>NC_089796.1:12946801-13099301 GCF_040412425.1 Macrobrachium rosenbergii | reverse complement strand
TCTCTCTCTCTCTCTCTCTCTCTCTCTCTCTCTCTCTCTCTCTTCACTTCAGCTGCTACTCACAACAGTCGACTAATGAATATGTATCAAATTCATAAAAGTGGTTTGTGGCCTGAACATTCTGGCTCTGTGATACGAGCAGAGAGAGAGAGAGAGAGAGAGAGAGAGAGAGAGAGAGAGAGAGAGAGAGAGAGAGTGGTAGGTAGGTCCGAAATAGGAAGTGTGTGCTTCCAGTGTAAACATTTCGTACAAACGCTGTCTGTCTGGAAGGCTGGCGCGACAATCTTCTGTCAGAGTTTTCTAGGAAAGCTGTCCAATGTGTGTAGCTTTATTCTGTGCAAACGTTTTATTCTTTTACATTTTTCTTTTCCATGAGGTTTCACAGTGTCGATAATCTTAGGTTTTTTTCAACTTCAATATGTACAACTTAAAAAATAAATCAATCAAGCAATTCATAAGTTCCCGCCTAGGTCAGATTCTGAAACTGGGCCAACGCTAGACTCATTTTTCCTTCAGATTTCAGAATTCATTATTATTATTAAGCTAACTGTTACCCGTGGCTGGGGTTTATTATATTTACGCATTTCATATATCCCATGATTTTTAGCAGGGTGTATATTTGTGTAATGGACATTTGTTGTGATGAAACTGAAGAGTAATGGGAGCGGTAAGTTAAGGATAAACACGTTGAATTTCATCTATATTCAGTTAAGGACTTGCTTTTTCTTTTCCTTGAAAATTACGTCTGAGAAAGTTCCCTGAGCAAGTAGACTATTTGGCCCAACATTTACCGATTAATTGAATTATATCGTAATTTTTCCATCGTATGTTACTTAAAAACTGTTATGCTTCCAGCTAGTACAAGCTATAAAACAAGACTTAAGTTCTGCGTTAGGCTTACAAGTTGCGTTAGAAATAAACTTAATGAGTTGGATTACATTAAAAGCCTTGTAAAGAAATGACTATTATTATTTGGTGTGACAGACCCAATACGACAACCCCAAACACTCAACTTCCTAACTACATGGTATTCAGAAATTTAATGCTGATACATCAAGCTGATGTGTATGCGTTTATATTACAGAAATATGCTAACCATTTTCTTATATCTTTGTCGAGAGATTTTTACTTGTTCCACGAGAATGTCTACACATCTTCAATATTTCAACGTATTTGCTATCTTTCTGTTCCTCTCAGTTTGCATTTTCATATCAGCGGATAGGGTAGTCTTGTTTCAGAAGAAGAAGAAGAAGAGAGAGAGAGAGAGAGAGAGAGAGAGAGAGAGAGCGCACAAGCTTCCCTTCAAACTGACCACAAAAGTACGTACGAATATCAACAGCGGAAAAAAAATCCGTTAGCTGACTTTTTCAAAGTCCGCTGCGCTCAACTTCCGAGTGACATGTTAGAGTAAAAGAGTAAGAGAAACGAGGTGTTCTTACCTACGTTCAAAGTATATACATAGAACTATTACCAAGTAACCGTCAAGACATAACATCATCGTTATCAGGTACTCAGATGAAGAGGGTCAAGCGCAGTAAAAGTGGCGAGTCATCTTTAGTTAGCCTGTGAGCTGGCAACGTTCCACCAAGCTCACCTTGATTTGCCGTTTCCTCATAATCAAGAAAACGCACAACAGGTGTTAATATGTTCCTGAGTTTAGGGAGGAGGATCGGGGGAGGGGATCAGTAGGCTAGTTCTGGTGGACTAGGTGTTTGTCATGATGTCCGTTCCAAGACATTCATAGAATATTAAAATTCATCGTTGTACCGAGAAATGCCTTTCTTTTAGCGTGTTCCTGGACTTCTGGCCCACGCACCCTCATAAATAACAGAAATTTTAATGAAAGTTCTCCAAGAAAATATGCCTAGAACTTTAGTCTATTTAGCGTTATGACACAGGCAGTGTTGCATTTTGGTTTATGAATTTTGCCAATTCACGTAACGAGTTCCGGTTCAATGTTTGCTTACTAAAACTGGAGAGGATGCTCAATGTTAAATAAAATTCTGTCCCAAGCAACAAATGCTTCATCATTATTATTCATAATTCTGTCGATTCAGAAACGCGCCCACTCTACTTTGTGATTCATGCTGTTTATTGCGCATACTTCCTTGTTTGTAAGAAATGGTTTGCTCGGAGTAAATTTATTGAAGGTTGCACGGTGACACGATTCCTGGGAAGGGGTTGGAAAGGGGTTATCTTTCCTGCATGTAGGCTACAACCAACATTTGCGTTAACGTAAAGTGTGGAAGTTGTTTACTTGTTCAGTTCCTGTATATATTTAAATTGGTTTATTGGTCTAGGTATTATGTCGCTACTTCCTTTATATGTTATTCATCGCTCGACCTTTCATTTTCTTCCATTTTCTAAACTAGTCAGTCAGACTAGGTTTCATCTAGTTCATTTCTGACAAGTCGTGCATGAGGCTAGGTTTGCTTGTAGGTCTTTTGTTATTTTACAGTAATACATTTCCTCTTTCCACAGCCCTCACAGTGAGGTACCTGACAAGGCGGTACATCAGTGAGTACCGTCGAGCAATTGATCTTCTGTATCGCCACACGGTTTGCCTTGATGATGTCACATCTGAAGTGGAAATACTGGACGTTTCTTTAAGAGAAGTAAGTTGCGAATGTTTGTCAGTACCTTTATACACGTGTGTGGAGACGTGTTAACTATTATATTATATTATATTATATTATATTATATTATATTATATTATATTATACAAGTGATGCTTTTGACAATTACAAGGTCATCCACCCAATGTATTGGTCATCACTTAACGTCCACCACAAGAGCAGAGTACTAGGAAATACTGGTCACTGGGACAGGCGCCAACTCGCTTCTCTAACGAGTAGTCATTGTCAAAATTATCTTACACAATTCAGGGATTTCCAAAGAACAAGCGTTGCGTGTTGTGAAACACTTATGTTCCTGTGTCATCTATTTGGGGATTTCTTTTGCCATCGGAAGGTTACGGTTATTGATTTAGGCCTATACTAATTACTGTGATTTTTCTCATTATTATTGTTATTGTTGTTGTTGTTGTTGGCCTACTTTGGGAGGTAAGTATTGCGGTACCTTTCAAGAAATACAGATACTATTACAGATGCCTCCTGATAAGCGTTCTTGAGACGTAGAGCAATGTAAACGCCATATGTTTAAGAGCCAAGTCCATGTATCGGGTTCTTGTCTGCTTTGGGCATGGCCTGTTCATTGTGGGCATTAGATTAGCTAATATAAGAGCATTAAACTGTACATATAAACATGTATAAAAAGGCTATATGGACATTTTAACTCCATCTGTAATGTGAAGTAGATGGTCCAAAGAAAGTTAGACATTGCGTATTTCTTGATTATGACAGATTTTGTAACAGCGATCATCTAGCATATGGTACTGTTTTCTGAATAGACATTTGTATTATTTGATGTGTGTTTTCACTGAAGTAAATATATATTCGTTATAATTGCGCAAACTCTTCCGTGAGGTTTTGTTAGTACTACCTGCAATCAGTGAAAACACTGTTTATGATGCTAGTGAATTAATTCTCCTGACTTGAGCAGAGTAACTGATGAGCGTGGCCTACCTGGACATTATGTTCATGTGTAATAGTATTTATTAAACACATTTTTTCATCTATTACATTTCTTGCGATTCTTTGCTACAACTACCGTCGCCATGCTAGCAAAATAACTATTTGATAAAATTATGTTAAAGTTAAGTTCTTGGATATGACGTGTTGATTCGTGGAAGAATGCTTTTACTTAGTATCATGAGTTACTTGTTTTTAAACTTCGTGCATCATATATATGTTGATTATTTTAATATGTATTTCATCCATGTCAAAGTGTTTCCTAATATATATATATCAGGATTTACTTATCACCCGATATTTCTCAAACATTTATTTTCCGTTCTCCAGATGTTTCTTCATTTTAAAATAATTGTCTTCTCTCACAACAGGATTATTTCCTTCTTCTCAAGTGCTGCTTCCTGAAATCAAATATTTTTATAACTTGTTACTTCTTTCAAATAAAATCTACATTTCTCCCATATAATATATTGCCTCTTGAAAAATCTGCTGATCACGTGTTAACTTTAAAACCTGGATGTTATGCGTTACCTCTCAAAAAAAAAGTCTGAATTTCCTGTATAATCACGTGTTGCTTCTAAAAAAATATATCTGCATATCACCTGTTACCCGTTTAAAATAAATTAAATTTCATTCATGTCACGTGGTACTTCTCGGAAGTGTAAATCACGTGTCACCCCTTTTAAACAATTCTCCTTAATATCACGTGTTACCCATTTAAAATTTCTCCTCAGTATCACGTGTTACCTCTTTAAAAAAAATCTTAATATCACGTGTTACCCTTTAAAAAGAATTCTCCTTAATATCACGTGTTACCCCTTTAGAAAAATCTCTTTAATATCTCGTGTTACCCCTTTAAAAATCATTCTTAATATCACGTGTTACCATTTAAAAAAAACTCCTTAATAGCACGTGTTAGTTCTGAAAAATCCGCAAATCATGTTTGACTTATTTCCTAAACACCTGTGTTTCCTTCTACAGGAGAACGAAGGAGTTTCGGCCTCTCACACCCGCTGGGGGGAGGGCTTCGTCGTCGTTTACTCCGTGGACGACGCGTCGTCGTTTCAGGAAGCCGCCGCCATACTAGATACCCTTCAGAGGTTAAAGGCTCCGCTTTATGTTCCCGTCATACTCCTGGCCAACAAGAGAGACCTCGACCCCGGCAGACAGGTAAATGGGGGAGAGGAATAACAAGCTCTTTGACTTTCATTTTTTGTGTTTTATTTCTACGTCAACTTTCGTTTTAAATGTATATAATTTAAGGTATGGCTATTCTCTTTATATGTCTTGTTCTTTTTGTCCCATTTTTTTAGTGTCTTTCCTCGTTTTGTTTTGTTGTAATGCATTTAATGTAAGATATAGTTATTCTTTTTTTACATCTCTTCTTCCTCTTGCCTCTTATTTGTTGTCTTTCCTCGTTTTCTTTCGTTGAAATGTTTATAATATATGATTAGTCTTCTGGATTTCTTCTCCTTTCTAATGGCACATTCTCTGCAACATACGAATTCAGATCTCTTTTTCGCACACTACAACTCATTTCGACGTCTGCAAGTGCTTGCAAACTGCAATGAAAATTCAGACAAATGCAACATCCATTTATTACTCATCTGTATCACACCTGTGAAAAAACTAACGCCCATGTTACTGACGAGTCACTTGTCCGCTCACGTCACAGGTGTCCGTTGAAGATGGCCAGGCCCTCTCCCTGCAACACGGCTGCCAGTTTTACGAAGTCAGCGCAGCCGAGAGCCACGTGGGAGTCACCCTCGCTTTCCAGGCCCTCCTGAGGGAGACCCGCTCCCTACAACTTACGAGGCCGTTGCCGAGGCAAAGGAGGATATCCATCGTCGCCGTGTCCAGGTATAGATAATGTGTCAGCTTGGTATTTCTCCCGCCAGGTGGCTCTGACGGCCCCACTGACAGATCGCCTAGCGGGCGATGCTATCGGGGCGTCACCAACCTTGTGAAAGATTATTATTATTATTATTATTATTATTATTATTATTATTATTATTATTATTATTGATACAGAAGTGATACATGCAAGTGTGCACTAAAATTATAAAATGTCTAAAAGAAATAAATTCTATTTTATTTATTTTATTCATTTTGTTTTCTTGATTTATCCATTTATGCTCTTTTAGACCTTGTAATGTTCATAATGTGCCTACGCATGTACGATCTCTGTTATTATGTGTTAAAAGAATCTTATTATTATTATTATTATTATTATTATTATTATTATTATTATTATTGGAAAAATGCTTCAACATAACGTGGCTACTTAGTGACGAACAATGTTTACTTTTAAAGTCAAACGTTAATATGTTCAGTTATTATTATTATTATTATTATTATTATTATTATTATTATATGGAACAACACTACACATTACAAAAGTTGTGTTGTTTCTTTTTTTTCTATTCAAATATTCACAGATTCCATGCCTGTACTGGAAAACGAAAATGATATTATATCAATATAGTATAAATATAATACAAGCATTTAGAATAACGTTGAAAATTAATGACCTTATTTGCTTAATACATTAATGACCTTATTTGCATAATACAAGACCTTACTTGCATAATACATTAATGACCTTATTTGCATAATAAATCGATGACCTTATTTGCATAATCCAGGATGATTGGTTCCCTCATCGGCCGAGGATCTGAACCCCCGTCGCCCACCCTCAAGCCCACAGTCATCGTCCAAGAACCGGCAGGAAAACGAGCCCTCAGGAGGAAGGACAAGAAGCGTCCTTCGCTGAGCCTATGATAACTACTGCGCATGCGCATGTGATTTCACACCCACAGCCTCACTGCGCATTTTTTAATTTCCATGTTATATGTATGTATGTATATATATATATATATATATATATATATATATATATATATATATATATATATATATATATGTATATATATATACATATATATATATATATATATATATATATATATATATATATATATATATATATATATATATATATATATATATATATATATATATATATATATATATATATATATATATATATATATATATATAATATATATATTATATATATATATATATATACTCTCTCATGGTGTGTTTCTACAGCAATTAATGGAGTTGTCAAAATTCTACAGAATTTAATGGATTTAAAAAAAAATACACAGCATTTACTGGATGTAAGAACAAATTTACAGCATCTAACGTATTTCACAAAAACTTTACAGCGGTTGATAAATCTACTAGAAAATTTACATCATTTAATGTCTGTAGAAAAGTTTACAGCATTTAATGTATGTAGAAAAGTTTACAGCATTTAATGTATTTTGCAAAAACTTTACAGCAATTAATAGATTTAGTAAAAAATTTACAGCATTTAATGGATGTAGAAAACATTTACAGCATTTCACGTATTTAGCAAAATCTTTACAGCCATTATTAGCTTTAGCAAAAAAAATACAGCAATTAATGGATTTAGAAACAACTTAACAGCATTTAATGAATTTAGAAACAACTTTACAGCATTTAATGGATTTAGAAAACTTTACAGCATTTAATGGATTTAGAAAAACTTTACAGCATTAATGGATTTAGCAAAGAAATTACAACAATTAATGGATTTAGAACATTAGAACAAACTTTACAGAATTTAATGGATTTAGCGAAAAACCTTACATCGTTTAACGTGTTTAGCAAAAGCTTTACAGCGTTTCATGGATTTAGCAAAAACTTTACAGTGATTAATGTTATGTAGCAAACACTTTACAACATTTAATGGATTTAGCAAAATCTTACAGCATTTAATGGATTTAACAAAATCTTTGCAGCAATTAATGGATTTAGCAAAAAGTCACAGCATTTAATGGATTTTAAACAAACTTTACAGCAATTAATGGATTTAGAAAAACTTTACAGTATTTAATGGATTTGGCAAAAATTTTACAGCATTTAATGGATCTGGAAAATCTTTAAAGCAATTAAATTATATAACAAGAACTTTACAGCAGTTAAGAGAGTTTAGCAAAAATTTTACAGCATTTAATGGACTAAGTAAAAACTTCACAGCATTTAATGGATTTAGAGAAAAAACTGCATTTTGTCATATATTCATAATTTCATATATTTATAATTCGGGGCTGACAGAAGAGAGGTGTAAAAAAAAAAATATATTGTCCTGACCTGTCCTGTGAAGTTCCACGGAACCTCTATACTGAATAGCCTAGACTGTGAAAAAAAAACACTTTTTATTGATCTCTTATAGTGGTTGTGCTTTTAATGTAAGTTTGTGTTTGAAACTGCTCCCATTCATCATTTCCTTTATATTCTCATAAGCTGCAAGTGAACCCACAATTCCGTTTTTTCATTACATCAGTATTTATCTATTTTCATTAAGAAATGTCGAAGCAAATTTGTATCATGCTTTTCACTACATCATTATTTTTAGCCTCCATGCTCTGTCATCATAGGCATAAGATATTCTCCTCCATTTTCAAGGCCATGTGCTTTCATACAATTATTTTCACACGGCAATGGCTTTCATTTTCATAATCACATTTAATATATAACCTGTATAGGTGACTACGAAGAACTGAAAGTTAATAATCTAATAACCAGAAAACCAACAAGCCATTGGAAGGAATAATGTGCATTTGATCACATATTCACATACATTTAAGACATATTTCTTTACACATTCACGTTCATGTCATATCAGCATTTTCTTACATATCACTTCACATTTTTGACTGATAGGAAAAGGATTTTTTTTCAATATCATGCTATGATTTTCATGAGTTTAATGCTTTTCTGTTACATATAAAGAGCAACATGACTGAATATGAAGTGGTTCGTATAAATGACGTTTTATGTCTCAGTTACTTTAGCTTTTACTGTCCTGTAATCCTATTTTTGTCGTAGTTACTTTTGTAAATACTTTCCAAGTTTTGTGTGTAGAGCACATTATGGAACTTAAACCTCTTTTCGAGGCGAGAACTGTATCTAACTTGTTTTGAAAATGGAACGTCATTTCATCCTAGTTATTTGCCGTGCAGTGTTTCCTCGTAAATTCAGACTTTGTTAGAACCATATTGTCTCACATCAATTTAAACACTGTTCAGTTTGCTTAAAACTTTCTTTTTTAGGTTTCCTTCGAATTCCTAAGCATTTCACAATTGTAATTATCTGTGATAGTTATCATTTTCATGTATATATTAAGGACAGTCGGTATCATAGGCCTAAGAACGGAAGGTGCTTTCCACTAGGTTAAAAGGACGATTATCATTCATCGGTGCATCTCATTAGTTTGTTCGTGTTCATTGTGCTACGGTGGAGTCCATCCTGGGGTTGGGTCGTTGTCAAGGAAAATATTTTTGTAATAAATTTGGTATTTAGTCATTTTGTTCTTTTCATTTGACCTTTCATAATATATATATATATATATATATATATATATATATATATATATATATATATATATATATATATATATATATATATATATATATATATATATATATAATCTATCGGAGAAGAAATTTAATGAACAATTCAGTGAATTCTTACAATGAAGAATGTAAACTAGACATAATATTTGAATGTCATTAACAATTTAATTTTCTTAGCAACAGCAAGAAATTTAATGGATATGTAGTATACTGGTACATTTTACAAAACAAATAAAAATGGCTAAAAGACGGTTAGTATCTTTTCATTAATACGAAAACCAAATCCTTGAGACTTGAAATAAGCAAACCCTATTTGGATAGTAAAGGTTTATATTTTAAAGTAAAGATGTGTGTAACTGTAACGTTATTCAGGAATTTGTTGTCGTTGAGTGTAAATCTCTCATCTTTCTGGTGAGACATGTTTAAAAGACGAAGAGTGATTGATTTGTGAGTGGCGGTTCTAGACAAATGTTTCATCGCATGTGCTATGAACTACGTTCAGTGTCGCAACCATCAATTGCAACGACCGGCCTTAGAGTCAGGACTAGTGAATTCGTAAACAAATTGTAAAGATAAACCGTCGGGAAGGAACTCTTTTTTTTTTTTTCATAGGTAAGAACCATTTGTGAATCCATTAGTGAAAACGAAGTTAAGCCTTACCAGTATAAAGGGGTCGTAATTTTTTTTAGCATTCACAATAAGATTTCCCAAGTGTTTCCGATCATGCGTGTTTGTGGAAGCGGCTACGGAGCCTGTGCTTGTTTCTGCATTCACCGTCATTTGTAAAATGTGTATATTTATGAGCCTGTATGAATGTACGCAGTGTGTATGTCAGCTGGTGCTTAATATTTTTTTAAGAAAGACAATTGCTTTTTATCCATATCCACGGAAAAATGAACAGTTTAGAAACTATCCATAATACGTGCCGAATATGAATATGTGAGTAGTAAGCAATTATCATCATCAAGATCATTGTCTTGTCACATTGGCTATTGGGACGGAAACCTAATAGCCCTAACCTAACCTAGGCTTAAACTTAATTAAGGAAAGAGCAGTGTTGTAGACTGGGATTTGACCCCGAAGTAGGGAAATCCCATGTTCCTAAGAGAGTGGAGGTTTATAAGTTATAAGGCTAATTTTGAAGGAGTTTAATGTTAAATTTATTTTGAAAATTTGTATTCTGCCAGAAAGAGGCTTAGGTTCAGTGACGCGTTGATTGGGAAGAAGTGTGTTCCGAAATTTACTTTAGTTGTGTAAACTATTATCTGAAGAAGTAAGCATCCATAAAACCATTGGTGAAAAACAGAATGGAAAGCAATAAATACAAATGTACCCTCACGCAGATTATAGGCCTACGTTACGCATTAGTGACAATTGTAAACGGTACTTGGAGTAGTTTCTCGGCTTCTCTTGAACAAAATAACATTAAAAAGACAATGTTGGATGACTTACTGAGATGGAAGATGCTTTACGTAATCCAGCTGCATATCTGGGGTTTAAACTATGTAATGTTATCTTTGATATCTTGGTAATTATGTTACTTTGTTCGGCACCGCGTGAGAAAGGTCTCTTGTAGGTTAGAAATTATATAACACTAGAAAAATGGGAACGTTGTTGCTCACTTCTTGGTTCTGAGGCTGTTCTTCGATATTTCTGTACAATTCCGAGAACGTTATTAGATGGTTCTTTGATATACTCATCTTCACAGCTAAAAATCACTGGAGTTCTTAGATGGCTATGACATTTCCACAGATTTATTTTAAACAATGAGGAATTTTTTATGTTCTTGCAGTGATCCTATGGATTATATTTTTTAATTGATGAAACTTTAAAGAAAAAATCACCACCACATCTAAAAATTTCTCCAAGAAAAAAATGTTCTTCGACAATTTTCACGCCAGTAATACGTTAGCTGGCCGTCCAATCAACTAAGTTGGGCCACGTTGTCCGTGGACCGCGCTTGAATGGGACAACTGAGAAATGCATGGCACCACTGACCCTTATTGCCTTAGACATTCAGGGAACAAGACATGAGGCTTACAGCCTCATTCCAAATTTACTAGTTGTATTAACTGAAGCGTAGCACCTTGCTGGGACACCCCCTCCAAGGAAACTCGTGTTTATAAAAAAGAAAAAACTTCAAAATTTTTATTATGGAGTGTGGTGTTATATGAAATGGCCTTGTTAACGCTTAATATTTTGGCTTTTGGGTCTGTTTGTGACCTGTTGTGGCTTACGCCACTCTTTAGTCACTGGTTTTGTTGCAATTTTATTCAGCACATAGCCCCTCAGTTATACAGAATAAACTGTTTAAAGAACTGCATGTTGCATGTTATTCGTAATACAGAAGCACCGTTATGGAGAGAGCTGGATTCCATTAATTATTATTTTATGCGCAAAAGGAAAGCTTAAAGGGACAGTTCTTACTGAAAAAACAATAACCCTTAATTGCGTCATCGTAATGTAGATGCATGGGAAAATTCTTCAAATTACTGCCTTTTCCCATAATTTCTATCCTCGAGAACATGAGAGAGAAAAGACACCGTCCCCATGTCCTGGGTCTGTGAGAATGGGACAACTGTTATTATTAGGTAATAATTCTGTCCGAGCTATAGATAAACTTTGCAAAAGCAATAGAATAGTTATTGGTTTTTTATATGGAAATACCTGTTTGTCCAATAAGGTCATGATGAAATGTATAGGTTCAGGGACTATACCACTTCTTAGGCATATCTCAGATTATGAGTAGGTTGTGTCTCATTTAAATGGCTCCTCTTTTGTACAAAGAGGTGTGGTTTAGAGGTCAGTTGTGTAACTGTCGTTACCTGCATTCGTTCCACCTTGGGATGAAGGGTTTAGGATTGGAAGGGCCCCTCCTCTTTTGCGTATAAAACAAGGTCTGAAGTGGAAGGCCCCACAGTCAACGTGCGAATAAGCACTATGGTAAGTCAGGTGTTCCTTTGGACCAATTATTTCCGTTATCATTATTTTTTATGAGAAATTATAATAACTCTATATATATATATATATATATATATATATATATATATATATATATATATATATATATATATATATATATATAACATATATATACACACATATATATATATATATATATATATATATATATATATATATATATATATATATATGTATATATTCTGTATATTATTATATATATATGTATACCTCATTCAAAACTGGATGGGTATCTAGTGGAGATATTTATTCAGAAAAATGCACGGATACTTGATAATAAGGACTGTGGGTCCTAGAAAGTTTGTAACTTTTTCTGAATAAATATTCCACTAGGTACCATCCAGTTTGAATGAGGTCCTGTTAGTAATTCTAAGCAATGCACAGAACAATTATGTATGTGATAAAGTTATTATATATATATATATATATATATATATATATATATATATATATATATATATATATATATATATATATATATATATGAAAAATGTGTGTATACGGTGCATATTTAATTTTTTCTAGATGCTTAACGACAAGGATAGGTTTAGGAATCGCTTACGGCGGATAGAGAAGAATTAAGTATTTCTATATGTTTTATGAACCTAAACATTGAAAATCCTTGCCAACTGAAGTGCCTGATATTTAATAGGCCGTCAGATAACAAGAAGCACGAAGCAGTTAAAGCTCTTGGGTACGCTTTAGTGCATAAATTTGGTTGTTTGTAAAATGAACTAAATTTCTCGAATTTCTATGGATTAAGGAGCGGGAGTGGGTGGACCTGGCGACATGTATTCAAGAACCTCTTGCGCTAATTCCCATCAAACCTTATCCCCTGTATATTAGTCAACTTGAAAGTTAGTGAATTCAATTCCTGGTTTTTTTTCAGATGCACATTTCACCTTAATTTGGTTCGTTCCACCCCCTTAAGCCTCACCAACCAGTATCTACAAAGTTCTTTTTTTCATTGTTACCATAGGCACGCCTTTTGCACGTAGCAGGTTTCCTCCTTGTAGTCATCGGATCCTTCGTGGTCCTTGGCGCAGATGGGACTACTGTTACCCCCGAAATGTGTCAAGAGGATATCTCCGCTAAGTGCGGTCCTGACGGAGCAGTTCGTAAGTTATCCGAGGATTTGAATAATTGAATAATGATTATAATGTGCGCACTCTAAGGCAGGCCAGTCCTTGTTTACAAGAGTTCACGTTTATTTGTTCTTTAGAAACTTTCATATCATGCAGATCCACTTTACTGACTCCGAGCGCGTCCAATCCTTTTTTATAGACAGGATTAATAGAGTACTCTATTAATCCTGGATTATAGAGTTCAGGTTTCGTCTTTCTAAAAGTTGCGTTCTTTGCTGAAGTGGCCCCGTTACACAGAAAACTTACCGAAGTGCAACTAGTCCATCTTTTTGTTTATAAACAATTTTCGTTTCTTTTTTTTAAAGCTCAGTTCTTTGCTGATCCCACCGACTGCTCGACGTATTGCGAATGCTCGTCTCAGATTGCATGGAGGTTCCACTGCGCCCCTGGGACCTACTACGACGAAGAGAAGCAATACTGCAACTGGATCGATCAGGTGGACTGCGGCTCTAGACCAAAACCTAGTTTATAAAGATTAAATGTAAGTTACACAATTTTTACGCAATACAAGTACCTAAACAAAGAAAACGATAAATTATTATTTATAACTGTTTGCACCTGAACCAGAATGAAGAACAGTGGGAAAAATAAAAGGCATGATCAGGCTACCTACAGTATATTCAATTATAACCTCAACATTAACAGGCTTAGGTTTGCATGTTGTAGCAATCGTTCTTTCCTGCAGCCAGTCTCGAATTCTCTCCTGTCTGCAGTGGGCTCGATAAAGGCAATTTTTGGGGATGAAGTTGCTAGCCCAAGGACCTTGACCTAAGCAGGCACTGGCACCCATTTACATCTGGGTAAACAGGTCGGAGGTGTATCAAGTGTAATTCCACAGATTTGTAGTCTGTCAAGGGCCCTAAGATCGCTTAGGTCCAGGGTAAATAAAGCATCGCAGCCAGGTCAGTTTAGCCATTTAAATCTTTCTTTTAACGTTAATCCCTTGTTTATGGTTTTGCCTGAAACCTGTCATTTGCTGTAATGTTTCCGCTGTGGCTTTCTATACTGTCCTGTCGCAACGGCAGCTTGAGAGAGATGGTTCATCAAGAAGATAGAGCCATTAAAGTCACCGCTGACCTAAATACCATATGCCTACCACTTGTCGCTGAAACTGAGGTTTGGCAGTGAAGGTAGAGAATTACGTCCCATATCTTGTTTTATGAAAACAATGTGGTTTCCAATGAAAATATTTAAAGTAGAATGCGTTTCTAATGCCAGGATTAAACTCATGGTTATAATTCGAAAACTTTCGCTTAGTGTTTGGCAGACTACAACATACGTGAGTCAATGGCTACACCAGGATCCAGGCTACACCACTCAGCAACGGCACCCACTTCGGGCGAAATTCAAAAACATAATATAATAAGTATTTACATGAATGGAAAATTAATAAATAAAAATATGGCAGAAGCAGATACTAGGCTGTATTTTGAATAAAACAATGTACTTCGAACTCTGTCAGTTTTAGCTGTGAAAGAGAAGCCAAGATATTGAGGCTTGAGCATAGTACGGATCTGAGAACTTGCAAAGCTTTGGAACTGGAAACACAGTAGCTGCAAATACTGATCATGGGTACGAGTTGAAAAATGAGAAATCTTTAGATACTGTAAATATAAGTTAAATGGAAAATGCGATGCGATTTCGTGAATGTTATCAGAAAGTGTTTACGTGGAAAATAGATTAAGGGACCTGCAGAGCGCCTTTGATTAAGGCGAGACCTGGCAGAAAAAACCTACTCTGTAACAACTGTCCCTCCGATCAAATCTACCCAAATTCAATACGCCGATCTCCCATAAGGGGTAGTGACGTCAGTGTATCTCACGAGATGCACTGTAGACACTGCTATGTCTTAAGGTTCTTTGCAGCGTCCCTCCGTCCGATAGTTGCAACCCCTTTCGTCCATTTTACTATTTGTACCTGCTCTCGGATGCAGCTCTCCACCCTCTCCTAACAACTGCGAGGTTTTCCTCCCGTGACACTTTTAAAACCTTGTTACCCTCGGCTTCCCTTCCAGCGCTGAATTATCTCATAGGTCCCAGCACTTGACCTAAATTGTACAGTCATTCAAAAATGTTTTGCAACATGTTCCAGAAGTTTTCGTTCACCTAACAGTAATTTGTTCTTTTGATAATTACAAGGAAATGTAATTTCCTTATGCGACTTTGATTAATCATACGGTTAACAATATAAAAAGAATGGCAAGTGAAAAATCTATTACGAAAAATGACGAAACATTTTGAAAAATTTCACTTCAGATGATTGACAAAAGAGTCAAAAGAAGAAACTATATTTCGAATCCAGAGAAAAGCCATTGACTAATAAAATAATATTGAATAACCATCAGTGAAATTATATATAAATAAAGAAAGAAAGAATTCAACCATTATCGTTGTCAAAACAAAAAGAAAAATCTCATAACGTCGTATGTTATCGTGTGACTCTTCAGGCAGAAGTTTAAACTCTTCACGTGCACCGATAAGATGAGCAACAGACTAAGCTCGCCACAATCATTAGCTTGTTGCATAAGACTAATGTTTCTATCGTAGATATTGCTCGGCAGCTTAGCGTAAACCAAACAACCATGTATAGAGGGGATACAACGACAGAGAGAACGAGGAAACATGATAAAGTCATTGTAAAAAACTGGAGGACAACCCCATTGTTGCATTACCCATCGGATGATCACAAAAGGAACCCTCCTGACTCCCCTGACAGAAATTAATATGATGTTGCTATAAAGAGAGAATATTATCTCATGATGTTATATATAAAGAGAGATATATTACGCTTTCCTCCCTTTTGTTGCTGCTCAAACCATCCGTAACAGGCTACATGAGACCAAGATATTATTCCATCATACTTCTGTCAAGAAAACACTTCATATCAGCGAAACACAAAGAATAGAGGCTGGGGTTTGCGTTGTAATATAATCCAGCGGCCGATGATTTCTGTACGAGTCATCTTTTGCGATGAGGAGGAGACATTCCACTGATGAGCATGGTAGTTCCTATCACTGCTGGCATTTAGCATTAACTAAATTAATGTTGAACTTTTTAGCCAATTTTAATTTTTAGAAACTTAGATAATAAGAAATACAAAAATAGGCGTTATATATTCAGTTAACTTCATAAGAGGCACAAAAATGATAGCCCAAGTAGCAATGAAAGAAATAAGAAATTACACATGATAACGGCATTTTATATATATATATATATATATATATATATATATATATATATATATATATATATGTGTGTGTGTGTGTGTATGTATGTATGTGTGTGTGTGTGTCGATTATATTCTATGTATTACAAAAATAGACGAAATCTGTTAGTCTAGTTCAGTATATTTTATATTAAGTACTAGTTCACAATATACATAGGATTAGTCATTCAAAATTTAATTAATAATAATGTGAAGTAAATCTTTACAAAAGTCGTATTTGTTGATGTTAATAAGACTAATAGTTCAACTTGTAACAGTCGTAGGCCTTCCATGTCTTCAAAGTTCACACATATGAAGAAGATAAAACAACGATAGTGATGGCAGTTGGAGATGAAAATATTAAAACATAATAACAGTGATGACCTCTGAAGTATTACAGTAACATCCTTTAATTAAGTAAAATATGACAACAGTAAGCAGTATCAGAAAAAGCCCTGTTTAAGGGAAACTGCAGGTAATTTCTGGACCCACCACTAGTGTTCAGTTGTTTCACCTTATAACTGAGTTGCAACAGCGCCAGATGTCGCTATTATAAGTTGCCGTCCGAAAAGTTTTGAAGTATGTTGCAAAACTTTTTGAGTGATTGTACATTCCGTTTCATTCAAAAAACGTCAACCGTCTTGTTTCATTAGAAGTTCCGTCTGTAGAATTACCTGCCATTTACTGACTACTGTTTAGGTAATATCTTTGTGGTGTTCTTGGTTACCCAAACTCTTGTGCGAAGGAGCGGGTGTCATTTTATATCTATTTATTAACATCTACTGATTTATAGTAACATAAAATTTCATCAGAGTGAAAGATAGTTATAAACGAATGATGCGTTGCTGTGACATTCGTTAAGGTGTACAAATAGGATTTGGAGCTAATACTAGATTTTTTAAAAACAACGCTTTGCCTCCTCGAGCTCCCTATTGTAAAGTGCAAGATTACGGCAGAACGTTTCCAGCGGTAATTAATAAAGATAGTAGAGGATCTGTTAAGAACGGCCCCCCCCCAAAAAAAAAAAAATATATCCAACACCCTCATGGACAGTTTTGGACATAAAAGCATGACAATAGAAGAAGGGAGGAAATATGACAAAAAAATGGGAAATGAAAATTAATTAAGAGACTGTACAGTGGGTCTTGAAAAGACCTTGGGAGAGAAGGGGAGAGAACGGAAGCTGATGTTCATAGATGGTTTCTGCCAGAATCATTATATTTAAAAATCTGAAGGGCAGGTTCAAAATGTCGGACGTGAAGGCAGACATCCAGGGAAAATACAGGGTTGGGCTGTGCGATCTATGTATAAAAGAAGAAGACTGAACACTAAACATTACTTTCTTGTGAGGAATTAAAGAAAAGAAATTATCTGGGCTTAAATCCAGAGATCCTAAAATCTCCTTACAAAAACTGCGATAATACATGACTAGAAATGAGTAAAAGGAATCATGTTGGTTGTTAAAGCAAGAGACTTAGCACTACCTACTTAGTAGCGATGGTGAAAAGCAAGATAATCAAATTATTACCTCAATAGCGGTAAAAAGCGAAATTAGCCATCAAATTATTTAAATTCATAAGTAACTATAAAGGTGATATTAAAATGAAAAAACCCCAAATATTTAAACTACTATAAAGGTGATATTAAAATGAAAAAACCCTACAGGCCAAATAAACATTGGATAAGTTAAATAAATCAATTTGAAGGTAAAAAAAAAACACTGCTTTAACTACGGTTAGGGCCGTGTGCCCGCAACTGTGTTCACACTTTTCACAGTATTAAGCGTTGGAATCGAGAGACCGTGACGGGACCGCCGTCAACGTGTGCTACGAAATCTTCGAAAGGAATTATCAGCATCGTTCCACGAAAGATAGACATGTTAGCTACTGAACCTTCCTATTTATTGGATCATGGGATAAATATGACAGAGGCCGAAGTGCAGCAGTGAAATAAATACGGTAAGGATTTCCGGTGTGTTTTCTTTAGGGTTTACGCCAAGTCGTATGTATGGCACCGTTATAATTGTTTTGGGAGAATCATATTTTTGACAACAGTGCCTGATGGCCTTAGGGTATTATTAAACTTATATAGACCAGGTCGATAGGCTGAGCCTTGTTTTTGCTGTCATTTTGACCATTTGACATTTACGCCGGAAACGCCCAGGCTAGCCTAGATACTTACGCAAACAAATTTTCCCTACACCCTCCTTCACTAGTTAAGGTAACAGTAATATGGGACTACTGTAGAAAACTATTATTTTTTGTGGGGGAGATATATAGAAACAAAAGCAAAGAAATAGAATATGAGGATGCATCATAGTCGTTCCTAACGTAACGTACAATAGGTTTCCACCTCCTAGGCTACCGGACTGGAGTTGCTGGGGATTCTTTCTTTCTTTCTTTAAATCCTTGGCTGAAAATTCTTATGGACAAACTCAACAGATTATAAAACCTAAAGGATCCCATGGGAAGTAAACCTGCAGAGAGAAAGTTACCCTACAGGAAAAGGTGATGATAATAAATATGAGGGTTCTTGTTGCCCTTGACTACTCAACCTGATTAAAACCAAAGGGCAATTGAGCTGTAAGTTACAGATGAATGTAGGTAGGATTAGCTTGTACATCGTAACGTAATTTAGCTTTCAGAGACAATACCCTACTTGACCCTGGGAGTGGTTTTCTTACCCTGAACCCGCTGGCCTACCTAACCTGACCGAGGTAGCCAGAAATGATAAATATTATGTATTTATGCATCTTGCTTATTTGTTACTCTCTTCGTTAGTATCCCCACTGTAAAAAAAATGGAGGACCCTGCCTTGTCCTCCATAACCTAAGCCAAAGCCCTAATTAATCTTGTTTCTCACTTTGGGATTTGAGAAGCCAATGTTTTGGCAATAGAACAGTTTATCTTGACTTACAATTACAGTAAACTATACTTGAAAATTATCGTAAACCGAACTTTTTTATGATTGTCAAGTCCTAGACTAAACGTCAGTAGTTAGGTCAATGCAAACCTTCAGAATGCAGGCATTCTCTTACCCTAAGGCTGATATAGTGACATTATTGATGCAGCTCCCCTCATATGTTGAATAACTTAATTATTGTTAACCAGTACATTTGAGCTGATAATGTGTACATTGTGCTGCCACTATGGTGACATGCATAATACACAGCCATAGTGCAGCATTAATATCAATGTGGATGTATGAAGTGTGGTTTCACACACTGTTATTGGGGTTATAATTTGTCAAAATGTTGTATGACCTACATTAAAACATTGAAGAAGCCTCTCAATAAAAAAATATAATGAAGGAAAACACTTTATAACATATTCTTATTTGAGTAAAAAAAACCACAATAATGTAACTGATAAACTGTATTTTTCAAGATGCAAAAAACTACAAAAAATGATAAAAACAAGGGAGCTTTTGACCGTTTGCGCAATGGTCCTTTTGGCTGAATAGTACCATTGCGCAAACGGTCAAAAGCTTCGTTGTTTTTATCCTTTTTGTATTTTTTTATATCTTGAAAAATACAGTTTATCATTTACAGTATTGTGGCTTTTTTACTCATTATTTTCGATCACAATATAGTGATGCATCACAGATATTCTTATTTATGAAAATGTTTACATTTTACAGTATTCAGATCACAACTTTTATAAGGCATAAGACAGTGTGTATAAAGTGCCACTCAAGCACTGAAGAGAGAGAAGAATTGAGTTTGGTAAACAGTTTTGAAGACTGTGAATGAAACTGAGTTATGCAACAGTCATAGACCTATTTAAGCTTTTGAACCTGAGCTATAAATGCTTTATACAGTGTTGTGATATCCACACCCAAAATTGTTGTGATCTTCATTCAGTAAGTCATTAACAAACTTTTCAGCTGTGTTAACACCCAGCATATCAAATTGATTCAAGTCAATATGAATCATCTTTCATGTTGATTGGCCACATAAACTTAGTGAAACCATTCACACAAGGTGAATTGAGTCAATTTGAATCACTGATTCAATGCGATTCAAGTCTGGTGCAGCTTGGCCAGTTTTTTCATCAGTTATTGTAGATATAAACACCATGCTACAGACATCCTGATTAATTTAGGTTGAGAGTGATGTGCTATATATGATACTACTTGCAATCCTATGCACCAAGATCAGTATGCCACAGCTGCGCTGTGCTACTGAAATAATATGCATAGAGGATTTAAGTATTTTATTACTTGCCAAAGACCTGTGTATCAGTGGATCATTCTTTCGTATCAGTGGATCATTCTGTCCTGCCACTTGACAGCTCCACATGGTGATACAAAATATTCTCCCAGTGTCACAAACTGACATAGCTTCTGCTGTAGGCCTTGCACTGTACTTGTTGGTATCAGGCTCATGGCTAAACAATAGAAATCAACTCTTATCTTCATTGTTACCAAGAGTTGAAATTGTTTTCATGCAACTGTTATGTAGGGGTTAAAAGGAATGTGACAGGTGGTGAAATTCAGCCAGTTTTTAGTAAACATATTTCTGAGTAGGAAACTCAAAATTTTTATTCAAGAGTGGCTCTCAATTTCAGGGCTGTCATGGGGTTTAGAGTAAGTTGTGGTACACTACCATTGGAGGCCTTAAATTTACAGCAAAGCTTTATGGAACTTTAGCTGCCATGGAAACAATAGTTGAATTGTAAAGGGTAATTTTACCATTTTATCATACATTATCCCTATAAGTTATCATTTCACCTTATGTTGGATCCCCCTTTTATTCATGCAGTAACCATATTCTCCATTTGAGTATCACTCACAGCACTCCCGGTAGGGGGATAGTGCATCTCATGTGGTGCCCTGTTGGCATTACCGATGGGTGTTTGCGGTGTCCTTTTGCTCTTAGCTAAGCCTTTGTTTTCAGCCTTTTACTTTACCTCCTTTCTTCCATCCTGCTGTCCAGCCTATCTTGATTATGACTTCATAGTGCAACTTTGAGGTTTTCCCCGAGTTTTTCCTTTAGCAGCTCTTGTACTTCATTTCATTTATATTCTGGATCCCATTTTCTTGCTGTCCAACCACTCCAACTCTTTCTTTTCAATGCTTTAAGCACTGAATGGGTGGAAGTGGCCTGGTGCTTAGCTGTAATATGTACTTAATCTTAGCATACATCTATTTGCCCAGCTGTTAATTGTTGTCACACCTACTCCTACATTCTGAAACACCATCCAATTTCTCCAGTGTTCAGTCTCAAACCTCATTCGCTGATTTCCTTTCTGTCTTTTAAGATGTAAGACTTTCCAGATAGTAAATACTCATTTAGAGAAGTTTTAAAATTCCAGTCAAAGAAGACAAACATTCTAATGTACATACGTTGATTAAATTGAGATAGTGTCTAATTCTAGCCATTTTGGTCTGCAGGTACTGCCGGACAGTATGTGTGGACCCCATTTTGACATGGCGGACAAGTTTTAAATCACCATTGGGAACTCAAGACACAGCTCAGTGTGAACATTGCTTTTTTATATTTAAAAGAATAGTGGACTTAGATTTTAGAGTTTGTGAAGAAAACATAGTTTATGTTGTAGATGCTGATATCATTTGAGGGTACTGCATAACATATACAGTAGTTCTGATCATTGAATGTATGCTTTTTCCTTTAAAATTAGTCTTGAGTGGCTTTAATGATCATGGATGCATATGGGTCTGACTTTGCCACTTTGGACTTGAATTTTGAATCTGAGGACCCTGTCACTTGTATTTTCTGTAATGATCAGTTCAATATAACAGAAGATGAGCAGCCACTTTTGCAACACCTTCTCACAGTTCACAAGTTTGTCATTGGAGAAGTTGAGGAAATTGCTGATCTCAGACAGTACATATCATATTGGGGAAAACTGCAGTATGTAAACTTGAAAGATTACTGTGTTATTTTTAACACCAATACTGAACCAGGAGCTAAATTTCCATCTGAAACTTACTATCTTTTATGTAGTAAACTTCCTGAAGATAAAGAGATAAGGTCAACTCTGAGTAAATTGAAGCTTAAGTATGTTTTAAAGATGAAGGAAAAAGAAATGCAGGATATAACTTTCTCACGTAAGTGCATTTATTGCAGTGAAACCATAACAGGTGGTTTGGCTAATTGCTTCCAGCATCTTACCTTCAGTCATGGATTTTCAGTCGGTAAACCAGACGACATTGTTTTTGGGGCTCGGTTACTTGATGTTATGGAGGAGAAGTTAAGGAAGTTACAGTGCCTGTTTTGTGAAAATACATTCAAAACACATGTAGTCATGAGAGTGCACATGCGAAAGAAACAGCATCGGTGTCTTAATCCTAAAAACAAATTGTATGATAGATTTTATCTCTTAAATTATTTAAAACCAGGAACGCCGTGGGAACTAGCTAAGCATGATCGTACTTTAGAGAGTGACATAGACAGTTTACATGAAGAAGAGAGAGGTCAGGGTTATGGAGATCCTCTATGGACTGACTGGCAGGAGGACCACGTGCCTCCCACCACTTGCCTCTTCTGTGATTTTACAACAAGCAAAGTTCCAGGAGGCCTTTTCAATCATATGATAGCTTACCACAAATTCGACTTTGAAAGTGTCACAAAAGGTTTTAAGTTCTATGAACAGGTTAAAGTGATAAATTGCATAAGACGTTTTATGAGTGAATGTCTTTGTTTAATGTGTCCTTTGAAGTTTTCCTCTCGTGATACACTTCTTAAACACATGAGTGAGGCCAGTCACTGCAAATTGCCTCCTACATCAGTGTGGGACCATTCTCAATATCTTATCCCTGTGCTTGAAAATGATGGGTTGCTGTATCATTTAGAAGATACTGAAATAAGCGATTCTTCTTTTTCTGATGATGGAAAAGCTATTGTTCCTGAAGATGTAGTGTTATTTAATAACTCTGTTTTAGAAGATGATAAATTAAGAGAAGAAATAACTGGCACCAATGATATGGATGCTGTTGCAATGTGCTTGTTTTGTCCTTACTCAGCAGTGGGGGAGTATCCTCATACATTGATTTATAATCATATGCGTGTTTTGCATTGCTTTGACTTTATGGAAGTTGTTAATGGCCAACCTTTTTATAATCAGGTAAAACTTATCAATTACATTCGATGGAGAACTGCTAGAAGTGAATGCTATTATTGTGGAAAAGTGTTTGATAGTATGATTTCAATAGAAGAACACAGAGCACTAGAGGGACACAATGTTCTTCCAGACTCACACATGTTCGAAGATGCAAGATGGTTACAGCCCGTATTTGAAGGTGACATTTTGTTACAAAAAATTAGGGAAGCTGGAGATTCTGATGAAGAAACTGCAGACAATCCTCAAGCCTGTTCAGTGGACAATGTTTTCAGTGAGGACATACATGTACCTCCATCAATTTTAAATGACAGAAGATTGCGCCAAGAATTGCTGGAAAATATGGCAGGTCATGTTGTGCAGTTTGATTAGTATCAGTTTGTATACTGAGTGTTTGTAAGGTGTTATTTTCATATTAAGATAGTAGAATTTTTACTCTGGCTTATACTGCACCTTCTCAATCATTAAAGATGTTTTGCCAAATTATCTTTTACTTTATTTCCTGAATTACAGTGCATATGTTTTGATATTTTTTGTGATGAATGCTGGTTGGTGATGCAATGAAATACTGTACCCTCATTGTTTTTGTGCAAGGAATACAGACAAAAGGCAGGCAAGAATACCATAATAGTGAAGGCAGGAATAATAAAGAGAACATAAGAATTAAGAGCATCTATACTTTATTTCTAGGTAGATTGCCTTAGATTGGGAAGTTTTCATATCTTAGGAACTCGTTATTTTATCATATATACTGTATATAAGTAATATTATTTATAATGAGCATCGTCGTGGAACAACTAAAGGTACCACTAGATTGGAAAGTAAAGGTACTATCATTGCAACCTTATGGGCATTAGTTGTAAATGGGGTCAGAGTGTAGCCGTAGATTGGCATTTGGTTGCACAAGAAGAATAGCCTGTCAAGTAAAGTACTTTCATAACAGACAACACTATAATTTAAATATGTACAAATGCATGGTTAAAACTTCTTGAACAAAATTATCAGTTCTAGCACAGACTAAGCCAAATCTACAGATAGTTGGCGATGTCTCAAAAACATTTTGCTAAGATAAACCTACGTATTGGACAGTATTAAGGTTATTACTTTTGTTGACTTCTCCCTGAAGTAAAAAAGTTGCCTGTTTACAGCATAACCAATTTCACTTATAAGACAGCATAACCAATATTTTTTACCAATTGTGGAATGGTATCATAATGAAAAAAATAAAGGTGATTCTTCCCATATGAATTCGTATGGGGTACATGAACAATTATCTCTTGTACTAGTAAATGTGAATTTTTTTTAAGAAGAATTAGGCTGGTGGCACGGTGAAGTATGGCTAAGGTTTATCATACTACCCAGACTTTTTCACTGCCAAAAACAAACCAGCACTGCGAGTACAGTACAGAAACTAAAATGACCTATGCCTTTACATAATCTTCATCTTTATTGGTGTATTTTGTCATTATATTCAAGGAAACTCCAACCAGATATCAGTAAGTCAGTTGTTGCAGCCAGAATTTTTATACAGTATCAGATTTTCCATGTTGTCACTGGATTTTTTCACTGCTGATGGGGATTCTTTTTACATACTAGTAGTTGAAGATTTATGAGGAGAAATTTCTTGTTATGGAATGGTTACGTCATCAGTGATTCAAAGTTTCCTGTATGTTACAGGGATGTAGTGGTGTGTACGTGATGAATTTAACTTAGGAGAAATCTTATCTTTAAAGGAATTTGTACTAGAAAGGATTGCAAAAGCTGTTACACAGGAGAAACCTCCATTGTTTATTCAGTTTATTATAGAATGTCAGAGGCTTTGTCAGATTTGCACCTATTTAGCGTCTAGCTTGCAAAATTTTACCAAGTAAATAGTCATCTTGATCTCTGCATTTCTACTACATTAATCTTCGTTTGTGCAGGAACAAGAGTGAGAAGAAAACATTCTTTGCTCAGGTTCAGCACCTACACCTTCACTTGATCTTTCCTTGGTCTTTGGTGCTTAATCCGTAAACTTGTGATCCCCTAGTTGTTCACTGGCATCTCTCATACTTAATTGGTTACTTGTGGCAGTTCCATCAGGACATGAGTGAAGAGTATTGTGATTTGCAGGATATTCAAGTTCTTGCAACTTTCTGTACAGTTTCATAAAACACTCCAGTTATGTTGTGGTGATCAGTGCTAAAACCAGCCCTACCACCATTGCTTTTTTTTTTATTCATTTGTAACAAAGACAAGCATCTTTCCATTGTCCTGTGCTCCTTAGTAGTCCCAGCCATTGCCATTATTGGTGTTGTGTTATCTATGCAACCATTTAAGATCCTGAATGTAATTGACAGTCTGTATCTTGAAATATGGTATCTTTGTTACCCTTGGGCTGTTGAACAGGAATGTTTTTCCATCTTATTTAATATTACTTGTCTAGATTCACCTCTTTTAATTATGAAAATACTGATGTAAAGGGTTAGAGATGAGATCAGCTTTAGGGCTTCAGTAATGGCAGTACTCCATGAAATGTTCGCATGACTTCAAGTAACAACTAACCACACGTAACCCTCAAGGATGGTGTTAACTGTGGTCATCACTGTTGACAGAATGCTGACATCATTGTTAACATTGCTGATACTCTTCTTTGATGTGGGATGCCTTATGGTCACCTGATGAACTAGATGACAGGTAAGAGTGGGAAATGATTTAGGCTATATAAAAATATTTGCTTCTTCAAATAACCATGTATTGAATGACCTTGAACTTCGGGTGATCATGGCTATTTAGCCAGCTAAGATTATAACATAACCAGCTGCTAAAAGACTGGTCATGTAGGCTCTCCCAGCAGTCAAGGGGCTTTACTAGTTCAGTAATAAATGTCTGTCATAAATGTTTTCAAGGAAATATAAACCAACAATAGATAGATGTTGCTTAAAAGTTATTGTCTGTAGACCTTGGGCAGTAAATAAATACTGCCCCTCCATAGACAGTAGCAGTAGATGATTTTATGTTCAGCACTTTTAATATAGTGTATCAAGAAAAACACTCAGAAGTAATGGGTCTTTGTAGACCATGCTGCATTAAGCATCTAACCATACAGGTAATTACTAGATTTAACATAAGCTTTCAGCCTTTACTATTTAGAAATAGGTAACTGTGCTACTGATGCTTTTAGGTATTGTACATGAATGATTGTAACTGCACTTTTCATTGTCATTCATGGCTTTTAATTGAAGTAAATGACAGTTTTTGAGTTATTTGTTAAACTCTTCACCCTCACTAATCTGATTACTCTGACCCATGACTACCAATATAAAATCTTTGGCCACAACTAGTTCTTACGCTTGGTTTCTCCAGCCCTTAAACACCTGCAGATCTGATCAGTTGTATTTCTTGTGACTACCGGTAATTATAATTTTCTTAATCAAAATACCCTTCACCAACAAAAATACCCTTTTTGCTCCCATAAGACACCTCATTCAGTGATGTTCATACTCAGAATGAGGTGAAATTAATGCAAAACTGAAAATTACTGAAAATTGCATGTAATGTAGTGGTAGTAGGATAGCTGGATGATGGCATCATCTTGTGAAGACTTGATAAAAATAACACAGGAAAAATAGTCGTCAACTGTTCACAGAGAAAAGACCCATATAAGAATCAGAAGCCATCAGGTACCCGAGTGCTGGAACAGCAAGAATGCGTGAATTAATGCCATTAAGGCTATCTGAAATACAGTGCTGCTATTCATGTTTCCTTTACAGTGTGCCTTAAGTTTTACATGTTTAGGCTGAAAGGTACCTCCTTATTTTTATAGCTATATCTTGTCTCTCATCAGCTAATATTGCCCTCAGATGGCATTTCTTCATCCAGGGGTTTACATACAGAAGCAACCTTTGGGCCAGATATTCTTTTCAGGATTCAACGTTCATTTATACATGTACTAAAAACATGCTTAATGAATCTGGTATTAAAATTAGCAGCAACAGTGTTTTAGCAGATTGTTTTCATGTCTAATGACACTAAAATCCATTGTGAAGGATGCTTTTGTAAACAGAACTGTTCTCAAAGAAGATTATGGCAATACTAACAAATATGGTAAAACTAAATACTGTAATCTAATATTCTTTGGATAAAAGTTCTGTATAGTAACCAGGTACAGTCTTAATATGAAACAGTTTGGATTGTGTGGATCTGTGTATACGATTTTTTATTTCCTCTTGAAAAATTGACATTTCGTGTCCTTTATAAGGGTTTTGATGAAATCTTTATTACAAACTCTGCAACTCTTCAATACTGTACTAATAATCTTAAAATAATTAGTTTAGACTGTCCTATTTATTTTTTTTCCATGTCTGCAGGTTAATGTTGTTCAGGAAATGGCAGATAACAGTACTTCAAAGGCAGGCAAGAAAAACAAAAAACGGTCAAAGAATGCCAGCCCAGTTCTTCTCACTAAAGTCCACTTTACTGCCTTTGAATCACTAAAAAGTAAGTGTCCACCTCAAAGTACATTGAAAGTATGTTGACTTCAAGGTATAACTCTTCATTAAATTTCCATGTGTGTACAGTATTGTATATTTTAGTGATATTGTTATGAGGTAAGGTTATACTGTACTGTATTTTGAAAATAACCAACCCACAAAGTATGAATCTGGTTCAGGTTGCTATTCATGTTGAATATCAACTTAGCATACATGGAAACTTCATTTTTTTATTACACCTTTTATATTATTATACAAGTCAAGTACAACCATAGACGGAAAAGCAGAATGCTGAAAGTCCAAGATTTGAGTGTACTGCAAAGGAGGATTAGAATGATGAAACACCTTGCAAAGCATGCGCGGTTAGCTAATTAAGCAATGTTGCAAAAATTAATGTCAAGATCAATGATAAAAAAATTTAATATAACTCGAGTATTTGTGCACCAGTTGAAGATAAAAGTCGTCATATTTTTCTTTAAGCCTTGAAATTGGTTCCAAAGAGTAACTGTAAGTGAAAGTTATATTTTACTGAGACTTACTGTAGTATATTATTTCTTGGGTACACTGTGGTACTTAATATCCAAATACAGTACATGCAAGATAAAACCATGTAAATATAATTCCTTGTATTACAGCATGACCCTAGTGTTTCTTCAAGATGAGACATACAGAATAATGAAATACCTGTACAAGATTATCTGATATGGTGGATTTTCATAAGATTACTTTTTTCTTGTTGAAATGGTTGAAATCATTTGGAGATTTTAGCAACCTTTCTCATTATTGCAAAGAAGGGGATAGCAAAAGCCACTGATTTGATAACAGGAAGTCTTTTTTAGTCAGGAAAGACTGAGAATATACTCTTGTTTCACAAGTTGTTTGAAACCTGTAGTATTTTATTTAGTAATATAAAATCCTAAAAGTAGATTAGTACATTTGAACCAAAGACAGTAGGCTTGAGGTGTAGAAGAATTTTTCAGAATATTAACAGTTTTTCTTACTTTCAAGTACTGCACTGTACTTCCAAAGTGAACCCTCACAAGTTTAAAGTATGAGCACCATAAATGTGTATTGGTCACTATGATTGCCAATGAAATCAGAAGTTTAGTGCAGTTAGTGCGTAATTGATTGATAGTAATGAATTCTTTGATACTTTCCTTAAAGACAAAACCAAAAACATTGTAAACCATCCTCATCAGAGCTTGTCTCTTTTGTCCTTAATTGTCAGACCAAGCTCATTTTTATTTATATGCCAGTGTGTTCTTTCATTCATTTCCTTGTCTTTACAAAACCTGACTCTTACCAGACTTCATTTCCTTGATGTCTAGGGGCTTGTGATTGCAATTAAATCATTCCTATTTTTCATAAAGTTTCAAGATTAAATATTAATTTTTAAATCACTGGAAATTCAAGATTATTATCAAACCATATAAAAGAAGCAATTAAGATAACATGGAAATGAAATAGTTCAGTATATCATGACTTGAAAACCATATTATCATTATTACAGTGTTTCAACCTGTATGCTGTATTGTTGTACTGTATGGTAAATACCTATTTCTGGTATGGTATTAAGAACTGATGTATAACTCGCAACCCTGAGCATTTATGTACATTTGAGTCACACATTAATTTCAGCAAAAACAAAAGACAAGATTCGAAGCTTCAGATCCCTGACTGTCGTCTTGCTGCCGCTGTGGCTAGTGAGCATGGGTTTCAAGAACTTCAGTTTGTCAAGATTTCAACCTGTGATAGATCACAACCAGCACTACTTGTCATTGATGGCAAGATTGGGCAAAATGTATCTATTGTTAAGGAAAGTAAGTTTTCTTGTATAATTTTTCTATGTTTACACACAAATACAAAAGTTCACAATTGCATTCTCAAATGGTGAATGAGACATTACAGTTACTGATTTTAGATGTATGTTAATTTGCATATGACATGAGAACACATAATTTCACTCTGACTTTGCAGGAATGAAAATTATGTTAACTGTCATACAGAATTTGCTATTATTTTTGTAGACACTGTTGCCACTTCTAGGTTTGGTATTATATATGTCCAGTATCTGGCTAAGCAAAAGAGCACTGATTATGCCTCTGGCCACTAATACAGTACAGTATTCATGATTTTACACTCAGTGATTGATAGAACAATGTGCTCTTATTGATGATGGAAAATATATATTTATCATCTGACTGAAATTCATTACATATGTATTAACATTAGTCACGTTCTTTGAGATTATGCTTTACCCAGAGGCTTATGAGCATTTGGATTGAATTTCCTATTCCCACAGTGTCACATGAGTGCTAGTAAATAACAGTTTCTGTTGATGGTGTTGAAATTAAAAGTTTTTAATATTTGTTTTGTCATCTAGCTTTAGAAGATATAGTCATTTGTAAACAAATTAGTTAGTATGCTACAAGATATATAATTTCAAGTTTCAGCTGTTTTTAATGGCATGACAGTACTGCAATTTGCTATAAAAGATAAAGGTATTTTATACCTGACTTATTATGTTCTTGAGTGTTTGACCCAAAATTTGATGATCATTCCAGGATGTTCAGATCTCCTATTCCAAGAAGGTGAGGAAATTACCATTACATCTCCTTGTCTCAGACTGATAGCAGAGGAGGTTTCATTGTTGCCTATCTCTCATAAAGATATAGGTGACTCGCCGTCATTCACGGAGTACCTTAAACAGCAGCTCATTATGAGAAACTTTGTAATTCAGGCTGATACTAACATAATTATCCAATACTTAAGTCAAGACATAATTTTGAAAATTGTGTCTATAAGAAGCTTTGGATCAGATACCTGTGATTTTCAGGTGCCAGCAGAATGTATCTGGCAAACTCGTGTAATGTTTGAGAGTCATTCAAGAATGTCAGATAATAAAGCAAAGCATGAAATAACCTTCAGTGACATAGGAGGCTACAAACTGGAAATTGAAAATCTAAAGAAGGAAATAGAAAGGTTATTTTCCATAGAAAAATCTACTGTGAGGGCAGTGAAAGGCATACTAATAAGTGGACCTGCAGGTTGTGGGAAGAGTCTGATCGGGAAAGCATTGAAAAGCGAATATAAAGATAAATTTATCTGCATCGATTTGGATTCTACCAAAAGCAGATTTCAAGGAGAGACAGAGATGAATTTAAGGCAACAGTTTGCCAGGGCAACAAACAGGTAATGTACATGCCATTGCTTGTTTTAGGTTAAGTTTATATCAGTGTTCATTAGAAATATTTGCATAATCTTGCTGAGAATAGTAGCAATCAGTGGTACTTGAAAAAATATGCTATAGGTTTATGTAAAGATTACTGCTTGGTTATTTTTATTTTGATCAAGAGTGTAAAGAAATTAATACTTAGAATATAAGCATCTTGTAGTTTAATTTTTGTTAAATATAAGTGATATATTCTCAATTTGAAAGCTAGAAAACACTAAGTTTTGACAAGACAGAAGATAGAAGTTCAGTAAATAGTAATGGGTAAGGAATAAAACCATGAAAATTGCACAAAGTTAATTGAGAGACTACAGGACACAGAGAGACAAAGTACGTCTTATCACTCTGTCAGCTGGGAAACAATTTTTGGGAATGCTTGGGTAGGTTTGGACCAGGCCAGATGAGGGCACAGGAAGCTAGTGGTTTTCAGTAAAGCGAGTCTACAGTCAGCCGAGTCACGTGAAGCACACAGGAATCCCCTACATATGAAGATGTAGCTTTGTATGTTAGGAAAAATACAAATTTCATTTTTAATTTGTTATTTTGTTAAACTTTCCAAACACTGTATTCTGAGACAAACCAATAGAACATGCATATATCATACAGATATGTAATTTTTTTTTTGGGGGGAGGGGAGTGCACAGAGAGGGAGCTGCTTCCATTAACATTACCTTTTGACCCTTAGCAAGGGATGTCCAGACGGTTTGACCTCCATTGTTACACTGTATAATCTTCATCAGTGAGGTCTCAGTTGCTTCATGGACAGTAATTCTTGCATGGTTGATATACGTGAGATTGAAGTGTTAGATTACACGAGATGATATCCCTTTAAAAAAAAACATTGAAAGAGTACTTTGGCTTACAAGTTGTTGACATTTTGCAGGATTTATTTTGCCCTTAATTCTTATCAGTTTTGACTAACACCAGTACCTTTGTGACAAATGAGGCTGTATCTGTGATTATGCTATACACTTTCTATACTTTGGTTTGCTGTTTTTTCCATAGTATAAAACACTGTAAGTTGATTTAATATTTATAATGTTCTGTGAATGTTTACTCTTCTTTGTTTATTGTACATTGCAACTCAAATATAATTTTGCTGCTACCATGTTACTGTAGGTTAGTATTTTAGTTCTTGTAGTTCTGAAACCAAAGTTTAACTAATTTGTCATCTTTGAAAGTTCCTTTTGACAATTTTAATGTAATGGTTATTGGTCTATTGTGTTTATACAGCAACAGACTCATAATTTACTCCAGGATCAGGTTATTGGCTTTTCCTGTTTATAGATTCCTGCTTGGAGGTAGCAGCTAATAATTCAAAACTAGTGGTTTACACAGATCAGGTACTTATTTAACTTGAATTGTTTGTATAAGCACATATCACTCACTACCCTTGGATTATGAGATTCCTCTTATAGGTTTTTCTATTTTTCATGCTCATATACTGATTATGATTGCTGGTTTCTCTACTTTTCCTTTAATATTTACTTTAATATTTATATGTTAATAGTACTGTAAATGAAACAGTATATATTTTTTCCTAATACTGGAGTCTCTAATATTATAAGAGATTTAAGAACTGATGTCTTGCTTTAGCAGAAATACAGGAAATATAAGGTGAAACATGTTTCTGTAGTAGCATCTCCATTTGAAACATGCAAATCCTGGCTGCTTTCATTTTAACTCTCATTTCCTCACCTGTCAGTCAAAGTATGCATTAAACTTGCATTCTTTCCTTCAGCACTCTAAGTATTCAGATACCTGCAACATTGGATCAATAACCATAAGCAGTTACAAATATATTCCACTTATAAATGCATGCATCATGTCCTCTTTTAGTACCATTCTGCCATGTTTGCTATTTCCTTGGTGAAAGAGAAAATAGTAGCCTGTTCATTCGTACTGGATGAAACCTTAGTGAGTGACTTACTGAGACTGTTAGAGGGAAGCACATACTCACAAGCATCTACAATGGTTTTAGCACAAAGCATAACCTTTTGAAATCATTTAGATCATGTTATCCTTGATAACCTTTTTTAATGACAGGCTAATGTAAAACGTTGAAATGCAGTTTCTGACCTGTTCATTTCCCATATCAGAAAGCAAGAGGTTTGGCAAGGTTAACTGTATTTTATGCATAGGATTACATGACCGGAGGCAAAGTTTCTATCCAGCAGCATCGTTACTTAACTTTTATAAACTAAGTGTTTGTTTGACTTAGCCTCTTAGGCTTTCAAAGGTACAGTACCTGCTGTGCTACCTACTCTTTTTGGTTTGATGTGATTTAGCCTGAGATAACTGTAACTGAATAGTAATGACTATGGAATAATAGGTAATAGATTGAAGGAGAATGACATTAGAAGAATAGAACTGTTGATTAGTAATGGCATGGGCAGGTTAAAAGTTAAGTATACTTTAGTTTAACTAGGCCACTGAGCTGATTAACAGCTCTCCTAGGGCTGGCCCAAAGGATTAAACTTATTTTACGTGGATAAGAACCAATTGGTTACCTAGCAACAAAACCTACAGCTTATTGTGGAATCCGAACCACATTATACCGAGAAATGAATTTCTATCACTAGAAATAAATTTCTTTAATTCCTCATTGGCCAGCCAGTAGACTCGAACTCAGGCCTAGCAGAATGCTAGCCGAGAACTGTACTGACTCGTCCAGCGAGGAACTGACATGGGCAGGTAATCAAGGAGACGTAATTAACCAGAAAACATTGTGTAAAAATTTTTGAAGCAGTTTGTAATCTTGCCTTCCATCAGTTTTTATGGACAACTTTTTGGGGGGTCTATTTAGAGCAGTTATTTAGTATATTTGATGCCAAAAGTTTGTTACTAAGTACCATTTTTTCTGTTCTTGTTCTGAGCTTTCATTCACAAGGTATAAGCTAGATATGCTGTGACATACAAAGCAGTGCTTTGTATGTCACAAAATATTTGATCTTCGTAATGTACAGTACATTTACCATGTAATTTCCTATTCCTGTGATATGGTGAGATTTAATATGATAGTGGATAGAAGAGTATGAAAGTAGTTACGAGAATTATTGGGAGTCAGCACACGGTTTCATTGTCATGTAACTTCATTTTAAATGTCAGCATAGCTCAATATTTGTATAAAAGGATTCTAAGATATTTTCTTTTTTCTTTTGTTTCATAGAGCACCTTGCATTGTTTTCATTGATGACATAGATATACTGTGCACAAGCCGAGATCGAGGTGATAACAGTGGCATCGTGACAACATTGCTGCATCTCATTGACGGTCTTAATACATCAGCAGATGGTTAGTAATCATTTTCAAGTTTTTACAGAATGCATACTAATATCAAGTGTTCTCTCTTTCTCAAAGACTTTTATGTATAATCACATTTCTTAGTGTTTTCCCATACTATTGTCTTGAAGTACTGTAGTTTGAACAACCCATAGAATACTTCTTAAGTGTATCAGTTTGTTACACAAGCTTTTTTTATTAAAAAACTTGAATTGTTGCACTGAAGTCAGATTATTTGATCTGTGGCCTCTGCTGTTAATGTATATATATTTGTTGTATATATATTTGTTGTATAATGTAATAGTATATGGGTGATGAATTGAGGCAGTGTGATGGAAGAATAATTTTGTAAGTACTGTACAGTAGTAAAATGTACCAGATATTCATTGCATTTGTAGCCCATCATTGTCCATGCTTTTATTTTACTTCTGCTGTACTTGTTTTATTATTGTTGAAAGCTATCGCATCTAGGTCCTTATGAACTCAGAACAGATTTTTGCAATATCTTTGTTCTTAATCTTGTGATGTGGTTGATTACTTTAATAAATGTAATATTATTCCATCCTTGCTCTCATCCTATTTTCCGATTTATGTTTTCCCCTTGTCTTGTTTCCCTTTATGTATTTTCCTAATTTTCTTCTTACTACCTATCACTGTGATATATATCATATCTGTTTACATGTAGATATGCAAACACAGTTCATGTCATCCACAGGAGAAGTTTTAACTATAATGCTGCTATCTAGGTAATATTTTGATATATTAGCAATGATAATATTATAATGATAAGTTTTGAATTGCAGGGATACTTGTCATTGCAACTGCAACTAAACTCAAACTCTTGATGCTGCTTTAAGAAGACCAGGCAGGCTATCATATGACATATTCTTGTCAGTACCTGAAGAATGTGACAGGGAAGATATTCTTCAAAAAATGTTAGATAAGTAGGTATTTTTATGTCATTTCAAGGAATGAAGCCAAAAATTGCTCTAGAAAGAAAATTAAAGATTTCGATTGAAAAGGATGTCTTTTTTTTTTTTATACAAGAATGAGCAAGTTTTTGTACATCTTTACAAGTTATAATGATTGAAACAAACATTTCCTCTTTGCACTGCTTGCAGGCAAAGGTTTGATAACAAGAAATTAACTACGTAAAAAGAAAATTTTTATCAAATATTGGTGCCTGTTTATATTAGCGCTTTTGATTTGTAGATACTTTAAATTCAGATATAAAAGAAAATTTTAGTGAGTTCATCTTGCCTGTTGACTTGTCATGAGTATACTGTATGTTTACAGTGTTGAATTTACCTTAGATAAATATATTTGGAAAAGGAAAACCAATAATTCTCTGAAGTTGCATTTTGCTTTAGCAAAACCAGCTTCTGAATTCTAATGAAATTTCACCCAGCTAGCATGACCTGATCAAGGTCACAAAATTGCCAAGGTCTAATAGCAGAGTTATGCTAACATGTCAGTAAGAAGTGTTAGGCTTAAGCCAAAATTAGGACCATCCCAGCCCTTCAGCTAGTTTAGGATTAAGTTGCCATAGCTGTGCAAGTGTATCAGGCTTACTCTTACATATTACCTGTGCTTATAATACCAGGTCCAGTAAGTCTGCTTTTCACCCATTTTACCTCATGCATGGATATAGATAAACTCATTACCAAGAATGAAACCATTCAGATGACCCTTCATCAATGTTTTCAAGTCATGTGGCTCATGCATGTGCAGGGGTAATTTGCATTATCGTACGTACTTGGATAAGCATCAAGCTTTTTACAGTGTTAAAGGTTCAAGTTGACTATTAAATATGCCAGTAACTTATTTTTAGTATATTACGTTCTTTATTAAGGATATCAGTAACTTATTTTTTGGTAGATATGTATTATGTTCTTTATTGAGGAGAATGAAACTTCATAGAACATTTCTCAGTAACTGGAACATAAAAAAATATTGAATATCTCATGATGTACCCAGTGTATATGCTATCTCTTTCTTTACATGTGATGTAGAAAGTCATTTTTAAGACTGTTTAATGACATCACTCTTGATAGCTTGATGTTTACATTCTGAAATCAGAATGTTTTTCAATCTGTTAAGTGAAGCCTTAGAAATTATTGAAACACTGGACGGAATGGGATAAAAAAAACATCACACTATTGTACACGACACTATGATAATAGTTTAAATCTGATCTTTTTTCAGAGTACCTCATGATGTCAGCAAAGTTGATTTGGAGACTACTGCATCCAACACTCCGGGGTATGCGGGAGGAGATTTGCACAATATAATGATGGAAGCTGTAATGCATTCTGAAGGGAAGAAACTGACAATGCAGGATTTGGAGTATGCAGTTGGAACAGTGAAACCTGTTGCTTTGAAAGATACTGCATGTGTTGAGCACAAGGTTAGTATGATCTTTTGAGTCAGGTATCCATGTACTTATCCAGGTAATTCAAGTTTCAGTTTACCTTTTAAATCAAGAAAGCTTGGATAAAAAATGTTGATTTGGTAGTTAACTTAGTTCCCTTCATGAAATGAACCACTTATTGGTTCTGGCATGAATTTCATTAAATTACTGTAGGTCAGATGTATTCCATATGAAATCGTAGTGCATTACATTTTTTAATCAGTTTGATTTTGCTACAGGTAGCACTCTCAGACATATGTGGGTATGAGACTGTGAAATCCCATTTGCTGGAATCGTTGAACTTGTCACTGAATCATGGTCATATATTTGAGCATTGTGGATTATCTACACCAACCCAGTACTTAATTTTTGGTCCTCCTGGTTGTGGAAAATCTTTCCTTATCATGGCGCTGGCATCAGAATTCCATTTGAACATCATTCGCATCAAGAGATCCACTGTTTTAGGGAAGTACTTCGGAGAATCTGAACAAAACCTTGCCAAGTTGTTTGCGAAGGTAAATAGTTTTTCTAAAAGTTAAAAGTATGGCCAGCCAGCATCTGATGATTTATGTCACTTCTGTATATGATAGATTTATGCATTATTGATTTTAAGAAGATGTGTTCTTATGTAAGAGGCTTTATGTTAAATGAATTTCTGCAGTGCCAAAGCTGAGATTGAGCTATTCATAATTCTTTTTTTTTTTTATTTTTTAGCTGTAAGAATTAAGTATGTAAAGAATACAAGTAAACAAAGCCTGACATCAAATGAACAGAAAATATTTGTCGTATGTAGTTTTTTTTTTTGGGGGAGCAAAAATTAAGCTATAATCATGGACGAGAAGTGTGATGAAATTTTTTTAGATATTTCTTTTCTCATCATTTCTTGTTTTTTTTTATGCCACAACTAAAATTCCGTTATCAGACTGTAAAATAGGTATTGTAAATTGTCTTTTCTTGAAATTCATTGTTTACATTCAGTGTATATGATTGAAATAGACTTAAGGGTGTATTTGATATGGCCATGTAAACTAAACTCACCTTTTCATCCAAGATAACTAACTAAAGGAGATTATTGTAGGGCATTTTGACAGACCAAATGGACTGAAAATGTCTTGTGTTTGACTTACAAATCCTTCAGCAAATTATCTTGCAAATTATTTGTAGTAAAAGTTAACAAGTGACCAATAAATTTATGTTTGGTTTGTACATATAGGCAAATGATTTACAGATTTTATTGTAATGTAAAAATATTTGGATAACTGTAAATACAGCTGTAATTTATGGTACTATTTGGCCTTTTAACTAATATTTGGTTTTAATTTTACTTTACTTTTAAAGGCCCAAGAATCTTCTCCTTGCATTTTGCATTTTGAGAATTTTGAGGGCTTAGCTGGAAGATTGAAAGGTGAAGACGGAGGTAGTGAAGTAGAGGGTCAGACATAAACCACCTAAGGCAGCTGATGGTTAGTTAAATATGATATGCATTGATATTTGCCGAGACAAATCGGCCTGATCTATTGGATAAGGTAAATTTGGTAGTACAGTAGCTTTGATTTGTGCACTGAAGAGATATGCCGAAATTTAAGTTCTGTGCATATTAATACTTGCGCTGCATGTGCTGTGTAGTTTGTTTTCATTTTGAGTGGGAAGCAAAAAGGCTCAGTGATAAAAAGTAATGCTTTTTCTTCAGTTTGAGATGCTGTTTACTTTGGGTTACGTTTGTAAATAGCATACATAGTCTTTGCAAATCACAGTTTTTGTAATGAAAGTTCATGGGTTCTTTCTTATGATCAGTAAAATATAGTATATATACTATTTTTGGGTAGTTATTTTCTGTGAATATTAAAAGAATTAGAATTTATTTGAACTGGATTATTTGAAAAAATAAACTCCTTGTTTACAAATATTTTCCATTCTGTAGGATTTAATTCGACCTGGACGCTTTCATGAATACTGTTTTGTCAGCTTACCAGAAGCAGAAGACAGATTAGACATCTTAAATAAACATTTTCAACCAGCAACATTTTCAGATGACTTTTCATTGGAGTCTCTTGTTGAAGAAACTGATGGATTCACAACAGCTGAGGCAAGTATATTTTCCCTTATGGACAGTGCAAGTTTTTCAGCTTCAGTATTTTAGGACTGCAGAAGAATTTTTTATTATATTTGAAGACTGAGCTTTGTTATTTATTATATCAAAACATATACACTTTCATTGGCAAAGTTCATGTAAGGTCATGTAAGCAATATATAGGAAAAGAATTTCTTTATATCATGAAAAAGATTTATAGTATTATTCATGACTAAAAATAAACCCAAGCATCTGTTACCAGCAAAGAGAACTTTCATATTTTTATGTTTTTCCTGGACAATCTGGTTTGAGATAGTTTCTGTGGAGATAGGTAGCAAATAGCTAGCAGATACTTTAGCCTTGGTGATTCGACTTTGTGGGTCCAGGGAAGCATAAAACAGAGAAAAAAGGGGCGTTTCATACAATGGCTCTTATTACTGAAGGAAATATTATGTAAAACATGGGTAAACTTACAGGTATATATTTACATAAAGAACATTAGTACGGGAAAGAGAAATGCAATTAAATTATTGATCCTGAGGGGGGATTCCAATGGATGAATGAAACTGGAGGATTCAGACACAGTCCGAAAAGATTCGACAACAGGGAGTCCTCTGAAAATGAGAGATACACAAATTATATGCCAGTAATAAAAAGACAAAAGGATAATGAATTCGAAGCTGCACAAGGGTGCCAATGGGCCGATGAGTTAATAATGGCTTGCGCACTGCCGACACTCGTGCAGCACAGGTGGAATTTAACAAGAGCTCGGTGATTACTGGCACTCCAATTGCTAAATTTTATGAGAAAAAGCGTGATTGAATGGACGTCTTTTCCGAGCAATTTACCGTAAGGGAGAAGGGTTCCAGCGAAGAAGGCGGCCCGTGGATGACTCCTGATTCCCGGCGCCAGGTAATAGAGGGGCATGGATCCGCCAGCATGCGAAGAAACACATGGTTGGCGGTGAAGTGCACATAAAATATACTTTGAGAGGCCACGTGGTTAGATGGAGAAGTGGTGGGGCTGAGGCGTCGTCGGGCCAGGGCATGGTGGTGAGCGTGTTCGCGTCTTTAACCCATGTAGTCAGCGAGAGCTGAGAGCGAGTCGCTGCCTGCTTTTCCTCCTTTTATGCCCTCTCCTATGGGGCAGGGGCGCGTCACGCATTAGAGTTGCGTCATTTTCAGTTGTTGTCTGCAGCTGGGGCAGGGGGTTGCCTGGAAAGAAGCAGCCAGACAGATTCATTTTGGCCTCAAATAGGAATTATCTACTTTTAAAGGAGGACCTACAATCAGTTTTAATCCATTTGTATTCTGACCGTGCTAACCTTGTCCAGCTCAGGCTGATAGATAGGTAGGCACATGTTGATGGACAGATATGTCTATCAATAGATCGGCAGACAGGAAACGAAAACGAAAGGGAGCAATTTGCTAGCGAATTCTTGCTAATTATAATAATATGATGTAAAATAAAACTGACAGCAGTCTGTCTTTCTTTGCCTCTGAATAGATTGAATTTGGTGCTTGATAATTGTGTAGATTTTATTTCACATTTTTGTGTAACTGCTGTTTGCTGTGCTGCTTAAATTATGCACTGTACTATTAAGTTTTAGGTCAGTTTTGGGTAGTATATTGCTTTATTTTAGTGGTTTATTTTGGGTTATTTTAGCATTGCAACATAATTTTTAACTCCACTAAAACAAATCATACATGGCACAATGGGCAGTATTCAAGATTGTGACCCCTTGGGCCTCGGTTGCATTAATTTCTGCCTTTTACATTTCATCTAGTTTCATTGGTCACTTTGTACTTAACTGTAAAACTTCTTTAACTTTGGCTTGCTCCATTGTTCATCTCATATTCAACTCCAAACACTACTGGCTAGCTCTTTTAGCGTCTGGAAGCGATTTGGTGGTCTGGTTAAACCTAAGAATAAAAAAAAAATAATTCCACATTGAAATCCACTTATTAGGTTTATGGATTACATTAAAATCTTTTGAGAAACTTCATGGTTTCATTTTATGTTCAAGATGGTGGAAATGAATAAACCTGGTTTTGAAATTAAAATATGTTAAAATTTTCTACTGTCTTAGCCATAGATAGAAGTAAATCACCCTTTACTGATAGTCACAGCACCTTTAATGAACAGGGTGACTTAGAACTTAATTGTCTTCAGCATGGCCTTTGTTAGACAGTTTTCCCAGTTTATATTTTTCTCAAACAATGACTGTGTTTTCAACCGTTGTGCATGTTTGTATCAAGAGTAATTTTTTCTTTGCAGGTTATTCAGCTGTGCAATGAAATTAAGCTGCTGTGTCAAAGGGAGAGTGAACCACCTTATATCACTAGCAGTGCAGTTGAAGAAACCCTTGACTTTGTGTCCCCCAACACTTCCAGGAAAATGCTTCAGAAACAAATGAAATTTGCATCTGTCTATTGCTCGTAAAGGATTTTTAAAAATTCTTATTGTATTTATATTAGTGTGTACATACACCACTGTATATTTTGTGTGATATGAGAGTCTATAGATTGGTGAATAGATAGCATTTGCTGTGACACAAGTGATGATACATTGGTACAAATGTATATTGTTTGTTATGGTAAGTGTGTTTTGTAAAAGTTTGTAATTTTCTAAAATGTAATACCTGTACTGTATTATATTTATGATATATATTTTTTCCTGAATTTCTACCTCTAAAGTTAACTTTAAGTTGATTAGGTATTAGATCAAGTGAAGGTGGAACATTTTATATGACTCAAAGCTTAGTAAATTAAAATTACAGGACAAAGCAAAGGATCATGAAGAAAGAAATTTCTTTTTAAACTGAAAAACAATTCTTCATGCAAATTGATTTCTTATTAAAATGTTCATCCTGTAGGAACATTTTTCCTTATGGTAATCTCATACAATACTGTGTAAAATGTTCTTTGCTAAGACACTCAAGTTTAGGTCATTGAATATTGGACATTCAAATCCAGTGTAAATGATTTTTTGTACAATTTCATTCCCTAGTTTGGTTAGACTTTTGTAGGGAGTGTCTTTGAGCAAGGTAATGTTAAAGAAGTTGGACAGCTACAGGTACAGTAGTTAGAGATCAGAGGAAATGGATGGAGCATAAAAGGAAACATATGTTAATGCATAAGAGCAGAAGCAGCTGGGCGCTACATAAATGAGGTTTTCTTTCTTTGAGGTTGTACCTACTTTTGGGGGATCTTGATCTTGTAACTTTATGCAGAAACTTGGTGATCAGGATCTGAATTCCTGTATCCTAGTAAAACAAGGTGTGAAAAGCTGGCAAAAAGAATGTTCAGAGGAGGTGACCTATCATAACAGTAAAGGAGGGGCTTCCACTGAAAATTTAAGGGAGAATGAAGTTGTAATTAAAGGTATGCATTTTTTCCCGTAGAAGTAGTATGTTACTGACAGTGTGAATGGATGGCACTTAGCAAATGGTACTTGGGGCTCTGTGCATCATCCCTTCAGCCAAGGCTGTTTGCTAAAAGCCCTTCATTTTCATGTGTTCCCTTAGGTTGTTTCCTACTTAACTGTTCAGCTTCTTAGGGTTTACCTTCTTCCAATTTTCACCTTCCATTTAAAAACAAGCCCTCTGTAATAGTAGAAGTATGGTTGGTTATTGAAGGACGTATCATTTGGAACTGCAGCATACATATTGTTAAACTTGGGAAGTCTGGGTGTATTACCTATAGAAGAAATTCCTGGGGAACAATAGAGAAAGTATGAGTAATGGCCTTCTCCACTCCATGCTTGTTGAGTCAGAGTTGAAAGATTCCCTGAACATAATAATATTAGGCCCAAAAACCATGCTGAGAACACCATGTACGAAGTAGCTCACGAAATTCAAGAAGCCATCTTTGGCAAAAGGATGACCCAGATTCAGGTGCAGGTAGGTGATTCAAGGAGCAGGTGTCACATCTGCCTGGTAATCTGGATAATCACAGGTTTTTTGCCCAATGACTCCTGCCAGGAGACACCAAAATGGGTAAAGGGTTTCTTAAAAGAGAATGAAATTAAATTCAACACAAAGTCAAGGCATATGTAGTGGCAGAGAGAATCCATGTTCAAAAGAGAAGTTCCAGGTTTCTTACATAATGCCAGTTACTCTGCTGACCTTATGGGCGGTTATTAAGGATGTGCAGTTAAAACTTAAAGGATTAAAGTAGATTGCCCTAGTTTATTAATGAGGTGACTGTAGAATCCATTGTCCTTTATATGAAAACTGAAGGAACCCAAAAAAAGAGCCCTTGGTACAAGATTGTATTAAACCAAAATTATATCCAAAAAACAAACTTACCATATAGGGGATTTGAATTATGTGCATCTGTTATGTGCAAGTGATATGGCATTGCAGGGATTAGAATTACTGCATATATAAATTGACAAGACAAGATAGGATAAAACGTAATCTTAAGAATATTTAATAGATAATGGAAAGTTAGGTGATAGTGATAAACTAGGTTTGATTGAGAATGTGAAGGGGTTTTCTGAAAAAAAAATTATAAAACTGAAAAAATGAGCAAGATACCTGTACCAGGAAAAGTACAGTAGAGGCATACCCCATCTTATGTCTGGGTTTTGTTATGATTGCCTGGTTGTATCTTGAAATGAGTGTGAATTGGATGTGATGGTGTTGCATGTAGTATTAAATACCATTTTTACTTTGTTATCCAGATAAGGTTAATAATGATGATAAACTGATTTTAAACTTAAAAGGGTACGATTAACATTTGAATACACAGTGTATATAAAAATTCAGTTCATTAGGAAGATATATTATTCTTAAGCCTCTGCTTAGGTATTTTTATCCTTGATTTTAATAACTTACCCATAGTATTAATGAGTTAGTACTAGTTGGCCTATCAATAGTTTTTAGTAGCCTTAGGTTCTTTCCATTGTCCAGGCATTTGCTTTCTCTATTTTATTTGTAATTTTTATTTTGGCTGTGTATGTGGATGGTTAAAAGTTGCTAGGGACAGGTAGGGGAAAGGCTGTATTTGAATACTTCTAAAAAGCACAAAAAGTTATGAGAAAGAGAAGTTTACAGAAAGCTCTCTGGACACTTGACATACATTTTGATGGTGAACTTACATAAGCTGTAAAGATCACAGAGCCATTGTACAGATGCACTGCTGCTCTCATAATTCTAAGGCTATGCTCATGATATATAAATGTTGTTTATAAACTGTGTTCAGAAAAGAGTCACAGTTGATGAAAATGTTTCAATACTGTCTCTAAAAGTTAATTGGTTTTTTCCAATTGTGAAGAGACCCTTGTCCCAGATAACACTAAATGCATTAAGTGGAGATGTAGAAATAAGCTGAGAGAAGTTTTATTCAGGTTTGCAATGTAGTTGGTTGGATGGGTAAATCGAGAAGACCAAACCAGGCCTCTCCTCTTATAGATTTTAACACATTACCACACCTATTGGTTGCTCTAGGCAAGGACTTGTATAAAGTTAGCTTAAAGTAAAACCAGTAGTATTTAATTCTGGATTTTCATCAGGTCACAGAGCAGTCGTTTCTATAGGAGTCAGAGAATACATATGCATTACAATTGGGAGAGTGATAGATCTTTAGCTGTACTGTGTGACATGAATGACAGAAGGAGAGATAGTGGAGAACATGAGAACCATGTAAGATTTTGCTTTAGCAATGTGAAATACATTCATCAGCACCATCAGTAATTATTTCTGGTTATCCTGTAATTGATTTAGAGCGTTTTAGTTCCTGGAGAAACCTGTGCTGAAAAGTCCTTTTTTCCAATGCTGTCTTTGTTGCATCGTAGCTCCGCGGAATTTTATTCATCCAAGCAATACATTTAGTTCCACTTAAATGTTATGTTTCTCCAAGGAATTCTCTTTGACTAATGAAATGAGTATGAGCAACCACTGAACTCTGATTTGAAATATAATTTTACAGAGTTCATCTTTTAATATCAAGTCATCTCACCATTTTGTCATAATTACTGTTTAATAACCATAGACTTACAGTGCTTCTGCTGTCCCTTTATTTCATACATCCCAACCATCTAAGGAGGTCCCATGTATTGTTTCAATCTCAGGTTCTGTATGGGTTTATAAAAAACACTTCGTGGAAATGGAATACGGTATGAAAATAGACGTAAAAGAAAAAAAAATTTAATAAAAATGCCAAGAAAAGTAAAAGAGAAATTTTTCTTTTGGGTGGACAGTGTAGAGAAGGCCAAAGTTTAATTATCTGGGAACTGTAATACTAGTCTTAATTAAGGGGTGTCTTAATTAAGACTGAGAAAAGTCAGTAATGCTGAGACTTGAGAGAATGGTCCATATTAGGGTTTGGATGGTGTTCTTTGATGAAAGTAGAAAAATATCCCATGATAATAAATATGAATTTGAAATATAGTTGCAGAGAAGAGCTGAACAGTTAATATGGTTAGATATGAATATTTATCAGACTTCAGTTGCATGGTAAAGAAGCAGCATGTTTGCTGTTTTTGGAAGCAAAAGGATTTTGTGCAGAAGTATAAATGTGTAACTGCCCTATCATAAGAGACTGCAAAATTATTTGTTGAAGCTACTTGGCATACTAAATAAGACTGCCAAAGTTGTAAATATGAAATCCTATCATGATAGGCTCTCACCCAAGTGAGTTCACAACAATTTTTAATCCAGCTTAAATTAATCTACACTGAATTAAAGAGTACAAAACCAAAGGTTTAGGAGACTGGTGCCTAGACTTATTCAAGAAGAAGCCAGAAGCATACCTATTCAAAAGCAGCTATGACTCACAAGAACAAGCCATTAAAAAAATATATATATGACAAATTGATTTAAGTAGAGGGCCTTTACAGAGTAAACTGGAGTGAAGTGGAACTAGTGATTGAAAGGGAGCTAGATGTGAGTAACCAAGAAAAAGGATTTACCCTTAATTAGCAGTTTAAAGTTCATGATCATCGTGCAAGCATTGCATTTATAATTAAAGTTTGGCTGTCATGTGAAGGATAGCTTTTGTTTTGTGAACAGGAACTTCATTTACATTGTTAACTCATTTAAGAAGCGTAGATAAAGACTTTTTTTTTTTTAACTATGAGAATGCTTTTTGGTGAAATGTTGTGGCCCTCTCAGATGGTCACCCTCAACCGGATATTGATAATGAGTCTTTGTTGCTGTGGAAACAACTCCAGTCATCAGGAAATATAGGGATTTTTAAGGCATTCAATGAATTGTAAAAAACTGCTCATAAATACAGATTTAATATCAATCTCACACATTAGTATAATGAATGTTTGAGTGAGTTACCATAAAATCAGTGGTCAAGGACGAATTTCATACTTTGTTTACAATTTGTCAGAGGCTTGCAAGTGCACTTGTAAATATTTTTGGTATTCAAGCATTCATTACTACTGACGTGACTAGTGGTTATCAACCTAAAAGTCTCGGTCATTTTCTGAAAAAAAATTTTTGAGTTTAATTTTCAATAAGTGAAGGCAGAATAACCACATGGTCACGCAACAAAAAAACTGCCATTTTAGGCAAAGACCTTAAATGCATTATTCTTTCACGTTTACCGCTTCTAGAGGAAATTTACAAAAATAATATTTTTTTTTTTTTTTTTTTTTGCAGAGCAATTATCGTGCTTATATCGCCTGTCATCTGGGTGCTAGTGGTCGGTGCGCTACACCCTTTGGCGTCTGTCGCCTGGCGTGAGTCATTTCCAACCAGTTCTGCTTAACGACCGCACGTAGTGTCATCTGGATGAACGAAATCGTACCTAATGGTGAGTCTAGACTTGAACGAGAATACTGTAGATGGTCGTTGTCGTAGATTGATTGGTCATTAGTAACCTTCATACAGAACTAAGTTAACACGCTTGACGTTGTGGTTTGTTACCAAAAACCAAAGAAATTTTGGTCTGGAATTTGCCGGTGGTCAAAAAACAAATAGCAAGTGAAGCACAAATGTGAAGCTGTGCTTTTTCTATTTGTGTTGTGGTTCCGTATGGTCTACAGCTCGTTCAATACGTAATATTAGCTTTTAACGCCGTAGTTAGGGGCATTTATAATCACAATTCCGTGTTGTCAGTTTTAATTGGGAGTCGATTTTTTTATTTCTATGTACAAAGTATTTCCTGATAGAAAAACTACGTCCAATAGGATTGTGTAGGATGGTTGTCACTTCATTGTGGTTTTAGAGCATTTTAAACAAAAACATGGCTTGTGTAACACTCCCTGGTCTGAGTGAAGTGGAAGACATTCTGCCCAAGTATTGTGCAAGTAAGATTAAATCATTGATAAGGTTGACATTTTTCTTTGAGCTCAAGGATTATTAGTAAGCTTCAGTCGTCATTAGAACAGGCCTGCAGTTTTTCAACCTTGTCATGTGATTAAACTCGCATCCAAGTAGGTATGTAAAAATGACCGCATTTCCAGTTCAAAACAGGTAGAACACAATTATGGGGATGGCATTGCGTGAACAGCTACAAATTACGATACATATTCACTGTTCACAAACGGAGAGGATGAAGCAGACTATGCGTACGAAAAAGATTCACTAAGCATACAAGAAAGGGATGGCTATCAGTACGAAATAACATGATTAGGCTTACAAAGCACACAAAAGCATTCGGCGGACGTGCGTTCGCAAGCACCGCTGACCCGGATTAACGATGTAGATGGGATTGAAACCTCTTGCATCCGTTCAAGTGGGAGCTTAAGATACAAAGGAAGCTCGTTGTTGAGTGATTCTGCGATATTATTATTATTATTATTATTATTATTATTATTATTATTATTATTATTATTACGACAAAATTTTCTAGAAGTTTTGTTCCTCTTGTGACAAAATTGTGGAACGACCTTCCCGAACCTGTAGTTATATCGTTGAAACTTAATTAAAATCTTGGTGCAAATACTTTCTTGTTGACCAAGCTGGTATAAGTCTCCTTTCATAATTTATTTATGTCTTCTTTTACTGTTTTACATTAGCTTAATAATAATAATACCCCGATAGGTGGGCAACAAACTATTGTGAATGTTCCTTATATTAATACTACTGATGTGAAAAGATGAATTGAGAATCAGAATTTATCATTTAAAATTTAAACACATTTAAACGATACCGAGAGAGAGAGAATGTGGCAAAATACTGATAGAAATTACTAATAATTAAAGACAAACATCGACCGAAATGTCATTACAAAACACATCATCAACCCTGACATTCACACTAAGCGGTATTCTAACTTTGACTTATTAATGTACGAAAGGTTATTACATCGTATATTTCTAGAACAATGGAGTCGTTTTTCTATCTTGAATGGGTATTTTAATAAGCGCCGTAATCCTGAATCTCGTCGCTCGCTTGTTATTTCAGTTATTCATAATTTTCTTTTGCACACATAAGCTTGCTTAGCAGGTTAATGGAAATACGTAGTTTAGGTAACATAGGATCCAAATCCTTTAGACTGAGGTATTAGTGCAGAGTTGAAGTTTGAGGAGAGGCAATGTTAGTCGGATTCCATGGAGCCAAAGTAGCAGCAGTCACAGTAATTGGCGTCACAGTGACTGTGGTCATTGAATAAGATATATAAATTCTGTGGGTATTATGACTAATAATAAATAACAAGAAGTGCAGAATCAAGGGAAGACGCACTTTAATTATCAGGGTGCACCGGATGTTTACGTTACGGCACTCAATAGGGTTCTCCGAATCAGTGGGCCCAGCCATGACATTTATTTCTCGATAATAATTATTATTCAAAATGCATAAATATACGCGTGGATTTCCGTGAATAAAATACCATTGTGTCAAAAAAGTGAATAACAGAGAATATGAGTCTAGCTAAAGCAACACCCACATACGTAAACGATGTAAATGGGAAAACAAAGAAAATGGTGCAGAGCGTTTCAAAAGCAGAGTTCTACGCTCGTTTGCGCTTTATACATTTGAAAATTATGGCGAAATTCCCATATCGGCTTCAGTATTTCCAATAAAGGAACAAAACAGAAAAGCATCCAGAGTAACCTTTTCTTTTTTTCTTAGCGACGATCCTTGACTATCGTATCCTCATCCTTTATTTATTTATTTATTTAATTTGTTTATTTATTTATTTTTGGAGGCCATCAGGCGAGCCCGTCACGGATGACAGTTCTACACAGAATTGAAATGTGATCTACAGTTTTATGGGCAATTTTATCCAGTGTACATGTGAACTTTTGTAATTCCTACATTTTTCCTTTATGGCTCAAACTTACGTTTGAATAACAATAACCTGGTTAATCTGGTAGATTTCAGAAAATGACTAGGCGGTCTGGGCACACTAGTTTTAAAGTAAAACTATCAGGGAGGGCATACACTTAATGGTTGGTTATCTCTTGTTATAAAACATTCTTTGAAGACGGCAGTTATATAGTCTAAAGTACACCGGGAATGTAATAATAATAATAATAATAATAATAATATCTTGGCGTGATATGCAAGAATAATCAACAAACACCAGACGCCACAAAGAGGTAGGGGCAAGCGCAGGCAGCAGCAAAAAACGCTGAGACAAAAACGTTAAATAATTTCGCATGAGATGTGGAAAAGTATATATCGTGATTAATGTATTACCCATAATGCATGCACATTCGCTGAAGACATGAAACAGCCCATAGGACCACGAAAACTGAGGAAGTTAAACATCTCTCCTGAAAGGCAGACAGGAGAAGGCTAACAGCCAACCAGCCCTCAGGGGAAGTAGACCATGCGACTGATGCTCTGAGAAAAGTAAACAAACCTTCGCAAAGTATACAAAACAAGGTTCCGTCCATCAGCCAGATGAAGAGATACGGTTTAGAGGAAGCTCTAAGCAGAACCCGTGAAGGAGTTTAGAAAGGACCTTGTTTAGAAGGTTTACAGACAATTTTGACCAACCTTGACAAACCCAATGAGGCAAACGACTAGGCTATCGGCCTAATATTGTCTGTATAATTAGTAAGCTGCGGATTCGTTTTCATGGTCGTTTTGGGACTTTGCTGTAAGGTTCATGAAGGTTGTAGCGTTGTTTACTATAAATACGCATGGTTTTGTGCATGCGCACGCGCGCACACACTCAAACATACAGTATATATATGTTACAGTCAACACGCGTAATCAGTCATTACGCGTAATGACTGAAATTTCAGTCATCACGCGTAATGCACTTAGGGACATTTGATCCCCAGAGCTAGTATTAAACACGGCGAAACATTTGACTTGAACCCGGCGAAACAGTGCAGGTGACTCACCGTTTCGCCGTGTTTAGTACTAGCTCCTGGGGATCAATGTTCCCCAAGTGCACATGCGGATGACTGAATGGTCATTACGCGTAATGACTGATTACGCATGTTGATTCTGTAACATATATATATATATATATATATATATATATATATATATATATATATATATATATATATATATAGTTATTGCGCAGGAAATTTTATTGAGATATAATGCGCATTGTGAACATCAGCATCAATAATTGCATGATAACGACTGCTTAATTTGATTTAAAACAGCATTCAGCGTTCACAGAAATTCAAATGTTTGTTAATTCAAAATACTGATGTCAGTACATTTGGCTTACCACAACTGATGTTGAAATAGTTGCATTATATATATATATATATATATATATATATATATATATATATATATATATATTTATTTATATATTCATGTGTATGTATACAGTATATATATATATATATATATATATATATATATATATATATATATATATATATATATTTAGATATGTCTTCTCAGTAATATTTTTCTAATGCTTGCATCTGCACAATATTATTATTTTATTATTATTATTCTGAGGTATTCTCTTTTCAGCTGGTCTGAAGATTTGCTTTAGACCGGAAAGGCAAGTGAGAAGCCCCTCACATCTTAAGACTCCTTAGGTATGCGGTATGGAACAGTTCCCTTCCAGGTAAAACTGTTTGAATTAATGACCAGAAACCCTCTTTTATATATATATATATATATATATATATATATATATATATATATATATATATATATATTATGCATATATACTGTATGTGTGTGTATAGATTTACAATTCCATGGGGTGGAAATTATTGAATCTACAGAAGTCATGTGTGATTTTCCTGAGAGATAAGACAGGTGCGTCAAATTTAGTAATGCGTATAGTCTGTAAGGAAGGGGTGAGATACATTGATTACTTCTAGATTACTCTCTATATTCTTGATTTCTGACACTAAATGTTTCAATATGGCGCGTAACTCTAAAGGCTCTCTAATTTGCATTAAGAAGGATCTCTTTAATTAAAACGTTTATTGGTTGCAGGTTTTTTTTTTCAAGGTGCTCGAGTTAAGAATTTTTTGGGTTACTGAATTTAATACCAAAGAGAGAAAACGGATATTTTTTTACTGAAAGATTTACATTCCTCCCTTGTAAGACATTCTTGGTTAGCTTAGAAAGGGTTTTAAATAGACGTTGCGTTGTATTCCCAAGTTCACAAGACTATGTATACGATTTCCAGGGAGAAGATACAATTGCGGAAAACGCATCCGATGACTGCGGCTCTAGGCAACATAATCATCTGTCGAGTCTCCGCGTTGTCAAACGTACGATGCGGAGGAGAACATTGCTATATTAAGTTTTGATTAAAGAGACAACCTGCAGTAGTGATAAATATTATTGATTATATCTGATAAGTGGTACCGTTTAGAAGTTTGAAGAGAAATATCCAGAAGCAAACAATGCAGTACGACAAGTTTTGCCACTAAATCGTTAAATTGTAAACAAGGGCCAGTTAGTCTTGGTGAGACTGTGATCCGGGAGGCAGTGTAAATATTTTTCCTATCGTTTTAAAAGGAATACAGACGAACCGGTTTATAAAGGTAAGTGAAGGTTTATTTCAGTTGTTTTACAATAAAAGAGGCACTTTTAGTGAAACAGCCACCCTTAGGTACTCAGGTGTTTTAAAATTAAACTAAAGCCCACTGATTTTTGTGCACCGGGTTGAGTGGTACGTTGTACCCCTGTATACCACAGCTGCTCTCTGTGATGAAGATCATCACTCTTTAAGACGGCCTACCATTCCATTCCAACCTGTTAAGTATTGTATTTTGCTGTGCTGTGGTTTTTTAAGGAAGCTCGTGGAAACTGCGAGGCTGCCGATAATGAAGGGCGACTGTCATTGATCATGTGGGAGGTAGCCAGACTCACGCTCATTCGGTCCACGTTCGTTAACACCAGCGAAGGAGGAAGAACAAAGACATCGAAACCGTGTATTAATGTTGTAGGAAAAGTATTAATGATTTATCGATTGGGTGAACTAGGCGAGTTTTTAGTCATTTTCTGACCTCAGCAGATGTCACTGCGTTAGGGGAGTCAGGGGGAGGGGGGGGGAGGTGGAAGAAGAATCGCTTGACATCGATGCTGGGCCGCGCAGAATCTCCCTTCCAGCATCTGAGGCAGTTGAAAGAGATACTAGTGTTGACTGAATTACAGGTGGTGTACTGCATATAATAGGCTATAATCTGATTTTTTCAATAGAGTTTATAGGCAGATACTGTATAGACCTAACCCGGCTTTGTGATATTGTGTAGCCGCCAGCAAGGTTTTCATCTTCAGTTGGTTATGAACCTAGGCCTAGTGTTCTCCATTTTTTTTTCCTGACAGTGGGTACAGTTTTAAACAGTTATATTTGATGTGTAATGGAATTTTGTAACAATATCGAACTTACAGAGGTTAGATAAATAAACGTTTTTAAGAGTTAATGGTATTATTGGAAATGATGATGAGATGTGGTTGAGCACCGAAGGCCTGTGCGTATTCCAAACATGACGGTGGCTAAAAATTTTGCGTAGATCCGGCCCTCCCCCATGTGAGCAAACATGAAAACCAGTTTTGAAACATTAATAATGATGGAGAGATTACCGAAGTATAAGGCTGACCACTAATTTTCCCACCCAAGTGTTTTTTTTTTCCCTTGTACAAGGTCGAGTATGTGTAAGTAATTAATGTCTAATACTCTGGTAGGTTAGTTTATCTGTAATTAATTACATATGCTACCTCTGCTTGTTTACAAGGCTTTACCTTCAAAGATCTCCTAATGTGATTTTGTAGCGGGAGTTTTTTTTTTTGTAATGTTGAGTGACGAGTGTTGTAACGTATGCCAAGTTTGAAAATTTTGACACAACTACTCCTCATTTTTAATATTTGGAAACAAAGTCTTACTAAAAAAATTTAAACAAAAATTTTTTTCTCTCTCTCTCTCTCTCTCTCTCTCTCTCTCTCTCTTCTCTCTCTCTCTCTCTCTCTCTCTCGGAGAGAGAGAGAGAGAGAGAGAGAGAGAGAGAGAGAGAGAGAGAGAGAGAGGAGGGAGGGCAGTGGGAGGGCAACACAATCCACACGCTGTGGAGACTGTTAATTAGACCAATTACAATATGGTTTCCTTACCAGCTATCCATTGCCAGATGATATCAACTTGAGTGTGGGCTATGTAGATTAAAAAAATAATAATGATGAAAACTTGCGTGGACCCCCTGACATGCTTGGCTAAAGCCATGAAACTAGTAGCTTCCGGCGTAGGCCTAACGATGTAATATTTTATTGTATGTAAATTCCGAGAGGAATTGTTAACAAGTATACCGATACCTTCATTTGTCCATCAATCCCACAATCCAAGAAATGAGATCAGAGTAGTTTGGCCCAACCAAATCCGTAACATAACCCCTCCGAAATTACTCGTGCGCCGTCTACTCTGTCAGCCTCTCCAGACTTGAAGACGTGATTCCCCGCTGGACCTACATCCTAACCGCTGAACGACCATTAGACATATTCAAACAGTTTAAATAAATTCCGGGGATATCATGGCAATCGAGTTTAGGTGTATTGCATCTGTTATTTTGTCCCAGTTCCAAATCAGTCAGGAACTTCCTTCCAGTACTGATGTTAAATCTGCTGTTACTAGAATACTTTAGTAGCTGCAGCAAATAATTTACGAGTACACACACGATAGTCAAACCGCCGAAAAATTCTCTCTCTCTCTCTCTCTCTCTCTGATGAATTAATGTTTAATCCTTATGGGGATAGGCCTCGACAAGGTAATCCCCCACCCCTAGAGTGATAGATCCAATCTTCATGTATTTCTCACGTTCTCTCCGTCATTCATTAATCATCTTGTAGGTATGATGCACTTAAGAAATGCAGTAAAGTGGCAGATGTTAACTTAAGGAGCTGGGAAAATTCGTTAAGTCTAAATTGCTAAACATTTTTATGAACAAGAGCCGAGGCGCAGCTGTTACTCTTAAGTGTTTTTTCCACCAAAGTTAAATTTCTCCTGCATGATATTCCGTACAATATTTTCGTTAATAATGAAGGCGTTTATGAAAATAGAATTCGATAATTTATGTTGTTTATCTTGCTTCTATAGGCGTAAGTATCGTAACGGGGACCCGTCCAGAATTTCATATTCAGCCAACAGCCCCTATTCATGCAAGTTTAAGGTAGTTTTAAATCATGTTCGTAACCCCTAAGTTTTTCAGGTAAACATGCATAAAGTGATGCTTTTCAAGTATTCATTATGCGTTGCGGATCATATTCATAAAGTCGATAGGTATAAAATAAATGATGTCCATTATTTTGAGAACTTGTTCGTCTTTGACATTCTTCGTGGCTGTCAGTCTTGACCTTGGGTTCGTTTATTGGTTTTCAATATAACCCCTTGAAACTCCTCGGACGCTTGACGTGAGTCGAAGAATCTTTCTACTACATTTTCAGGCGTAGGAATTTTTGCAAGGGATGTTTGATATAGGCTACTTTTACACAAGTGTCTGTCAGTATTCTCTCTTTCAAATACAGACTTCATTAGAGTGGCATTTTCTAGCGTATGAGCTCGCTCTCTGGCTACTCTGGTTTAGTGGCAACAATTCACAAACTAAGGAACCAGACCTCAGTAACTCTCGAAGCGGACGAGCAGGAACGGTATTGTAGCCGTGAATTAGGTTCCTACTATAGTAGTTGTCGGTCGACCGTTGTAGATGGTATCTGGGTTAAAGAAAACAAATGTGTAACATCAACACGTGCTATAGCCTATACAGAGTGTGTATATATATATATATATATATATATATATATATATATATATTACAAGTATATATATAATTCAGTCTCATTCAACATACTTTTTAATAATTTTGTTTATCTGTTTAGGGTACGTTAACATTATCCGACCGTGTCAGTCGCCGATTGTTCCGGGATTATCGTGCTATTGGAACGTGATAAGGGCTTCCTATCCTTTGCTGCCTTTGCTGAACTTTCACTGGTTCTTATGTGTTTTATTTTATAGCCATGCATTTCGGACCATTTTATCAGAAAGAAGTTGTTAAACGGCAGTCAGTTCTGTATTTGATTATAGACTGCTTGATATGAAATTGTGAAAGCGTCATTGATGTTTTTGGAACCACCTTATCAGCACAAGAGTAACGTTTTCGGACATTCATTGTTGAAGAATGGATACTCAGCTTTCAAGCGATGCCTCTATATATATAGATATATATAGGCAATAGTATATATATATATATATATATATATATATATATAATACCTCTTCACTCCAATCATGCGCATTTGTGCGCCACAGCTGACTAACTACCAGGCCCCGTTTATTTACTATTTAAGTCAACAGAGTGGCATCAACGGAATGTGCCTGATCGTTTATGCATACCGCAGTGATCGGTTTTTACCACTGAATGATGAAAAGGTTTGATACTGACGTGCATGGGCAGCGAACTTCTCTCTTTGCCTGTCCCTATTCACTCAGTTGATCAGTCTGTCTCCCCTCGCTCCTGTGGGCTACTCCATTCTTCCCCTCTCCCACAACCTTTCTCTTCCCCCATATACTTTTCTTATTCCGTCCGGATCTGGATGAGGGCATTGGTTTTTGTTTGTACAGTGAATTTACGGGGTGCTCTGTTAGGAAGAGCCCATGCTGGCATAACGCCAGCTTAATCATAAGTTGATTCTCACACATTAGAATGATTATTAATGCAGTTGCAATCCCACTTTTTTTATTTACAAAGTAAGTGACCCAAAGGAAGCGAAGTAATTACCTTATAGATAAGTGATAAAGATTTTAGTTCCTTGTTTGTTATCGTGTTTGATTTTGGGTTCATACACTATTCGGAAGTGAGAAGTAAACTGGACACTTTTTTTCATAAATAGATCGGTTGTTTTAAGTCGATTTGATACAACAGCATGAAATCTTTGCTTCATTTTCGCATTAGATCAGCCTTGTTCTTTAGCCTTGTCGAAGTTTGCCTTTCGAAAGGGCGCGTTCCGGAGAGATGCAAGTTTTCCTTTGTGTTCTGTTTCGAAGTATCTTGGATGCCCGTTTTCAGGATGGCAAAATTCTGGCTTCGACTCTTACTCTAATGTACCATGAAAATTATAAGTTTACCACGTGTTTAGGATAACATATAATGTCCTTGAATGGTGGGAGATGCTTGGTGGTTTGTTATTGAAATTTAATTTCTCTCTCTCTCTCTCTCTCTCTCTCTCTCTCTCTCTCTCTCTCTCTCTCGCGGAAGCAGTTTTATTTAAAAGCGACGTTTTCCAGAACACATTAGGCGCCATTATTCTCTTCTGCGGAACATTCGTCTTCATCTCCGGTGGTTTATTTATGGTCCTGTTTTGTACACATTGAGCAATCCATCTGCTCCTTTAGGGTTTAGAATGAATCTAGTTCATTCGTTCAAACGTTATCTCAGATTTCGGAAACGTTTACGTAATTCATACCTCTCTCTCTCTCTCTCTCTCTCTCTCTCTCTCTCTCTCTCTCAGAGCTCTTCGTTTGGCGAGTCGGTTGAGCTGTGGACTAGCACTCGCTTGGCCCAAGTTCGAGTCTCCGGCCGGCTGATGAAGAGTTAGAGGAATTTACTTCTGTGATAGAAATTCATTTCTCGCTATAATGTGGTTCGGATTCCACAGTAAGCTATAGGTCCCGTTGCTAAGTAACCAATTGGTTCTTAGCCACGTCAAATAAGTCTAATCCTTCGGGCCAGCCCTAGGAGAGCTGTTAATCAGCTCAGTGGTCTGGTAAAACTAAGGTATACATTTTCTCTTCTCTCTCTCTCTCTCTCTCTGAGGGCGAGGAAAGGATCGTATAGGTTGGTTGTGTATCCGTATTGATGACACAGAAAGGCCTCGACGAGGTAACTCTCAACCCACCGGAATGTGAAATCCCTCTTTCTCTCTGTATGTGTGTGTGTGTGTGTGTATGTTAAGCTTGGAATAATTTGGTTTAGAAGAGGTTTAGTAATTTAAATCGCTGTTGTGTAGTATTTTAGATGGAATGGCTTATTTCTTGGATGGTTGGAACCATGTTTATTTTCCGTTACATTTATCATCTCATTACCAATTCCTGTCTCATTTTTGGAAGTCATGAACGCCGGCATTGTAATTTTCTCTTGAAATTCAAGCGTTTTATTATGTGTACTATCTAATAAAAATTGCTAAGTCTCATCGTGAATATGAATAATGTAATATTATTGGTTATTTATAAAATGTCTAAGGTAGAATTCTTGATGCTGTAATAACTATCATGGAAGCTTTGAATAGTTTTCTCTCTCTTATCTCTCTCTCTCTCTCTCTCTCTCTCTCTCTCTCTCTCATATATTTATATATATATGTATGTGTGTGTGTGTGTTTGTGCATTAATGTACCTATGTATCTAGAATTATGCCCGTAACAGAGAATGGTTTCAGGAATCACAATAAGGAATTGGAACTTAGGAGAACATTAACATAGCGTAGTTTTTATTGTTTATTATCACTTGATGTTTCGATACTCATGGTATCATTTTCAAAACTATTTAAAAAAAGCCGTAAAACACGTCTGCGACATAGACAATGCAAATGAGTATTTATCTTAATTTGATTAAGGTTTTTTAATCGACCCATCATTCCTGTTGTATATATTGTAAATGTGTCTTGCCATGTAAATGTGTCTTGCCATATTTTGTGAATGCGTTTAACCTTTTATTTTTTACATATTGCATTTTCTGATATGTCAGGTAAATATGTTTAATCTCATTCCACGAATCATTGTTTTAGATTTTTTATTTTATTCTACTATATTTTGTGTTATCATTTTTGTTCTTCTCACTCCTTCAGTGTTAAAATATAAATAAGAATTTGCAGTGTTAGCGCACTCTCTCTCTCTCTCTCTCTCTCTCTCTCTCTCTCTCTCTCTCTCTCTCTCTCTCTCTCTATAGGCTATATATATATATATATATATATATATATATATATATATATATATATATATATATATATATATACATATATATATTGTGGAGAATTAGTTCGTGATTAGATTCGTGCTTGTGCATTTTTGCTTCCGTGCGCTTATGTTCGTGTTGTTTATGACTGCAAAGACTATTTCCTCCGATGTCTTGCTAGTTCTGAATTTCTGTGTATTTGTGTTTTTGTTTCTTTCTTCGATTTCTTGGTATGTGTTTGAGAATTTCTCTCTCTCTCTCTCTCTCTCTCTCTCATATATATATTATATATATATTATATATATATATATATATATATATATATATATATATATATATATATATATAGAGAGAGAGAGAGAGAGAAGAGAGAAAGAGAGAAGAGAGAGAGCAAGAGCAAGGGTATTGAGGTTAAAATATTTATGTATTTCATTTTCCTTAATGTTTTGACTTGAATTACTTTCATTGTGCGGTTATGAACCCGCGTTTATATGTAGGTTACCCCCACCCCACGCCGCGCTTTGGTGCCAGGTTTGCGATCCGCCAGCTGGAGATTCGCCTTCTCTTTCTGGGTCGTCGCTGGAGACGGGGTTCCTTTTGGGTACGAAATATCCTGGAAGGTGCGAGGATCATTCGGGGCTTCGCAGATGAGTGTTATCAGCACGCGGGGGTTATCAAAACCCCTATCTGCGGAGAAAAGAAACGGTAGCTTCCTGACTGGGAAAAAATTCGCTAAGGGCATCATCGTTCTTGTTTTGCCACGGAAAAGTGCTGGATGCTATTATAATCTTATTGTTAATTAAGGAAATCTGTCTTTTGTATTTGACGAAATGACTAAGTTTATTGCCTTGATATAATTGTCCTCGTTGGGAAGTGTTATTGGTCTCTATGTGAAACGATTTCATATAAGATCCGTTGTGCCTCACTCAACCTAAGCAGTGAAAAGGGTACAAGGTGCTTAGCTCACGGTGGTAGGTTGCAGTTATGGGAAAGAACGGATTTAATAACGTAGCAGCGGCGCTGAATGGGCCCCTTTCCCTTAGTGTTGTGCCGTTCTTATATTCATTCTTTTATCAGAAGTCTTTACGAAAACTGGAAGCTAACACCCGAGAGATTAGTCTACTCATGAACATATATAAAATAACCTAATTTAGCATAGTTAGTTTGTTTATTAGCTACCCAAAGATAGTCAGTGAAGTAAAATCTAAGTTTTGGTATCGTTATCCAAAACGTTTCCCGAGAATTTTAAGTTGAAAACAAGGACGCTGGTGCGAAGGCCCTTACCTAGAATTGTAAGCGTAACTCGTGTCTTGCAGTCAACTGGGCCCTCGCTTAATTGCCTGCTTTCAGTCACTGTAATCTGCCATGCATTGTCTGTCACGTTTCAACGTTCTTTGTGCTGTTCGTAGGAAAAGCCCCAGCTAGGTGCATAGGTGCCTTCATTGCAATAATGATCCTGCCGTAATGAAGGTAAGGTGCAATTGCTTGGTGATGAATGTTAGTAGGGAAAAATGTCGAGTAAAATTAGTACAGAAGTTTGTGCCACTTTCAAGTAGTCTTCAATTTTTAAAGATACAGCTCCAGCAAAGCGGCCTTCAATATTATACTGGTCATGCCTGTTGATAAGGCAGTAAGCCTTGGTATAAACTGCGTATGTGGAATATTGTAGATATTAAAAGTCATCCATGTCTCTTATTTGAAGGGTAACTACATGACTCATGAAAGTGTAAATGCTAACATTACTTGAAAGTGTATACGAGGAGACGGAATCTTGTTAGAAAACGTGATTTAAACAGTTACTCTGAACTTTGAATTAAATTAAACTAAGAAAGGGGTCTGAGAGCGTCGCCTGCTACAAAAAAAAAAAAAAGATCCTTCAATAGGTATGGGAATTTATGTAAGATTGTAAGATCGTGTTACGTTGAAGTATATAAGCGTTACTATGTTTTTAACAAATGTGGAAAGTCTTGACACTAAAAGTGCACAATGCCGAAAAATACTGAGTAAATGCGCCAGTGCATAGATTTATTGGTTACAGTTTAATATGTAAAGAAAGAATCTTATATAGTTATATAAAAATGTGGTTAAACCTTCATTTTATGAAATGTAAAATAACAAATTCGATATAGGCTATATAATTATGCGAGGGTAGCCTCGTTTTGAATGGTTTGTATTATGATGTAGCATACGATAATTAAAAATATTCTTACTATAATGTAGATTGTGTAAACTGCTTAAAAAAAGTCAGTTTCATTAAGGATGAAAGACGTTGTGCAACGTAAACTCTTTTGGGCTGCAGGTACCCCATGATTCAAATGACGCCCATTATTGCTTAGGCTAACGACCTAGTCTTTAGGAGCAAATAATAATGTCAGTAAGTGGGGAGTGGTACTGACATAATAGATGACCACGCGTCTTGTTTGTTATTGACCATTTAATTTTTACGTTCTTAAATCATGCGGACAAACGCCGGTGTGCTGTATTTGAGCAGACTTTTGTGCTGTATTTCAGCAGACGACAGTTCATTGCGTGTAAAGTCCCAGTGACATTAAGACGATTATAAGAAAGCGTATTTAGGCGATGGCATCTCATTTTTAAGATACAAGAATCCTTAAAATACAAATCACCCAGGCAAATTGTGCTTACCCTTTGTCTTATTCCTTAATTTAAGCCAGATTGTATCGTTCCATATTGAAGTCAAGGTGTGAACCCATGGTAGCTGTAAAATGTACTCGGAAAATCAAGGTAAATAATTAAAAAGAGTCATAATGAATATTCTGTTGCCGAGTATTTCGTTTTCCTTTGTCCTCTTGCCTGGGAGGCCGTTCTGATGCGTAGAAAATGCAATCGATTAGGTAGGTGCAGTTCCAGGGTTCACACACACGAGATCAGCAGCTGGGGTATTTGGATACAGAGTATGAGTTAGGAGGGCGCCGGTGTGTAGGAATTGTCGAAAGCAGAGAAAGGAGAGAGGGAAAGGGAGGGGGTCCGAGAAATGGGGAGAACCTCACTCAGTGGTGGCAGAGGCAGTGTCAGGCCGGCGTAGAGCTGCTACATGAATGGGGAGGAATCGATACGAGCGCCGTACTGTCTGCCGGTGCCTGAAGGGAGGGGGAGGGTGGGAGGGAGGAAGGGAGAGAAAGTGAGAAGCTAAGAGAAAGTACTTCCTTGATACATGCCGGCACCGGCTTGGTACTTCCACCTTACAACATCCCCGACGTACCTGCTGTTGATTTGCATCGCCGATGAATAGAGGTTCTCTCCGGAGAACCAATTAGGGTATCACGTTTGTTATTGATCATGCTAGCTTAGTGTCTAGGCTCAGGATGCCTCTCTCTCTCTCTCTCTCTCTCTCTCTCTCTCTCTCTCTCTCTCTCTCTCTCTCATTTGCAAGGCTGTTGTGTGCTATGAGGCGTTTCCAGGATTTGGCCACAGCAGCAGGGTGAATGACCTAGGCACCGAGCGAGGGCGTCCTTCTCCATCGGAGTGTCCTTGGATCAAGATCTGGAAAACTGCATCAATTGAAAGACGTTTTGGGATTCCTTTTGATAAAGATGCCTCGAAATCATCTGTGCACATTACCTCAAACCTCAAGGACATTTTCTTTTAAATTTGGCCGCTTTATCAGTAGGAATATGCTGTAGAAGTTTTATGGGAGAAAATGTTGGGCTAATAAATAACATACAAAGCGTAAACTTGAGAGAACTCAATGAATTTGATTTGATAAGGTCATTGATATTTATTTGCGGAGGTTCTACTAGCCACTTGAAGTAAGTGTAGTTAAGATGGAGTATGTTATAATCACTTGGGCATTTTAATGGTTAATTGTAATTTGCTGTAAGAGAAAATAAGAGAAATCACTTTCCTTGCTAACCATTTTGCTTCAGCGTAAAAATCTGTATAAAGCAAAAAAATGTTGATGCTAAAAGCTTATATAAATAGGCCTCTCTCTCTCTCTCTCTCTCTCTCTCTCTCTCTCTCTCTCTCTTCTCTCGTAGGCGTGTGTCAGTAAAGCTTTTGTCCTGGGCTGCAACAAAGCCCAGCCTCTTCCCCCTCCCCTCCCCCCTTTTTTCTGTGATATTCCAGTGCTCTGTTCCACTACGCGGTCCACAATGGGTGTCGTTCACTTGGCATTGATCTTGGGGAGTACCTTTGAAAACGGACCTACTGGGTTACTTTAGCCCAGTGCATGGTGGGTTCTCTTGTCATACCCGACAGAGTGCTCCTTTTCTTATGATTTTATTATGATTATTTGGAAGAAATAGTATTGGATATTGAACGTGATTTATGTGACTGCCATATCTGAAACTTTTAATAACAGAATGACAAAGGTAACAAGATTTAACAGATTGATCAGAATTCAGTTTTTTCTTATAAGCTGGAAAACCATGAAAATGAAAGTTTTAATTCTTCTAAAAAAAATTTTTTTTAATTGCCCCTTAATAAAAGACAAAAAGTCCTAATTCTAGAGAATGTTACTTATGTCTCTAGTCGTCTTACATCACGATTGAGAGGCAAACGTGATACAGGAAATTTCCAAGTTGTAACGTAGTAAAAGTAATTTTTTTATATAGAATTCAGAAGGACATTAGTGAGTTGGGAATTGCCTTTCAGAATATTAAATCTGAATGCAATTTTTTTGAAGTTTTTATTTTCAATCTTATGAAACTGAAGAACGCCACTTAAGTAACCATAATGGAGAGGAATGTCTCCAAATTATGCCTCTTGGTGCTTTCAGGACACACTTGACTGCCATTTTCCAGCATCATCGTAGCTGCATTTCGTCTTAATGGGAACAATGAAGGGATCATTGTGATGGTGCGGGTAGAAGGCCATTGTTGAAAGAGAGAGAGAGAGAGAGAGAGAGAGAGAGAGAGAGAGAGAGAGAGAGAGAGAGAGGTGGGTGGGTGGGTGAGATATGAGATGATAGAAAACACATTGTATTTATATATATACTTATGCATATATATGTGTGCGCTAGAGACGTGTATATATATATATATATATATATATATATATATATATATATATATATATATATATATAATATATATATTATATTTTCTAAAGAGCTAAGTTAACTCGATAAGATATGGGTACCTTGGGACTGAAAAATTGTGGAAACTTGCAAAATATTCAAGTAGCCAGAGAGGTATCCGCTTTAAAAATATAACAGTGAAAGTTAGGCACAGAAATGACAAAGTATAACTGACATAATAAGGGGCTCTTCTGATGGACGAAATTAGGTCCAATAGGAGTGATTCCAAAAGAAAACAGAGCGATTGAAAGGATAAAGTCTTTTATTGGGCTAGACGGACTCAATTTGCTTTGTAAATGAGAAATCTGGTTAGAAGGTATTTTTCACTTATGTATATATTGCCTCTTGAATTATGAGACCAGCACTTGCACTTTTTGATCTTTCAAGACGTGTTTTCTATGTACTACTGTATTTTTCGAGTATGTTTTCTGTGTTTGCATTATTTTTCAAATATATTTTCTTTACATTTATTATTTTTCAAATATATTTTCTTTACATTTATTATTTTTCAAATATATTTCATTTGCACTGTTTGATTTTTAAAATATATTTTGTATTAAGAGTATTAATGTAGCTACTGCTTTAGAAGATGTAAGATATGCAAGATTTAGCCTATATGCTGTTCATGATTTTAGGAGACTCATCTGTTGTTGACGGGTGTATGGCATTCTGAACACATGCGGGTGCATTAATGAGAGAGAGAGAGAGAGAGAGAGAACATTTTTATTGTCATGTAATGTTGATTTACAATTATGGCACTCTTAAATATTTGCTATGTATAACTGAGTATAAACATATTTTAGTTAACACGGAAAAATTAATTGCAGTATCGACAATCATTTTAACCGGAAAATCAAAATTTAGTAGAATTCTAATTCTAGGAAAAAACAGTTTCTTAATTTTCAACGGTTTCGTGTCTGTCAGTCGAATTTTTTTAAAACAAGTTCGTATCGCCAATCAGCCGCATCCAAATCTAGTTATTCATTTACTGGTCCCAGCACCGTAGATCAACCACAAAAACGAGTAAGTATCAGAAACTAAGAGATCCCTTGCACAGCACAATTAAGTATATATAAATGTAGTCATTCATATAGTAAATATATTACGGTATTCTATGTTTCAGTAATTTGATTTTGTACGATAAATATGTGTGCCACGTGAGTTTCATTCCTGAACGGACTCTGCAGTGGAGCAGCAAAATTCGCAATTATTCGTCCCTTTGTTCACAGTTAGGGTCTTGTATCAGGTCTCGCTAAATGTTATACAGTATGTGGCCAACTGAATTTGCTTAATGTATGGATGAGGATAGTGTCATTAAGCATCAGAGGCTGAGAATGAGTGTGGATGTTTGCTAGAATTGGAGAATTAATTTTTGTTCAAAATTTGAGGATGATTTAGAGTATTGAAGTAAAATTCTACTTGTGACTGAGGAAGAGATTTTTAGAATTAAGATATAGCTTTTTGCATTGTTTGATTAGGATTTCATTCTTAGTAAAAAGATATTCAGTCATATTCCATATCAGATCTGCCCATTTTTCCATTATAACTGACAGCCACAATTGGCTGTTTCCGTATGGTTATTGTTTTTCCGTGGAGATCTGCTTTCTCCACGCCTTTATCTTTTTACCATGAATGACCTTCAAGTCAGGGATCTGTATTCTTTTTTTCTCTCCATACTCTCGATATTGTTCCATGTATTCCCTTCACGTCCATGCTCTTACCCTCTTGAATGGAGAGGATTCTACTCTTTACTGATAACCCTTTTTTAGTTTTCTGAAAAGAAAACTGTTGTGCCGGCTTTGTCTGTCCGTCCGCACTTTTTTCTGTCCGCACTTTTCCTGTCTCCCTCAGATCTTAAAAAACTACTGAAGGTAGAGGGCTGCAAATTGGTATGTTGATCATCCACCCTCCAATCATCAAACATACCAAATTGCAGCCCTCTAGCCACGGTAGTTTTTATTTTATTTAAGGTTAAAGTTAGCCATAATCGTGCATGTGGAAACGATATATAGCCCATGCGACCACCGGGCCGTGGTTCAAGTTTCATGGGCCGCAGCTCATACAGCATTATACAGAGACCATCGAAAGATAGATATATTTTCGGTGGCCTTGAGTATACGATGTACAGAAAACTGTTTCTTTGGCGCATTTTTTACTTGTTTCGTCTTAGCCCCCCTCAAGCTCCCTCTTCATCTTTCGTAAAACAATATAGGCTAATATAATTAATTGAATACGGATATGAATACTCTGGGCGGGGAAGGTGAGGGTTTTGTTTAAAAGCTTCCAAGATCATTATCTAAATATTTTTTCCGTTTTGCGCTTATCTCCACAGTGATGATTTGCATGTTCAAATGAAAACCGTCTGTGATATGTCAGTATTTTCAACATAGAAATTATCAGTGTTACGTCTGTGAAGGACAAGAGGTTGGGCATGATCTTTCTAGATGGTGCATGTGTGTCTCCTCTGAGCAGCGCATTCGGATTTATGCGGGGACGTTTTGTTTTTATTGAGTATTGGTCTCATGTTAGGGAGAGACTTGTAATAATTAACTTTGTAATAATTCAATATGTTCGGCAAGGTTGAATACTACCTTGTTCTCTTGGTCCTTTTTTTACTGTGGTCTGCTTAGTTGTCTCTTTTTCCTATTTAAATTATACTTGGTTGCTCTGAGGTATCATTGGAAATATTTTTGGATTTTCTTTTCTTGTTCTAGAAAAGTGCAAGAGAATTTGTGTACCTTTGAATATCTTGACTTTTATAAAAATGTTGGCTTGTTGATCCTGAGATATAGTTATATATATTCTGATGTGTCATGAAATATTAAGAGCTATACTGTGTTTATTGCTTTCCTGTTGTATGTTTGTTAATTTCTGTAAGGTTGCTAACGTCCGTTTGATGATGATGTTATTTTTTAGACCAGAAATTGGTCAGGATGTCTAATATGTTTATGATTATTTATGATTTTGTATAATAGGTTGGTTATGTAAGATTTGAGTTTAATATCTGGCGTTTTATGTTTATGGTTTGGGCCTTTTCTTCTCTCTGCTGCTGTGATTATTAGGCCCAGTTGATTATATAGTTTTTTTATGGTGAGGTGGTCTGGGATTACCTCAGGCGTTCTCAAGTAACTTCTTGATTGTCCAAGTCATGCTTCACAATCCCAGACGCTGTGTGGATGTCACAAACTCGAAGGTCAACCGGTTCGCACGATCATTCATATACCATTCACTTTGAGAAGTTTGTGGAACAATCTCCTTTAGGTATTAACTGAAGCTTCCAGCCTTTTTCTGTTCAAGAGTAGGTAACTGGGAGTTATCAGGTATAGCGATCGCTTTGCCAGAGTTGGGTTTGTTGATACTTCAGAGAGAGACCTGGATACCTCATTTCTTAGATGAATATAGCCTAGGCCCACTGTATTTTGTGGTTAAATTCTACCGTCTGTGTTTTCCTATTTGTTGGGGATATTGCCACTGATTAGTAAAAAAACAAAATAAAACCAACGGTACAGAACTTGATTTTCAACTTTTTACGTGTAATACTGTGCTGGTATCCTAATTCTCCTTATTGGGATAAATGTTGTGGGTGACTTGGGAAGCGTTAAAAGTGCTTTATGGAGAAAAAGTTGGAAAGGAACTCTCGATTTGAGTGGGGCTTTTGGAAATTGAGTCCCCTTGTTTTTCGCTCTTTCCATATGTACTGCATCTTTTTACGGTACTAATAATTACGTGTTCTTTTTACGTCTGCAGTATAATAAGTGTCCCGCCATTATTTTATTAGTGTAACTATCATTATATATTCCACCGGATAAGTAACTGGTTAGATAAGCTAGAATGGAACCTAGTAAAATCTCAGTTTTTCACTGTCATATGTTTAGTTCCATAACACTCTGGAAAGTCTAGAAAAAATGCCTCAACATTTTCACAGATTTTATATATATATATATATATATATATATATATATATATATATATATATATATATATATATATATATATATGAATGTGTGTGTGTGCGTGTGTTCTTACGACTTGTGTTAGGCTTCAATAAGACGAGATGGTTTAGATTCCAGATTCTTTAATTTACAAAATTAAAGGACACGAGTAGCGAGAATATATATACTCTGGTGAAGTTGTGTTTCTGTTTTGTGATATATGTAGCCTATCTATGTGTATATATATATATATATATATATATATATATATATATATATATATATATATATATATATATATATATATATATATATATATATATATATATATATATATATATATATATATATATATATATATATATATATATATATATATGTGTGTATATATATATATATATAAGTGAGAGAGAGAGAGAGAGAGAGAGAGAGAGAGAGAGAGAGAGAGAGAGAGAGATTCTCACTATTCCCACCAGGAACATCTCACATTTCCCCTTTATTCGTGTCCTGCCCCCCTTGTGTGAGTGGTGCATTCTTGACATGTTGAATCGCTGGGCGTAAGTGGCTGCGGTCGTAAAGAATCGTGTTATGAAGCATCTATTTTGTCAGGTCGGACCAGCATGTAGAATTTTCTGTTGTGCCACATCTCTCGGGAACTCCTCCCTGGTCAGTGTTGCTTTTATTTTGTCCCCTGTGACGCGTCTCGTTGGGATTTTTATTGAGCTTATCTGTACTTTCAGTGTATTAGGTTTATATATTTGTTATTTGATTAATTGATATATAAGTTTAATCGGGTAAGTGTGTAGGCTAAACTGATTTATATGTAGTGAAAAAATATTTAACAGAAGTCTTCGTTGTACAGTTCCCTCCAAGATTCTTTGGATCTTAGTATCACGTACAAGTTATGCCACTAATGAGAGAGAGAGAGAGAGAGAGAGAGAGAGAGAGAGAGAGAATGACGTTGTCCCCTGTATTTTAACCTTAATACCAAAGGGTTTGTCTTTCTTACAGTTGAACTTGTCAGTATTACAATTATCTCATAGCCTACATAATGGAGAGAGAGAGAGAGAGAGAGATATTTAGATGCGCTATAGTCGCATGCCGCCCGGAGGCCAAAGTACAGTTAAGGTGACCCCTGCCCTGAGTAGGTCTTGGTAGCAACCAACCCCCATCTCAACCATCCCGAGGAATACTTCCTGCCCTACTCTCATTTCAAATGCGTTATTCTCTCTCTCTCTAGTCTCATGCCTCTCACAGTATAGTTTTCATTTTGCAGCTAATCCAGAATTTAGTGTTTTAGGTGTTGTCTCCTGCCCGATGAACCAATCGGTTATTTGCTATATTTTCCTGAAAATTAGGTATTGGTAGCAATTATTTATCTCAACCATATATATATATAGGAATATATATATATATATATATATATCATTTATCAAATATATTATTATATATATCTATATACATATATATTTTATATTTTCATATTATATATATAGGCTAATATGAATTAATAGTGTTTTATATGGCCTTGTATATATTATATATATATATATATATAATATGAATATAATATATATATATATATATATATATATATTATATATATATTAATATATATATTTATATATATTAATATATATATATATATATATATATATATATATATATATATATATATATATATATATATATATATATATATATATATATATATATATATATATATATATATATATATATATATATATATATATATATATATATATGTGTGTGTGTGTGTGTGTGTGTGTGTGTGTGTGTGTGTGTGTGTGTGTGTGTAATCTTCACCACTATTAGCCCTTGTGTCATATCCTGCTTAAGACACTACATAAGAAGACTGGGTGGTTTCCGAGGAAAGATAAGACAGCCATCGCTGACGCTTATCATACGTCTGCCTGCCAAATCATGGATTAACGCTTGTGTTGATAACTTCCACAATAAAGCATTTATTCATCTACACTGAAGGCTTATCGGCCGCGTGCAAAACCCCTTACACACACACACACACACACACACACACACCTCTTACCGTACACTCTTTCTCGTTCCATGAAAGTTGAAGACCTTTTTACCTAATATGTCTTTCACACCATTCGATCGGCCCTTCCTAGGTCTTCCTCTCCTGCTTCTTCCGGAAAGTTTCGAGTTGTACATTCGTTTTAGCACTTGCTTACAGTATTTTCAGTTTTCTTCTGTTTCAAGTACTTTTAAAGTCTTTCCTAGTGTTGCAGATTTTCCTCAGTATCATCTCTGATCACTTACCCGTATATTAGTATGCGGAATGATGGTACCTTGGTTTGACCTCTGGGATTGTACGTATCGTCCCATCGACGCTGTTGACTTGAGCAAAGAATTACTTTAGGTACCTTGGTTATTGGTCGACAGTCACTGGTTATGAAAGGAAGGAGGGAACAGGTCACAAATGTGGATAATTTGTGCTACGTCAAAATGTATGCGTCATAATTAAGAAAAAGAAAAACATGGCCTTGGGGATATCAGATACTTCTCACGGATATCCGCTGATAACCCGAGTTCTTGAAGTCGTGTTTTCCAAGAAACTTTTGCCAAGCCCCTTGTTTTCCGAATTACGAAATGCTTCTTTGGATGAAGTAAGCGTTTCTTACTATTTTCCCTGTAGAAATGTCAGGTGACTACGGTTATGGTTTCTATAGTTTTTTCTCTATTTCGTGTTCAATAACGTTTTTTTTTCTCTCTCTCTCTCTCTCCTTTCTCCAGCAGACGTTACTCAACGGCATTCCGGTCCTAACGTTGAAAATTAGGATTTAAAATTTTTAGTCTTTTCGCCAAGAGTGATGTTCCACAGTTAATTAGAAATGCTTCATTACCCGAATGCAATCACTGATCGCATTGTTTTTTGATGATGGTGATTCCTAGCCAGAAAAGTTGATGTATTGGTTCGTCGTGTGTATGTGTTTGATACAATACTTACATTTAGATAGAAAAAGAAAAACAGTCTTGAAGTCATCGTTTACCTATTTTAGCCCTTATTTCAATGTTATTTTATTGATTGTTTTGTAACACACACGGTCATATTGCATCACTTGTGAAGGCGGTTCCTGACGTCACTCTCCCGGGTCACAGGTTGAAGGTCTTTCACCCTTTGACGAGGGACCTCCTGACAAGAGTTAAAAAAAATAAAAAAAGGCCTATGTGATTAGCTCTCTCTCTCTCTCTCTCTCTCTCTCTCTCTCTCTCTCTCTCTCTCTCTCTCTCTCTCTCTCATTGCAAAGGTAAGAGGCATTTCTGGGTGGTTGCTATGAACATTGTTCCATTATTAGACATTATTGTTTATGGTACACCCTCATGGGTAGTCTATTGTGTTTACGTTAAAAAAGTTCCTCTTTCTATTGTGTATTGATTAGTTTCGCTTCTTTTTTAAGTTTCTCTGAATTACATAATTTTTTCTTGTATATAAATTTGCATTAGGGAAAAGTTTTCTTGAATCAGTTATCCTATTGCTCACTTTTATGAAGACTGTGAAAAGTAGATGTGATTAGGCTCAGTGTGTGTACATTGAATTCTTATGAGTGTCTTTATATACTTAATACACACACACAACACACACACACACACCTAGTACGAATATTATAGTTTTACATACATCCAAAAAGTTTGGAGTATTATATAAATATTATGCATGCTTTCACCTGCGTGGGTTGATGATTACCCAACGAGGCCGTCTGGTTTTGAATGCTTTGATGGCATACGTTTTGGCGGAGCAATGAACACTCACGTCTGGTGTGTTTTATTTCTTCTTCTCTTCTCTCTCCCTCCCTTTAGCTGTGGCCTACAATGGTCAACTAACTACTAGGTACATAATTCACAGCTCAGGTCAACAAAGGCGAAACGCGACAATTTTCCCCCCCCCCCCCCCTCCCCCTCCCCCTTGGTCCGGTTCGGGAATTGGACTCTGGCTCTTCAGTTTATGAGCTGAGCGCCCTTATCACAGACGGCGCAGTGAGTCTGCAGTGCGAGATTGTCTCCAGCTTGTTCAGTCCATACCCAATTGTATAAAAAGCGGTCGGTTAACATGACACCAAATCTGCCAATATATAATATATATATATAATATATATATATATATATATATATATATATATATATATATATATATATATATATATATATATATATTTATATATTTATATATTTCTAAAGTATGGAGAGGATTATACACACCCCATCCCCCGAAGCCTCACTGTACACTGAGTATGCATTGAGAGAGAGAGAGAGAGAGAGAGAGAGAGAGAGAGAGAGAGAGAGAGAGAGAACAAGGATGCCTTTGAAAGTTTTTCATATTCCCTCTACTGTAATTTCAAAAAATAAAAAATAAAAAAATAAATTCATAATAAATAATCGTTAAATAAAAGTGGTCTTGTGTATCGTGTTACAAAGACTTGGCTAGGGAAATGGCCTGAAAGTTGACGAGGCAGACGTACCAGTTCTTATGAAAAAACTTGTGAGAACTTTCTCTGGGGGGAAAAAAAGTTTCCTTCGTGTCGTTGCTCAAGTACCGGTATGTATGCTAACTTCTGTGAAGTGGGGAATTCTTCTTTCTTCTGCCAGTTCTCTCTAGGGTATTTCATCTAAGATGAAGTACGAACAGATAGATGAACCTCGGCTGGTCATACGGAAGGCGCTTTTGAGTTATATAAGACCATTTACCTTTTTTTCTGTTCAGTTGTGGTTTTTAAGGCTAGTCGTTTAGTTTTAATGAGAGGCTTTGTTTTAATGATGTAATAAGTGACTGCGTTTTTATGTGTAAAACTATTACTAAGTAAAGGACGATAAGTCGAAAGGCCTTGCAGCACTCCATTGTTTCTCTTTCCTTCGTGTATTTAACCTTTATATATATTCATCACGTTCCATATTGTCATGATTCAGTTATACGTATTATATTATACTGAACTATTTTTTTATACCTTTAAATTTTACTTATTAACATTTACGTTGACCATTGGGGTTTAAACGTCGGTAAGAATGTGTTTTTCTGTTTGTATATTTGTCTTTACAGTATATGCGAACACTTTCCTCATTCCCTTGCTACATTTGCTTGGGCAAAAGCAATTTCCCAAGTTCCGCCGCCTATCATTTTGTCTGGCACAGGATGTCTCGGTCATGAAAGCAGTTAACCTGTTTAGGTCAATTGGTGGGTTTCCTTGTGTTGACCAACTGTCCTTCCAGTGGTAACTGCTGGATGCTTGGCGGTAAAGAGAGAGAGGGGATAGTGGCGTCAGTGAAATTAACAAGTAAATAAGAGACTGGGTATAATCATTGTGACATTGATGACGCCCATATCGGAGGACTTCTGTATCTCAGTCCTAGATTCACCTGTAAGTAATGAATGTAGTGACATCTGCTGCTGTCAACTCGTACAACCTCCCAGTTTACTCTTAGGTAAATGGCTCATTGCTGGATATTTTTCTGTATAGTTAGTTTTCATTTAATTCTCGTAAGGGCTTAAATTGTTTCTTTGGTTGTTGATTTTTTTCGTGATATTACTTCTTTAAACTTCCATTCTTCCAGCATTTAATTGTACGGTGTATTTTTCTTTTTTTGGGGGTGGGGGCGGGGTAAATAAAGGATGAACTGCCTGTTGACCTTCTCAGCTTTTAATGCTTCTTTTTCGCAAGTGTAACGGGCGTTTTGTAGTGTTATATCGACCTTTTTTTTTCTCTTTTTACAAAATCATCCGGATCCCTCTTGCCGTGAACAATGAACATAATGGGTTTGATGGTAATTTACAGTACGAATTTTATCGGTTTCTTTCTATACAAAACGTCTGGTGAGGTATAGCAAGTAAATAACGACCGTTTTATGACGCCAGTTTATATATCAATAAATCTTTCCTCTTTGCCATAACTCGTTAAAGGTGATCTTAGTAGTAAATGAAAGATATTTTTCTTCCCTGGAAATGCCAATGAGACTGTAATTAAATGTGTACTAGGAACCATAGATGCTAATACTGACCGTTGTTGCTACTGAGCCACTTCGTAGTACTGAAACAGTCAAATATGACTCCTGTAGGAGTTCCCCGAATTCTGTACAGCAGTGTAAGCTAGATGGTTAGGAAAGGACGGACGGACAGACAGAGCTGGCGTTTGGGGGCGAGGGGGCTGTGGTGGTAGTTGTTGAGGATGGGATTGGGCTCTCTAGGCTTAAAGGACTACCTTTAAGCTGCCGTAATGATCAGCGTGGGAACCAGGTAACTCGACCATATTGCGTCGTCAAGAGTCTTAGGTAAGGAGGATGAGCTGGAAGGAAACAGGTGCGAGGCCCTTCGAAGGTATCCAAGAGGATAGTTAGGAAAGATTAGAGAGAATAATGTCTTGAGGAGTGAAAAATGATAAAAGTTAAATAATGACGTGCATCATGGAAGGAGACCGTAAGTTTTTTGAAAATTCTAACATAACGTGGGTTTGAAATAAATTGAGAGTTATTCAGACAGAATACAGTAAAGTCATGTGACGTAAGGATTTTTTTTTTATCTACATAACTCACTTCCATGTTGTGGTGGGTCCGACAGTTAAACTTGCGTGGCACTCCTAGAATCCAGTGCCGAGTAATTTTAGGTCTCATAGTGGCACCAACGGTTTTATTTATGTGCCTGTATTATCAGACAGAATATTTAAGCCTGTTATTTGCATGGCTTCACAAGACATGGGTGTAATTGTACTAAAATTCGTGGGTATTTATTTTTATCTTTTCTGCAAATCTTCTCATGCGCCAATGGTAATATATGAGCACTGTTATGCATGACTGCATTTCATACACATGTTGTGTATTATTTAGTGGTGATGAGATGCAGCTCATAGGGTTGTGTATCACAATACACGATGACTTTACCATATGGTGGCTGGAGTGGGTAATGTGTCAGTCACCTTTATTTTTTATTTATTTATTTTTTTTGTCTCGTGACATTAATGAAAGGATTGTTCCTGTGTATTTGTCTTTCATACTTTTGCCCTTTAGTAAAATGGAATAGTTTTATTTGTCTGCTTTTCTTTTAAAATTTAATTGTACGCCTTATTTTAAGATCATAAAATTTATTGTAATAATCATTTTAACATAGAGCTGTTAGGATAAGAGCTTTATAAATAAGGCGCTTTAGTTAGAATAAGCATCTTTAGATAAAGCTCTTTTATTTGAATAATAATTTTCAGATGAGTCACTGTAATTATGATAAACTATTTCAGATGAATCTCTTTCAATAGGCTAATCATTTTCAGGCGAAGCACTGGCAGTAGGATACTTCTTTTCGTATCAGCCATTTTCAATAGCTTTTTCGTAGTGTTTGGTTTTTGGATGCTCGTCGCATTGTATACATGTGAATTGAGGTTGAGGGTGGATAACGCTGGCTTAAGTAGAGTAATTGCATCGTTTTAATTTACATCTCATGACTTATACTGTCTGCTGTTTCCTCATAACACCGCATAGAGGGACCCATAATGTTTTAAATCAACTTAAATCTCCTCCATACTAACATTACTAGTGTAGGAATACAAGTATGGTTAAACTTTCGTCATAAAATTCATCGAAGTCATAATTATACGTGACCTACGGAAGGGTCGCAGTCCTAACCTTCAGACAGGTCTCTTTTGGCTTGTATTCTCTGAGGTCTGTAACCTACCTTTCCTTCAAGCCGCTATTGTTTCCCCCGCCCACAGTGAAGGCTCAAGGCTCTCTCTCTCTCTCTCTCTCTCTCTCTCTCTCTCTCTCTCTCTCTCTCTCTCTCTCTCTCTCTCAGGTACAGGAATTTGAGAAGCCCATCTTGTCCACTTTCTGTTATATTGAAGTCAGTCACTATTCATTGTGGTCTTGAAATTCACAAACCATTTCACCTCGCGAGAGGGTCCCAGTCAGCGATGACCTTCATTGAGGTTAAAACTCATCTTGCTTCTGTGAAAGTAATGAATATAACCACAATTATATTTATTAATTTTAGATTCCACCTTTGAATGGGGAAGATCCCAGTCCGTGGTACCCCTCATTAAGGTTAAAATTCAGCCAGTTTTATAATATCCCATTTTATCAGTACTAATTTTTTTTTTTTTTTTTACATAGTGGGAGGTCACAGACATGACCTAATTAGCCTAAGATTAATGTTCATCCTATTTCGTATTAAAAACAACTCTGTCCTTAGTTGCATTTATAGACTAAATTTTTCACATGCGTTAAGGTTTCAGTTCACAGTGACCCTAACTAATGTTAAAATCCGCCCAGTTTCATATCAAACATAAATCACTGTTCATGGTTTTGTGTATGGATTCCAGACTGTATTAAGCTATAACATGCAGAAAGGTTTTACAATCCAGGATGACTAGCGTAACGGTTAAAATCCATCCTTCCTCTAGGGAAAGTCGCATTGTAAACTTCACATAAGGAAGGTCGCATTGTCTGTGGCCATGTGTTGTATTACATTCACCCCAGAAAATCCAGTTGTGTGGGTTCTTCGGGGGTCGTTGACGGGACTAACCCTGTAATGTGTGCATTCCACCCAGCAATTAATCTTTATTGTGGTTCCCCTAATTCGTAAGTCTTAGTCATGCATGGTATACATTGTTTCTTGTTATGAGGTGCTGGCACACGATTATTGAAGCCTACGGTGTTGTGTTTTTCGAGAAACGCGTACATTGTATGTCAATTTGAGGCTTATGTCGATATTGTTTCAGAGAAATATGTTCGCAAGGATGTTGACTGTAAGCTTATATTTCTATTTTTGTTGAGTGTCGACATGTTGAAGATTACCTTGCTATTTTGTTGAGAATATATTTTTATATGGATATTGACTGGTTGAAGCTTACGTTGCTATTTTTGGTTAAGAAATCGTGCATCTGGAGAGTGACTTGAAATTTACATTCCTATTTTTGTCGAGAAATATTGCTCTTCTCTGAATTTTAAATAATTCCAAGATGTGCCATATTTGAGTTCGTGAAATTTATGTCCAGGTTTTTGTGAAACGCTTCCCTTGATGTAGAGATTTCGATTCATACAGATTTAGTGTCTATTTTCTCTTTCTTGAGATTTGGAGATGCTCGGTTATTCTTAATTTAATGCCGTGGCGTACATTGGTTTATTCTAACAATATGATTCTTCAATTTTTATATATTTAGTTTATATTTCGTTCTGATTTGAGAGCCTTATAAAGTTTATATTTCGTCTTGATATGAAAGCCTTATAAACTACTTTCATTTTTGAGATTTTGAAGTTCTTAAGATGCTTCTCTTCATTTCCAATATTCATGCTATCATGGACAAGCTTACTGATTTCTCGAATAGCTGGAGCTACATGAAAAAACCATTATTGTAATCTTATCTATTAGTCATCAAGGAGCGAGTGCTCAGTTGGGATTTAGAGATTATATGATACACATTTATCTGAAGCTGTAAATCAGATTTGAATGGCTTTCCCTAATCGTCATGTATAGCCCGAAGTCAAGCGAGGCATACGACTTCGATAACAAACTTGTGTCAAGTATATTCTTGACATCTTGCGGTCGTTTTACAACGTAGTACTTGTGCGTACATTTTTGGTCAAGTTTGGTAAATGTAAATGGCAGGATACTCGTACCTACGCCAGCAGTTTGTTAGCTGCAGAATTGATGTGATAGTAATAGTACTAACAAATTTAAATGGGCTTTGCAGTTAGTATTAGTATAGAACAGCAGCACAGTGGTAGTAGTAACCGTAATTTAAAATTCGCTTTTGCAATAGTAGTAGTAGTAGTAGTAGTCGTCGCAATTATCAACAGTAACAATAAAACGTTGCTCCTGGTAACAGCAGGAGTAGTCGCAGCGTTCACCAGTTTCGTTGGGGACTGCTGCAGAGATTAGGCGTCCATTCCCCACCATCCATCCATCCGGCTTGCTGTTCCCCTCTCTAGTCGACTACATCCGCTTTTACCTCTTCCGGCCTCGCTTCTTTTCCTCTTCGTTTCGCTTCTTACTCTCTGCTATTCTTGCCAGTTCCTGTTTGCAGGAGGGTCACGAAGTTCCGGATAATGGCAGTGTATAAATGTTACGGTTGCTATGTTGTGAAATTTTTTTATGTAGGGAATTATTTCTTTTTTTGTAAAGGATTTTTTTTTTAGCAAAAGTTGTTTCTAAATGCGAGTAGTTGTTTTACTAATGTGCGATACCGGCTAATGTGTTTATGTAATATTTATTTGGTGATTCAGCTCAGTTTTTAATGGGTTTTTGTTGATGATTTATTTGTTCATGTAAGATTTTCTTTATATGAAGACTGTTTTTATTTTGACTGGGTATTGAGACTGAAGTGTCCTTTCCCAAACCACAATTATGTGACCTCGTCTCATTCCCAGATTTATTATCTTCTGTCTCAATGCTCGCGCTGAGACTTCCAAAACGGTCTGTGATACACCTTTCATTAATGAATATTTTTCATTCCTAATTCTTTTTAAATTTATTCCTTCCAAGTTTTTCTTCTGTTTCCTATGTTCAACTTGGTTTGTCGACCTTTTTTGATGGGGGAGAATTCATCCTAAATGCATTGTTAATTTTTTGTGTTGCTGAGTCATTAAAGTCTTTTAACCAGATGCAACAGAGGCTAAGTTGTACTGTGGACAGCATTATATTGTGATAATTAGTAATATAAAGAATTTTTACTTTTTCTTAGTATTGTAATGCAATAGACGCTATTTATAACTGTCCTTCAGAATTACATGTAAACGGCTTTTCCCTGTGAGGGATTTCAAAGTATTCCAAGAATAGAAATGTTGCTGCTGAAGTCAGTTTTTGTATATATATATTGAACGTCAGGTATGTATATACCTGTATATGCCTGCTTGCATATCTTTTCACCAAATATAAAAATATAAAAAAATTGTTGAACGCTGAGTTTTCCGGAGGGATGGACTGTAGGCCAACGATAGACCGATAAGATTTTGATATGGCTGCGGTTGCACTCTCACTCCTTCATTAGACCTTGCTGCAAGGCATCTCAGTGTGTCGTTGTTAGCCTTCAGGTACATTTTGTGGAGGGGATGGGCTATTAACCCAGGAAGAGATTATGAAATCGATCATTTTTCGTTCTTTTGGGGCGATATTTTTCTAGTCGACTTGAATAGGTCGACAGCTACGGTATCTTTTGTCAGTCATTGAAATTTCATTTATAATTCCTTTATTTCTAACAGACATTCCGTTAGATATGGCTTTCAAATGGATCTTCAGTAAAATTTACATTTTAATAGCAAGGGATGCGTTTTTCGGTGTGTGTGTGTGTGTGTGAGAGAGAGAGAGAGAGAGAGAGAGAGAGAGAGAGAGAGAGAGAGAGAGAGAGAGAGAGAGAGATTCAATGTTTTTTATTTCTGCTTCTCCGTGAGGTAGGAAGACTAATTTATTCCTCCCTGTCTGTTATTATATACTAATGTATTCCTACATCTCCAAGATTACTAGGTGATCTGTTCCATACAGCCTATGGCTCAGATACCAGTTGCAATTATTGAAAAAATGTCGGATCTGACTTCCAGACAGAACACAAGTTGCCAGATTGAGTTAGAATTAAGCCTTTGACTAGGGTCGTTTAGGATATCTGGGAACTTGTATAGTTTATGTTTGAAGAGCTAATTCGTATTTGTTGAGAGAAGTGAGGTAGACAGTTCTATAGGCTAGAGTCCATGACTGCGAATGATGATGGAATAGCGATTTGGGCAAGTTTTGATACAAAGAAGATTGAGGTAACATCTGGCACCAGCCCTAGGATTGTGGTGGAACTGAGGAACGAAAATTTCAGGTTTTAATGTCTGCAGGTTGTTTTGGAACTAATCCCTCTTGGATTTTGCATAGACTTTTCCCAGCATTTATGCCATCGCTGGACACTACGGTACTTAATTTCCCTAGCACAGACATCAAACTGTTTCTTACTTCATCCCATTCAGTTGACGATAAGAAGAGCTTGTTTTCAATCCAGTTCGCAATACGATCAGTGTTCTGTTATTAGGTAGTGACCAGAAAGCTGAGCTGAGGGTTGGCTTGAGAGAGAGAGAGAGAGAGAGAGAGAGAGAGAGAGAGAGAGAGAGAGAGAGAGAGAGAGAGATGACAATGTAGGCTATTCCTGCCTTTATATGAAAGAAAGAAAGACTAGGCTATGTATAGTATTTCTGCTTCTCATACAGCCAGAAAGAGAGAGAGAGAGAGAGAGAGAGAGAGAGAGAGAGAGAGAGAGAGAGAGAGAGAGAGAGAGAGATATTTTCCCTCTTTAAGCGAGAGAGAGAGAGAGAGAGAGAGAGAGAGAGAGAGAGAGAGAGAGAGAGAGAGAGAGAGAGAGAGAGACTAATGTATGACTTCTCTTTACTCTTCTCGCTAGTATGAACATCCGTCGTTCTCTACATCTATAAGTGGCTAATTCCTGTCGGTCACACCACATGCAGTCACGCGATGGTTTCAAAAGTGAAACCCTCCTGTTTTCTAAGGGCATAGCCGTTTCCTCATTGATTCCACCTCGGTGGTCATGGGACAACATTTATACGCAGCAGCTGATTCACCATAAGTAATAAGTGGGGTTATTTTTAGGTTTAGTATCCTTCTTTTGTAGCTGTAGGAAGTGGTAATGTTCGACCGTATATATTATAGTGTGAAGGGGTTGAAGGGAATGGGCAATTGTAATTTTTTTTATGGGGCTTAATATAGTTGATTTACTTTCGGTGTAATATATATGATTTTGATAATGACCAAGCTTTCATATTACGTAACTCTTGACGTCAATGACCGTAGTCATTGCGACGCCAGATCATATAAACACATCGGTCAAGAACCAGATTTCCTTATCTTGCCAGAGTCTGGTGGTAAAAGAAAAAAATTTGGGAGAGGAAAAAAAATTTGTTCTTATTCTTATTTGAGCAATAAAAATATTAATAATTTACTTGATCAGGCCTTTCTCTTATATCGACTGAATAGCTTTAGTAATTTGGATTGAATTTTGTGGACAGAGTTTAGATTCTACGTTCGAGATCAGTCTCTGCTAGGACGAGGAGACCTTCAAGAGAAATAATCACGCGAGATTTGTGGCGTTGTGGTCGCGTCATGTGTTTCATCGTGCAGGATGTTTTAGAGGTTGGGGAGTGGGTCAGTTTCCCATGTAAACTCATTACCATTAGAAGAAAGGTCAATTGCTCCTCTCGCTTGACCTTCTTATTATTATTACGAAAGTGGCGTGACAGTGATAGTATTACCTTGATCGGCATAAGAACACAGCTCTCTCGTTTGCCGTTTCCTTTCCTTAACCAAAGTGGGGGCATATGGCTGCGTTCTGTTGTACTTGGTTATGTAAGGTGTGTTGGCGAGATTTGGTTTTTTCTTTGTGTATCATTAATTATGCAGAGGCATATGGCTGCTCTTAATTGCGTATGGTTACGTAAGGTGCGTTATAGAATTTTTTTTTGGGTAGTAGTTTGTTTCCCCTGAGGAATGATCAGGCATCAAGGCTTGCCCCGCTCAGTAGCATAGTGTTCTGTAAAAAAAAAATTTTAATTCTGTATATGTATCTGTTTTTAACAAGGGAATAGACACATATGGTCGTTTTTATTGGTCTTTGATTTTGTAATATACGGGTTTATTTTTTGTCCAAAGATTCTGTTGCTAGAAAACGCTTTTATAATTCTGCCAACACTGGGAAATTCTTTGAAATTTATGAAATTTCTAAGTATAGCATTTTTATACGGAATAGTCAAATTTCAGATTTTAATAATAGAGGAATTTTTTTTTTTCTTTTACGTTAAAAGAACTGCACTACTTTCGCAATAGGTTGCCAGATTAGAATAGAGGTATTCTCATAAAAAAATTAACGCTAGAGGATTCATAGCTCCATTTTCTCTCTTATATACAATACAGTAAAGTCCAATTTCTTTGATGTATTTATGTAACCTCCAAATTTCCCTTTGCTGTTTTATATTTCCATAAAATTTAGGGCACTTATTTTTCAGGACATAATGGAAAAGCATATTACCTTATAGTGTTTATATAGTTTAATTGAATAGGGATTATGTCTAGAAACGCCCTGTCGGTGGTTGGGGGATGGGTTGAGAGGGGGGATGTTTGGTTTGGATGATGGAGAAGGGGGATATGGTGATAAGCTGGATTGGTTCATTCTGTTTTGTTAGGGTCTCTCTCTCTCTCTCTCTCTCTCTCTCTCTCTCTCTCTCTCTCTCTCTCTCTCTCTCGGGTCTGTGAAAAACGGATATCAGGTTCGTGTTTTTTGTTCAATTTTTATCCAATCTGAAGCGTTTCTGACAGGTTTTTAAATGTTTTGGGGGTTTTGTTTTGGTTTGGAAAAATCTTTCTGTTTCGGCTTTTCATGTTTTGTGTGGCCTCGATACATTGCCTCCCTGTTGATAAACTCGAGTTTCATTTCTTTGTTCTGTTGAATTTACAATGAACTATTTCTTTTTATTTTATTCTTTATTAAGTATTTATCTTTTTGTATTAGATATATTTTGAGATATTTCTTGGACGTTTTTTAAATATTTGTGATTTTACATGACTTAAAAATGTTATCAGTTAATATATTGATATTATCTCAATGAACATTTTGTGATTTTAATCAGTATTACTTTTATAGCTCAAGATGAATTATTGTGGAGTATGGTGCTGATTTTTTAAAGGGAAATCATTGACATCATATATGAACTACAGTTGATTTTTTTTATTAAATAGTTTGACTTAATTGAAAATTTAGTATATGTGCACTAGGTTCTCGAGGCAGCACAACTTTTGCTGGAGCACAGTTTTTGCTGGAAGAGCCAACGTAACTTTATGCTTATATGATGGCTTTAGGGCTACTATTTTATATAATTTTTTTTACTTGGAGTATTGATAAAGAGAGGAAAAGAAGAATTTTGATATCGCGTTCTTGTAGAACACCAGAGAATATTAAAGCAGTCAGTCAGTCATTCTTTCTTGAAGAGATGACGACGATAATAAGAAAGAAACTTATGGGACAAGGCATGCTTTTATTGGAACGAAACTGCAGTGAACTCGAAACGTGTAAACCGTTTTAGTTCTTCTGGCCACAATGGTGTGATGACAGTTCACATAAATTAATCTTTTTAATTTTCCTAGCTCTCTTAGGCAAAGACGATAGCGGAAAAAAAATTAAAAGAAAAAGAATATCCTCGTAATGTTCGGTCACTTTGCAGAACATATCATGGAATTTTAATGTCAAAAGTTTTCCAATAAAAAAACAGAGAAAATAAGCTGTTCTGTCACTGCATTGCTCGTCCCTTTTGCGGGTTAATATTCTGAAGACCGAATCATTGCTTTTCGTTTTGCCGAATATGGAGCATCAACTTGCACGATTAAAAGCTCGGAATTTCAGGAAAAATGTTGATCGAATTTATCCATTTTGCTCGTTACATTTGAAGAAACCGATAATTATAATCCAATAATAGAAACAACGACTTTTATATTTCTCGTCCATTTTGGGGATTATAGGCTAAATCAATAACCCGAAATTTTATAACTTTGCGCTGTCCTTTACGCAGTTTCCAGTGAGAGTTTTGATTCGGGGGATTGTTTTTAGCGTTCCATTATATTTTTATTATTTTTGTTCCCCTGCAGTCGTCCTCCCGCAGGAAATGGATAATTTAATCGTACCTAAAGGGTGGAGTTCGACTGTGATATTCGGGTATCGAATGGAGTGGCCTTGGGATGCATATTCACTTGTCCTTTCACTTTTTCTTTATCAGTGTGTGTGTGTGTGTATTATTTATATGTATATGTATATGTATATATATATATATATATATATATGTGTGTGTGTGTGTGTGTGTGTGTGTATAAAGACATACATATACATACACGTTTATATGCATACATACATACATACAACAACCAATGTATGTATCATCGGCAGATTATTACCGTTTCAAATGTGTTTCGGTTTGGGGAAAAAACGGACGTAGAATAGGAAAGTAAAATTGTTGATTGTTGAGAGAGAGAGAGAGAGAGAGAGAGAGAGAGAGAGAGAGAGAGAGAGGTTCCCGTAAAGCCAAGGACTCCCATGCACCAAGTGATGAAGGAGGTACTTAAGCAATTATAAACCGAACTTAAACCAGAAGACGATTTTCGGCAGGTTTTGTTTCCCTGGCGATCTGTCAAGTGGAAAATCAAATTTTACCCTGCGATGGCTTTAAATCCTTATTTGTTTAAGAGGTATTGTACGTTGAGATTTATTCATTACATGCAATAATGCTGTGTTTGTTCGTTGTCACCTAACGTATGGGCAGGTTATGCTTTTAAGTTTGTTTTCGACGTTCATGGCGTGCCTGCTAGTTCTTTGGAAAGGTATCCTCCATAATAATAATGGTTGCTTTTTTGTCTTTGATCGTTACTAGGAAGTATATTCTGCTGTGACACGAAATCGCAAGCTGGTTCCCTCTGTTGTGTGGAACTGTTTTGTATCTGTAATGTCAGTTCATCACGTATTTGAAGGCTGTTTTGGAAGGGGGTTAATTGAATCGCCAGGTACTTGTAAACACCTTTCTTGTGTTTCCATTTTTTATGCCGTATCTGTGCTTGAGATTCAAAGCAGAATTGAGATAGCTGGCTCCTCGTATGCTTGTGTGTATGCGCAGGCATAATATAGGAAAGACTTAATTGCGAAATACGAGTCTCTCTCTCTCTCTCTCTCTCTCTCTCTCTCTCTCTCTCTCTCTCTCTATATATATATATATATATATATATATATATATATATATATATATATATATATATATATATATAGTATATATATATATATATATATATATATATATATATATATATATATATATATATATATATGTGTGTATGTGTGTGTGTGTGGGTCTCTCTCTCTCTCTCTCTCTCTCTCTCTCTCTCTCTCTCTCTCTCTCTCTCTCTATATATATATATATATATATATATATATATATATATGTATGTGTGTGTGTTATATATATATACACTGTATATATACACAGAGGAAGTGAATCAACGGTGTGCAAGATATTTCACCTTCACTTTTACTTTAAAATATTATCAAACAAACTACCAAACTTGAGAGTACCTGAACGGCCATTTTTTTGCATATGTATGTATAGTATGTATATATATATATATATATATATATATATATATATATATATATATATATATATATATATATATATATATATATATATATATATATATATATATGTGTGTCTTTTCCTGTAATACTACAGTGTAATATGAATATTCATATATATATATATATATATATATATATATATATATATATATATATATATGTGTCTTTTCCTGTAATACTACAGTGTAATATGTGTAATATGAATATTATATATATATATATATATATATATATATATATATATATATATATATATGAATGTCATTTACTGTAATACGAAAGTATAATATATACATATATATACATAGACACGTGGGCATCATTTGTATGTATTTACGCTGAGCGGCTTGACTGAGACTTAAACTAAATGAAGAAAATCAAGCAAGTTTTATCAGCTGGTTTGAGAAGCATGCGATCACTGATATGTAAACACACCTGCCTAGTTTATTTGTAAACTTCAGGTGATCACAGGTGCTTATTCTGACTTGTGTGCTTAAGGTAGAAGAGGGAGAGAGATTTGAGCATGTAACCGGAGATACTCTGGCATTTAGGTAGGATATTGATGGGAAGATCTCATCTACTTGAAATTTATGTAACTGGATTCTCCCTCGGTCTCTTACACACATACACGTGAGGAAATGATGCCTAATGTAGCCAATAAATATATTTTTTACGCCGGTAGTTGAGGATTATTTAGGTCGATTTAATCTGATGTTAGTGAAGGGTAAAGTTATTCACTGACTTCAGTTTGACTTCGTTTTTACTCCGCCATTTCCCTTCATGATAACGGTTTAAGCGGATTTATTTATTGCTCCTCCCTCCCCCTCCCTACTCTCTCTCTCTCTCTCTCTCTCTCTCTCTCTCTCTCTCTCTCTCTCTCTCTCTCTCTTTTCTCATAACAAGTATGGTGTCCGTCAGTTTACATATTCACGGGAACGGTTCAGTGGTTACCCATTTGGATTCATTGAATGATCAGCATTCAAGTATGACTGGATAGCCCTTCTTATGTTATTCTTACTGCCTTCGGCCAGTCCTACAATAGTCCTTGGCTTGGTTCGAATAAAGGGAAGTAGGATGTCTTTTGTGGTCTTTTTCAAGCTGGAGGAAACTACCACTTCCTGCGCCTCCTCTTCTTCCTCCGACTTCCTTTGTGTTTATATGGTCACTCTCTTATCGATGTCATCGATCGATCACAAGTGGCCTTGATTAATCTTTGTCCAAAACCAACAGCGTGTCTCGGTAAACAAAATGGTATTGTTTGCTCTCTCTCTCTCTCTCGATGTGCGTGTCAAGGTCATCAGGAGGCTAGTGGGTAAAGCGGTCATCGGAAGGAATTTCCCATGCAATTGCCGCGAGACCTTAGACAGGATGTGGTCGAATCATCATCCTGCTGCCATAACTTGTCCAGCGTTTATAATTATAAAAAATAATCCTTACTGGAGGCATCCTGCACTTCATTGGCTAGTCTTCAACATGGGTCCTTCGGCTCTTGTGATACGTTTCGACCACATAGGCTATCAGTCCTATGTGGATGCATCTTAAAATTTCAGCGTTTTCTAATGGAGTATACATGTTACATTTTAGAGGACGTCCTGCCAATATTTTAATCCTCTGCTTCAGATGTATCCCATACATCAGAGGCCATCCTAACAGCTGATGAAGGTTGATAGACTTTCTTATCAACGGGTGCATCCTTTATTTGAAAGCCCATCCAAATAGGCTAAAATGGATGCATCATATACTTCATACGTTATCCTAACTGTGGTAGATCACGTACTTGATGAGCTATGCTGAATTGGGCAATTGTTTTTATTTTAACTTTGCTGTTGAAGGTCTTTGGGCATATCCTGTTTCTAGGTTTCTGTCCTGTCATATGCCTCTTACACTCGTCCTATTTTATAACATTTCGGTCAAGGGGATGAGATAGACTTATATCAATAGATGATGATGATGATCAGTATTCGCCACGTGTCTGTTGGGATTTATTGATTCTTTTTTTTTTCTCTTTTAAGACTTTTCAGTGGTAAATATTTAATGTCAGTAGTTTGCATACGGTATTTTACCTTTTCTGTTAAGGAGCATTGTCATTAATGAATCGATCGAGGTTTGGGTTTGTAGTCCTCCGTGGGTTTGAAATAATAATAGTAATAATAATAATCACTGATTGAAAGGTCCATTTCCAAGAAGAATAGAGCTGAATAGAGCTATATATATCGGGAAATACATCTAAAAAAAATGGACTTTGATCTGCAATATGTTTGTCATTTTTTTCATTTTACTTTCCTGGAAACATCGATTGTTATGGAAGGGTTATTTTATTTCTTGAGACTCGGTGATTCAGAATTACCGGAAGCGTGTGATCTATCGGGACAAACAACAGCAGGGAGGAATACCCGGTAACAATTGATTGTTTGAGGGGATTTTTGCCCTGGGATATTGGATGGAAAATTTATGAAGTCTCAAACAGTTGGGACTTGTTTCGTTGGTGAGAGCGATGCTTTGATTGGTGTCATTAAATTACGGAGGTAATAATTAATAATAATAGTAATAATAATAATAATAATAATAATAATTATTATTATTTTTATTATTATTTACCGGTACGTTTAACAGTAAACAAGTCGCTACCGCATTCAACATCTGCCTTAAAATGTGCGTTATTATTAGCATTAGTAATAATTACATTTTTATGTATATTGCACCATTCTTAAGAAAATTCAGTGCTTTAATGAGTATTATTAACGAGTTTAAGAACTTAAGCAGTCTTTGGGAATGCTGAAATAAAAGTACAATAATGGTAAATCAATGAATGCTACATTGATATTTCGTAGATTTTCTTTTTACTCAGCTACAAATATTAAAATATGTCAGAGACTTTTACCTTTGTAATCTCTGTTAATTCTGCATGTGGGCGAAGGGTGCGTATCTAAGTAATGGTAAATAATTTCTGCTTGTCCCGGTTCTAGGGAGAAATCGTAAAGCGCCCAGACAGTGCCCTTAAGAACAAGCTCTCAATAAAAAGAGCAACAAGCAGAAATTATATATATGTTAATTCAGATAACTAAACTTTGCATATATATTTATATTGTAAATCTAAAATATATATAGAAAGATATAATAATGTATACATATATATATATATATATATATATATATATATATATATATATATATATATATATATATATATATATATATATATATATATATATATATATATATATATATATATATATATATATATATAATGTATCTATACAAACATTAAGCTACAAATGTCGTTTAATATCCAATTCGCTCTGCCTAGGAAATAATACCGAAGGGGAATTACGGATGGTAAGTGGTTCGTCACCTGGGAGGTGACTAACCACATACCAATTGTAATTCCCCTTCGGTATTATTTCCTAGTTAGACCGAATTGGATATTAGACGACATGTGTAGCTTAATGTATGTGCATATAAAATGTCACGGTGATGTGATAAAAATTAATTATGTATATATGTATTTATACATTACATATATTTATTTATAAAATGTAGGTTTACTAACGAAACGTCCAGGTGACTTACAAGAAAAACATGTTTGTCAGGTCATTGCTCACCTGAGGAGTCCCTCCCCCCACCGCTCTCCTCTCACTTCTTTTCTTCTTCATTTCACCTGTTTTCCAGTATCGTGTAACTGCCGGGGTGAATTGCAGAAGCTCAGTCTCTTCGTGATACGCTGTGAGTTTTCGTTTATTTTGTTGATGGATTTTTTTCTATTTTATTTTTTGTTTGTTTTAGGGTTGCTTTTGTTTTTTTTTTATTAAAGCAGATGGAAACAATGCATTAATGGCAGTGACAAAAGTAACGGAGGTTTTGGTTAAGTTGTATTAAATTAGTAATATTTGTTTTTATTATATATCACTTTAAATATTGTGTTATTTTTATATAAAAGTATTGATTAATCACCAACTTATGCTTTGTACCTGTCAGAACAGTCTCCATTATTATTATTATTATTATTATTATTATTATTATTATTATTATTATTATTATTATTATTTTCGGGGTCTATATTATTAGCCTAATTAGGTTACGATATTGCCAGCATAATATAATTTCCAGCAAGTTCAGCAACCTATCATTATTATGACTACAATTCTTGTTACTGTTACATTTGCTTACATTAATGTGGGTCCCGTAAAGGTGATGACTGCAAGCAATAACAACTGCAATGGTATAAGAATCGCAGTGATTGTGGTGGTAATGACGAACACCTGTTTGAACTCGGTAGCGCTTTCTAACTTTGGTCCCTTTGTTCCAGCCGCCCTTCCAGGTATTTAAAAGCTTTTGTGTCACGGGCTGGTTTACGGAAATCGAATGTCAACGGAACAAGTTCTCGGAATCTCTGTCGCGACTTTAATCGCCCTCGTTTAGTACCTCTCTCTCGCTCCTGGCATCAGTGTTACTGTTGTTATTTAGCTTTAGTGTTTTATACTGTCCTCGCCTTTCAGTGTTTCTCGTCGCTGTCGTGTTATTCAATATTATTCTGACATTTGTAAGACTTTTATTATAAAGTGTTATTCAGACAATAATAATAATATTTTGGGTATTATCACTTTGATTAATTAATTGATTCATCGCTAGATATCTGGAGTTAGGTTGACAAGGTAATAGCCATATGAGGAAAAGAAAATTGTACGAATATAGTGGAGTAAAATGCCCAAGAAAACTAAATTAAGAATCAAGAAAGTATACACTTATTGGTGAAATAAGTCATAAAGCAAAGTGACATGGAGCTTTATAGTCGAAGTACAGTTTCGCATTGAATTAATGGTCTTATTGTGGTATTTATTCATCAGTCACAAAATGAGATTAGAGGGAGGTTTTAGAGAAGGAATAGGAACGACTTAGTGTACACTAAACCTAACGTGAAAGAAACCAGCTCTAGCATTAGTGAATCTCCGATGGGAAATAAGAGAAATTTGAAGATTTTCTTGGGAAAATAAATGTTAATTACGGGTCACTTTTATTTTGTGTTCCATAACATTGTGAAACGATGTTGCCTTTTTTTTTGGAGGATCACTGCTCTTATAATGACGCGAGCAAGAAGACGTCCTCTAGTGCTCTCGGCCACTCTTAATTAGGATTTTAATGTCAGAGGATCCTTCAACTGTGATTAGTTTCTTCCGTCTATCTTGTGTTCGTGTGTCTTAGTGTAATAAGGTATTCATCTGAGGAAGACTGTATATATTGCATAATAAATTTATGAGTTCTTTTATGGAAGACTGTGTAGCTTGTGCAATGGAATTTGTTTCTTTGTTCTTCCTTGTTTAAGATTTCCTGGTTAAGTGAGGGTATTGGGTGTTTATCCTCATGGTTACACACTCTCTCTCTCTCTCTCTCTCTCTCTCTCTCTCTCTCTCTCTCTCTCTCTCGGTTCAGTCATAAAGCTTCCATCTACTGTGAACGCCTGAGGGTGGAAGATGGGCGTGGCTCCCTCAAGTTACTGGTGAGTGGAGAAACGAAGGAACGAGCAGCTGTCTTTAGCAGACTGTCTTCATGACTAGACAGAGCGCTCTCTCTCTCTCTCTCTCTCTCTCTCTCTCTCTCTCTCTCTATGCTTGAGAAGTTGACAACAGGGTAGTTAAATGAGCTTATCCATTTTCTGTAAGTAGTGTTGTAGTTTGAAGGATTCTTTGTATGATCTACTACTACTACTACTACTACTACTACTACTACTAATAATAATAATAATAATAATAATAATAATAATAATAATTTTAAGTAAGGAAATAGCTTTTGTATATCTAGCAGACTTGAAACAGACGCTGGACAAGAGGGCATAAACACCCAGAAGAATACCCTTCTCTTGTGAGTCACCCAGTTCCTTGCCCGAGACCATATCGACCTTCAGATGCCGCCTACCCAGCACCCAGTGCTCTCTCTCTCTCTCTCTCTCTCTCTCTCTCTCTCTCTCTCTCTCTCTCTCTCTCTCTCTCTCAGTACACACTGTTGTTGTTTCGCGTTAAACTAAAGCTCGCTTTATTCTGTCCGTTGTTACTAACTAATTCCCCTCTCTCTCTCTCTCTCTCTCTCTCTCTCTCTCTCTCTCTCTCTCTCTCTCTCTCTCTCTCAGTACACGCTGTTTGTTTCGCGTTGCAGTATTTTGTCACTTGTTACTAACTAATGCTCCGCTCTCTCTCTCTCTCTCCCTCTCTTTGGGTGGGGCATTCAGCTCATAAAATGCGGGGGGGGGAGAATTGTGGTTATTATAATTACATGAGGTAGCCATGTTCGATTCTCGAACCGGACAAAAGTGAAATGGGGTAAAACCTGCCTTTTGTTGTGAAGCAGTGAAATGGGTACCTGGTTGTAAGTCGAGAGAGAGAGAGAGAGAGAGAGAGAGAGAGAGAGAGAGAGAGAGAGAGAGAGAGAGGACCGTGCACAAGATGTACACAACACCAGAAAACGTGAGAGCCTCGACAAGGTTTTCCTCACCCAACTGTTGTGAAATCATTCACAAGATATGTTTCCTGCAGACAGACCTTTTTTTTTTTAATCTAGTCTCTCTCTCTCTCTCTCTCTCTCTCTCTCTCTCTCTCTCTCTCTCTCTCTCTCTCTCTCTCTCGTCGGCCCGGTTGCTCTCTTTGGACTTCAGATAGCAGCGACATTTTTTATTTTAAATGTCTTACATAATGTAATTCATTTTACAAGTCTTTGAATTTATTGCATTTACTTTGTTATTCTCGTGTTGAAGTTGAAAAATTCGGGACTGAATATATTAATAAGCAGAATTATATCATTGGGATCATGTATGATACAAGTCTTACTACTATTATTATTATTGTCATTGAAATCGTGTATAATTTCATATTGGAGAAAAACAACAATGTGAAGAGGCGGGCAGCGAAATTGCTGATGGAAATTACTTTATATATATATTATATATATATATATATATATATATATATATATATATATATATATATATATATATATATATATATATATATAATGTGTATGTATGTATGTATGTTGTCCTTGTGAGATGTAGTAATGCTTCGGTTAATTATCATATAATTTATGATTATTCATTCTCTGGTTGGTATTTGATCCTAACCATGACCTATTTTGTCCAGGCTAGTGAATATACACAGATCCTCATAAATTCAGGTCGCTTCATCTGTTCGGTGGCAACAAGCGTAGTTGGAATTATAACATGTAGCTGCAATCTTTTGATATTAGCTCGTTATATAAATCAACGATGCGTATGTGCGAGTGTGCGGGCGCACATACGTTCACAAACCCTGATTGTTTACCAACATAAAAATCCGGACCATGCTGTAATCGAAGCTAATTTAGCACCGCACACAAAGGCGTGTTTTGCCTTGATATATTTTCCTTTATCAATGCCCCTGGTATTAGGATCTCATTTGATTATCGGTCATTTGATGTAAATCCTGCTGTTGTGTGTGTGTGTGTGTATGTGCGCTGCGTGATGCCATAACAGGAAGCGCAAGAATAGATCCGTGGTATTTATGAAATGTGGGGCTAAACGAGAAAGAGAGAGAGAGAGAGAGAGAGAGAGAGAGAGAGAGAGAGAGAGAGAGAGGGGGTACGCGTTTTAAGTATTCAAAATCATATGAGGGAGGTATTATCCACACGATAGAAGTTGTATATGTAATATAAAACTCATAATTAGCAAGAGAACTTCTCTGAGAGAGGCAGCAGGAGAAAGTGCTTGGTGCTATCTTCCCTCCCCCCCATCCTCCCACTCCTCCCGTTACTTAGCCAAGGAGGGACGACGATGCCCTTCCAAGACGCTTGCAAATCCTTCCCTGTTCTGTGCGTGATCGAGTATCAGGGAGGTCTGTGTGTGTGGGTGGGTGTGGGGAAGGGGTGACTTGACGGGTGGGGTAACCGGGGTCGCCGGGATGAAGAGGGGAATGGAGATGCGAGACGGGTGGACGCGAAAGGGTGTTGCTCGCAGCGCTTGGTCACGAGTACCGAAAGGCCACGGCACTGACAATGTCCTTGTTGTGACTCTCTTTCTTTTTCCTTTTGCTTTATCATGTTTTATATCTGTCCCTTTCCTTTTTGTGGCGCTGTTTTCTGGTTCCTTCGTGTAACCCTCGTTTGATTTTTGCGTTTCGTTTTTCTTCTCTCCGTCCTTTGATTGTATTTTGTTTTATTTATCAGTTGTGACGTATTCATGCTACGTACATAGTAATTCTATATTAATATCATCATAGTATGAGACTAAAAAGATTGCTCATCTGACACTTTTGGTACTTACATCGCCTTGGATAAATTACATCGTCACGTTTATAAAAGATTTGATAGCTTCTGGCAAATTTGCAGTGATGTTTGTCTCTTACATTTTTTGTGTTCTTGTTCTTGAACAAGTAGCGGGTGACCCCATGAGTGTGCATTTCATGTGTTTCCTGACTAAAGGTTTCTTATCCCAAACCTTACGATTTTGACGAAACTTCTTAATTTAGGGTCGTAAGCCTTTTGATTTTAGGCTCCCCACCGCTGCCTTTTTAGAATCGGCATACTAAGAAACTAGTATATTTGTGGTAATTATTTTCCCTTTATAAATATCATTATTCTTAGTGTAAATCATCCATTTCAGAATTCTCGGCAGAGCTGTTGATTGGCAATGTACTTACGCCATGATTTTGCAGTTTTCCGATTAGTGTTTTTGTTGCTTGATTGGCACATGAATATCTTGTCAATCTCTGGTCATCATTCTGTCACGTTTTAAGAACATTACTGGTAGTAATGCTTTCGTGCATGTTTTAATTTACGCATGTGTTTCGCATGAATACTGGATTTGAAATGTAGTATCGTAAAGTTTTATCTCATATAATTCTATAGTAGCCGTCGTGTTTCGTTCACTTAAGTTTATTAACTTATTTACTTGCATTTGTCTTGTCGTGATATTTATCGCTGAATTATATTCACTGTCATGTGAATGCCTCATACGTGACAAAGGGTTTTTTTTATATAACTTGTCTTATTCATTTCGTGACTAGGAAATTATTGGAGTTCCTTCTTTTGCAGCGTAGAACCGAAGATTGTATGATGAATATTCTCAAGCCTGCACTTTCACCTTCCAGTATTTTGGTTGAAAATCTTTGAATATTTGGTTGGACGCGATGACATCAGAGAGTATTATTGCTATCACTGTGATCAAAATAGTTTCGACGAAGGTTTAGTGTGTTACTTTGCCGGAATTTCTCGGAATTTTATGGTGCGTTACACAATTTACTATGGTAGTGACTATATATATATATATATATATATATATATATATATATATATATATATATATATATATATATATATATATATATATATATATATATATATATATATAAAAGCTTTCATTGATAGAATGCATTAGGTGTTTTTACCTATTATTATTATTATTACTATTATTAAATGAAACAAATGCCTATCTGTGTTAGACTCGTTTCATAGTTGTTCATAACTTCGAAAGTAAACGACGCTAACATTACATGCAAAATGAAAAAGCTTTCACCGTTAAACCATTGCGTAATTGGCAATTAACAAGGCATTATTTTACACCGCCCTGCCGTAGCGTTCTCATAGCAGACTATGCGTTTTAGGGTAGCGTGCGTTTATATTGTATGTTAGTACCTTTTTTTGTTTTAATGCAGTACATTCTTTTAAATGGAACGAAGCCTAAACCGCTTATTGTTAAAATAAATGAAAATCGCTTCATTATATGCTAAAATCTTGCAATGTATACAGTTGGTTAGTTTACCTACCGAAAGGGAATTATATATATACTGTATATATATATATTTTTTTTTGTGTGTGTGCAGATTTCTTTATTTAGTCCAGGAGGGTTAAAAGTTAAGTATACCTTAGTTTTACCAGACCACTGAGCTGATTAACAGCTCTCCTAGGGCTGGCCCGAAGGATTAGACTTATTTTACGTGGCTAAGAACCAGTTGGTTACTTAGCAACGGGACCTACAGCTTATAGTGGAATCCGAACCACATTATAGCGAGAAATGAATTTCTATCACCAGAAATAAATTCCTCTAACTCTTCATCAGCCGGTCGGTGGAATTGAACTCCGGCAGTCAAATGGGTTCTTCATATAAATGAGAACTCCGTTGGGAGTTAGTGCCGTCAGTGCACCTCATGCGGTGCACTGTAGGTGTTACTTAAGGTTCTTAGCAGCGTGCCTTCGCCCCCTAGCTGCAACCCTTTTCATTCCTTTTACTGTACCTCCTTTCATATTCTCTATCTTCCATCTTACTTTCCACCCTCTCCTAACAATTGATTCATAGTGCAACTGCGAGGTTTTTCGCCTGTTATACCTTTCAAACCTTTTACTATGAATTTTCGTTTCAGCTCTGAATGACCTGATAGGTCCCAGTGCTTGACCTTTGGCCTAAATTCTGTATTCAATTCAATTCTCATAAATGAGAAAAATTTGAAAAGTATGGCATATTAGTAAACATCCTCGCTCACACTTGGAACAGTGTACGATCTATAGAAAGAAAAAGATGAATTTATTAGATGGTTTTAAATATTGTGCGCGAGTACAACATTTTTATTATTTGCTCTTGAATATGAATACCCATGTGTACTGTGTACATACGCGTATAACATTTTTATGAGTTCAGTAACCATAAATACGCTTTGGGATATGTTGAACTTGCTATGTTTGAGAAAAATGTATACTGAAAATAATTGTTTAATCAAAAATATGAATATTTTCATTAAGTACGAATAAAAGTAAAATACTAATTTGTAATTTTCCTTTGTTTCAGGTCAGTAACACGCTATATGAAGATTGCGATCGTGGTGCTTGCTGTTTTTTGTACACGACGGTAAGTAGCGCTGAACTCGATTTTAATAGGCATTTTAATTCCAGAACCATGTGGGACTGGTATATACATTGTATGTCAAGACATTAGGGAAGAGACCCTTTTGCGACCTTTTGCAGCAGTCCTCTCTCTCTCTCTCTCTCTCTCTCTCTCTCTCTCTCTCTCTCTCTCTCTCTCTCTCTCTCTCTCTCTCTCATGTAGGATGTGAGATAATTGTAATACTGACAAGTTCAACTGTAAGAAAGACAAACCCTTTGGTATTAAGGTTAAAATACAGGAGACAACGTCATTCTCTCTCTCTCTCTCTCTCTCTCTCTCTCTCTCTCTCTCTCTCTCTCTCTCTCATTAGTGTCTTAACTTTTACGTGATACTAAGATCCAAAGAATCTTGTATGAAAAACTCTCTCTCTCTCTCACACACACACACACACACACACACACACACACACACACACACACACACACACACACACACACACACTTAACTACCAAGTATATACATAATTTTCGTACTGCGTGATGTGAAGGTTCCCATGACAGATGAAGGCAGCTCGACTATCAGCTATTCCTCCATTATTCGCGATTCAGACATAAGTTTATTGCTTATGGGTTCTTTCTCTTTCAGATTCCAACACTATTCATTCCTCATCTTCAGCTTTTTGATCGTCTATCAGACACACACACACACACACACACACACACATCTATATATATATACACTATATATATATATATATATATATATATATATATATATATATATATATATATATATATATATATATATATATATATGAAACTTTGATTCCCTCCAGTATTTCAAGCGCAGCTGTGGTGTATTCGTAGACCTCTTGCGATGACAATGCACGTGTTGATAATTTCACATTTGTATAAGCATATTCTTTTGGCTTATTTTTAAATAATTTATTTAATAGTTTGTAATACGAACCTTCTTGAAAATTAAGTTCACTTTAGACATTGCAAATTCCTGTAAGAATAGAAATGGTGGATTGCTATCAGAGTAAATTTTGCAAGAGAAATTCCGTTGATGCCAGCCTCTTAAATGGTATACTGGAAGGCCAGTTTACAATTGAGTAGTTATTGCTTGAAAATAACAAAGAACGTTCGGCATTTCAAAGAAAGCAACTTTGGTTGCATATAGACAATATACAATCATTAATTTGTCGTAAATAAGAAAAATGCTTGCTTGTAATAAAGACCGGCTGGTTGCTAAGAACGTGGTTGAGTAGATGCTGAATTGCACATGAACGTTTAGTTTTGGGGAAATATGAAGGTAAAGTTTAACAGGTGTGAGGCAGGTTAACAGGTGGCTAATGAGAGCCTTATCAGTATGGCAGCTTGGCTTCTGACTGAAGTCCGTGTGTGTTCAAATGCAGGCGCTCAGTATTCTGTTTGTCATTACTTGTTTGCATCATGGCTTTTATTATGTTTTTTACTTCGTGTCCTTGGAGATTTGCAAAGTAATTTTAAACACTGAAATGGAAAGGTTTGCATTTATTTTGCTGTTTTTCATTGATAATTGCGTGATTTTTATTTTCTGTATTCTGCGCAGCTTTGTAAGCAAGTTAAACATATTAGGGTCTTCACTTTGACATTACTTATGTGATTGTCACCCCCCCTCTTAATTTTTGTGGAATATTTAAAAGTGTTTATTTTTATTGCGTGTGGCTCTGAGGAGTAATTAAACTTAATGGATAAGTTATAAGTGAAGATTTTTTACTGAAGTTGGATTTGTGTACATGTTTCTTGCTACTAATTCTTCTTAGCCATTACGGGTAAGGACGGGTTTTATATGAAAAAAATAGGAGTATTAAGGGATTGACAACTGATGGGGAACATGTCCTTATTAATATGGTTTTTATCCGATTATGTAGCTTAATATGAAGTATATATTGATGAAGGGTTTTTATCCTATCGCTTTCTGATTTAACTTAAATAATATGAAACATTTCAGGATAAGCAGAGACTTGATCCATTCGCCTGTTATCTAGCTGATTAATTCGGATCATTTGTTTTAAAGAGCTTTTATATGAGCTCGCTTATTTATTCATCTGATTAATACTGATAATTTCCCTACAAAGAGAGCTTTTATGATCTCGCTTATTTATTTAGCTGATTATCATGGATCATTTACTCGTAAAAAGAGGGCTTTTATGAGTTCACTTACTTACTTAGTCAAATACTGAGTACATTACTGGTAAAGTAGCGCCTGTAACTACACAGTTATTACGTTTATTTATTTCCCTGGAAAGCATTTCCCGTCATGCAGGTGTACTGCATGAATTAAAGAGGATAGCCCCAGTACCTTTCAAGGGCACAGCATGGCTGTGTTTCAGGTGTAGCTCTCGAATTATTCAGGTTTGATGTTGAGGCCTCACGTTCAAGTGCGTAACGTCATGCTCAAGAAAACAAGAAAGCAATAAAAAGAAAGAATTCTGAACATGCTGGATAATTTTAGTCGGTTTTCTTTGTTACGAGTTGCTGTGTTGGTAGTTGTGTATATTACCACCCAGACTACAAACCTTTTTCTACGTGTACGTTTGTATGTGTGTTCCTATCAAGTTTCTGTGTTTTCTCGAGTTTTATATTCATTTTTATATATTTTGTGTAACTAACGGCTGGGCGAAGTTTACTCCTAATTTTTGTGGAAATTGACTCGTAATCGTAAAACAAATGAACAACAAGGGAATTGTTCTTAGTTTCCATTTACATTACTAAAGTTCTTTGTCTCTTGTATAAAGCGTTGCTTTAAACAAGTTTCTTACGCATACTGTGGGATAAGGGATGGAACAAAATCCCGAAGTCAACGGGAAAAATGTTATGTCCTTATTTTGGTTTGGAACTCTCTCTCTCTCTCTCTCTCTCTCTCTCTCTCTCTCTCTCTCTCTCTCTCTTGCAAACCTTCATCACAAGACATTTGTCTTAACCAGGACACGGCGAGGGTCCAAAGGGTTTGCTTTGTTTCCAGAGCTAAGTACTGTACTGTCATGCCTCGTATTGATTTTGACAGAAGACGTAGTCAGCGCGCCTTGGTGTTTTACCCTTCCTGGCTGATCATTCCGGCACAATGACAAGCCTGTGTTATTCTTATAGAATTTAAAAAAAAATAACTGGCGTTGGTATTTGAGGTATGCGTTACTGTGCGTGAGAATGTTGGGTGCAGGTGGCTTGTAGATACTGTATATTCTGTGATATGACGTCTTTGTGTTTGGTTAATGTATGAGATATATGTATGTATTTATATACTGTATATACATTAAGTATATATATATATATATATATATATATATATATATATATATATATAATGTATACATATATATACACATGTACATATATACGTGCATTCATACACAAGATTATCAGATGATCTCCATTAATTGTGTAATACGATATACCTCTAATAACGTCGTGCATTCCGGCTTGGAGTTCCGTTAATGACATGTTTTGGCGGGGTAATGGTACTGTGCACAGCAGAATTTCCCGTCTATCAGGAGCTTATTACAAATCTAGTGCCCTTTATATTGCGCTTCATATCATAAATTGGTACTTACCCTTTTGAAAATAGGTTCTAATTTCATCTTTTTTTTTATTTTATTGATTCTGAATTATGCTTTCATAAAGTAGAGGGTCGCCCGGTAATAGTAGGGTAAGAAAATATTCAACTCATAGCTGTGTACATTTTGTTTTTATCTCTCTCTCTCTGTCTCTCTCTCTCTCTCTCTCTCTCTCTCTCTCTCTCTCTCTCTATACGAGGTAACATCCCTGCCCCAGTGTGTAGAACCAATCCACAGGTAATTTCTCTCTTTCTCTCTCTGCGAGGTAATATCCCTCCTTCAAGGTTTAGAACCGATCCACAGGTAATTTCTCTCTCTCTCTCTCTCTCTCTCTCTCTACAAAATGCCACCTTTAGGCTAATATGAGACTCTTTGTCATATTAGTTGCATGTTATTTATGTTGATGGTAATTATTGTGCGTTTAAAACAGTTTGTTTTCCACCGATAGAGGGCGCCATAATTAGTTTTGGGGTGTTGAATCAGATTACATGTAGGATTGTTGATCAAGATAGGAAACAGATGGGGGAATGGGTGGGGATAGCAGAAAAATATAGGTGGATAAGGTATTGGGGGAAATGAAAACAAAAGAATAGATTAGAGATCGGAAGCGAAGGTGTGGTGTATTTTGTAATATTTACTTTTACTTTTCTCTCACTGGTTCATTCTTTTGAGTTCTTTGGTCTGTTTTAACAATTCTTTGTTGTTTGTGCCATACTCTGTATTGTGCATTACAAGTTTCTAAGCAACGATTTGAAGAGGAAGTTTTGTAAGCCCCTTGCGATTCCCATGCCCACATGGCATCTTATGTTCCAATATCGTCTTGAGTGTAAGGTTTACACTGTTTAAAGATTGGAATGAAGTAAGATTAGTCGCCAGTAGCAGACTTCACGAAAGATTTACATTTCCGCATCAGTCACTGGTAGTTCACTGTCATTTGGAATGAATCTTGTAGAATTAGCTCGCATGAGTTGTAAGTGACTCGTCCCGTGGTGTAGAATCAAAGTTGATGGCGTAGTAAGCTTCATCTGTCACCCTGAGCTTTGTTGGCAGCTGAACACTACGCTCTTAATATATCGTTCCGTGGCAAAGAGGACGTTTCCTCCTATATTTCAAAACCACTCTTACTTAAACGAAACTAATATGAATTGCAGTCATTATTATAATCAGTAGTAGTGTTCATCTCCATCGTGTTTATTTATTCTGTCTGGCTGTTGTGACGGTGTGCAGTTAGGGCCTAGGCAATGCGGGATTCTGGCCTTTTATAATTTTCTCGATTATTCATTGGACGTAGTCTTAGAGCCCAGTCATGAGACGAAGGCTGCAACTGACTGCCCCGGTGAATCATCGTCGAAACTACAAAGAAAATTCCTGAATATTTCAAGGAATGTAAAATTTATTTGTTTGTTGAATTAAGTATTTTTCCCTCTCTGGTTTAACTTACGGTAATGTGATGTTACTTCACGTCACGTCATTGGATATTGATATTATAAATATACAAAATTTGAATACATTCTCACGGATCAAGTGCAGAAACACCATTAACTTATGTTTTTCGCACGTGAATGAAGTAAACATTCATTATGATATATATATATATATATATATATATATATATATATATATATATATATATATATATATATATATATATATAATAAATCACAATGACACCTGATTTATGTCACTCAGAACTACAGGTGAAGAAATAACATACTGGGCGTAGGTCCTGACCGGTTTCGACTTTTATTTCTTTGCTATTTCTAAGCCAATGAGCCAATGACTTAGAAATAAAGTCGAAACCGGTCAGGACCTTCACCCATTATGGTACTTCCTTACCTGTTGTTTTATATATATATATATATATATATATATATATATATATATATATATATATATATATATATATATATATATATATATATATTGAGAGAATGAGATATTAAACGAAAATTACCACGTGCTTATGGTAATTTTGACTGATTGGTATGGCCAGAACATGCAAATGTAAAATAAAATTATATTTAACCCTAAGTTCATTTTAGAATTATGAGCTGTTTGCGATAAACGTGGCATGGAGCATGATTATATTGACATGTTTAATGTGTCTGGGCGAAGTTAATTCCTTTTGATACATGCGAGGGCTTTGTTAGAAAATATCATGAACTGGGACGTGGATTTGAACAGAAAAGTTTGTCGGAATTATTAAAACTAAATTATAATCGTTATTATTCTAATTACTTCGTGCAGTGATGTTATCATTGTTGTTGTTACTTAATGGATCAGCGTTGTTATTATTATTATTATTATTATTATTATTATTATTATTATTATTACAAAAGCTCATAATAGCGTGAAGAGTAAAGGAAAATTAATTTGATATTTCTTATTGTAGTTTTCATGTTCCCTACGGATGACATTCGAAAATTTATTGGCGTAACATTGCACTACCTTTCCATTCATCGACGCTGCTAAAAACGTACATCTTACTCATGTGAACGCCCCCCCTCGTAATGTTGTCCCAACGGCGCCACTAAATAGAACGACAGTACGTACTTGAGGCTTTTTATGCAGATTTTCAGGAGCCGTGTTCGATTTATGTGCCGCTGTAAAACCTTGGCAGTTTAAGCAGTGGTTTGAATCGGTCGTCTTTCGTTTAGTGCGTTTGGTGTTATTTGTCATGTTTTGTATAAGTTGCTGGTATACGATTATTTTATCTTGTACAGCACATGGTTGTTTTTTGGGGTTGAGGTTGCTAACTCCATGCCCTTACCCATCCGTTTGTACCCATCACCGTCGATTAAGTGCCAGGTGCATGAGTCATTTTTTTTCGGTATCTTGGTGTCTTGATACCGAGGTGAGGTTGATAGCCACAGAAACAGCTCAATCAGTATCCTCAGAAGGGCCAAATGTTGAAGAGGGGCGAACAGTGGGAGTGTTAGTCCGCGTTTTAAATGAAGCAGGATTATTGGAACCGGGGGAGGCGATTTGGGGAACAGAAGGTGAGGGAAAGGCTGGAACCAGTATTCCAGTTAGTTAAAATGAGTTGTTAGTGCAAAAACATGAGGGGTAAAGAGGAGTTAATTATAGTTGAAAAAGATAATGGAGCAACATTTGCTGTCGTTTAAAACATTTCGTGTCTGTCCTGTTCACAGCGAACAGTTGTATTTGGAGGACTTTAGTCACACTCGTATTACTTTCAAGGGACATGGCCCATTACCAAGGCTGCGAATGCCACTTGAATGGTTTGACAAGAAACGCACCGACGTTCACTATTGTCGATATTTATGGAATTCTGCTTGCATAATGTTGATCATATCATCACTGACCGATTGATGTTATTATTTTCCTTTGAGTTACCTTGACTTATGGTTAGATAGTCGATGCATTGTAATAGCTTTTACTAGGTGCTTTGGTTGTGAAGACCGCGCATAGCAACATCAGTTTGTCAGATTTTGTAGTTATATTTGCTTCACGATTGATTTTTTGTAAACTGTCTGTTAAAAATTACCTGACACTTACAGTTTTATCACTAATGTAACCCACTTAGGCCTACAAACGAGTGGTTGGTCACTTTGGAGGATTTGCATATATACAAGCATGAATAGTGTGTGCATTATATATATATATATATATATATATATATATATATATATATATATATATATATATATATATATATATATATATATATAATGTATGTATAACTGAATCACGAAAATATGGAACGTGATGAATATATAAATAAAGATAAATCCACGAAGGAATGGAAACACTGGAGTGCTGCGAGGCCTTTCGACCCTGCTAAGTAAAGGACGTAGTGTCGAAAGGCCTCGCAGCACTCCAGTGTTCCGTTTCCTTCGTGATTTTATTTTATATTTATATATATATATATATATATATATATATATATATATATATATATATATATATATATATATATATATATATATATATATATATATATATATATATATATATGTACACGTGCACAACCTAACAAATGTGTGTCACAACGCCGTGTCCCGCTGTATAAAAACTTATAAAAAAAGAGAATTGCATGATTATTATAGCTTCTCCTTGTCAGTGGGAAGCGTTAGGAATGAATGTTTAACCACACAAATTGAGAGAAAAGCATCTTTGGAGTCATTATCAACACCATCTTGTAAAGACGCCGTGTCTCACATTACCTGGAAGTCTTCGTTCCGTGGCTGCCCGCAAAAATGAGTTTTGACTTCCACGGGACTGGAATGATTGGTGTCATCATCATCATCTTTTTCTTCTTCTTCAGATCCCTGGGAGTGTGGCATTCTTTAGAGGACTTGTTCGTGAATTTCGTGTTTTGCTTTATTATTATTATTATTATTATTATTATTATTATTATGTAATGACAGAATTAAAAGGCGATAGTGAAATTACTGTTTTTGTATAATGACGGACATAAATGACGATAGTGAAAGTACTGTTATTGTATAATGACGGAAATAGAGACAATTGTGAAATTACCGTGGTTTTATAATGACGACAACAAAAGATGATAGTGAAAAATTACTTTTATTGTATAATGACGGAAACGAAAGACGATAGTGAAATTACTGTTATTGTATAGTGACGGAAATAGAAGACGATAATGAAAATATTCGTTGATTGAAGTTTATGGCTGTAGTGTCACGAATTTGAATGTGATGATTTTTATGTACATTGATTGTCAGTAGTTTGATGTAGGTTTTATGATGAGCATTATGACCGCAATTGTGATGATGTACAATAGGCTTTACGATGCTTTTAATTGGTTATAATGAAGATGATTATAACTGTTGTTACGTTATTTAGTCAATCCCTATCGCATCGTATCGTGAATATGATGAACATAGACCATGATAATATATAATCATCATCTATACGCTGTTAGATTATAATGTAGACCATGTTCATGATGATACACTATCGGCACATCTATGTTGTTAGTGGTTATAATGAGGATGATGAAGCACAGCCTTCAACGTTCCGTCCGCCTCTCATACCACATTATCGGGATCCTTCCGTCTCTGACCATCCGTCCGTCATCACTGCTCAAAAAAAAAAAAAAAAAGGGCGTCCCTGTTGCGTCAGCACTCCAGATCACGAGTTACGACTAATGGCCTTGATCACTGTAATTGGGTCGGTAATAAAGCTTGTGATGTGTGCAGGGGGAAGGAGAGAGGGAAAGGGGAAGCGGCAAAACAGGAAAAGGGAGGTATTCTGTCAATATCCGGCGTATTATTATTATTATTATTATTATTATTATTATTATTATTATTATTATTATTATTGTCTATAGATGGCTGTGAATGTTGCATCCTTGGCCATCATGATATGCATTGAAGGATACATTTTCTTTTAGCCTCATGGGTGACTGGCGTATTCAGGATCAATATATAGATTTTATATGGTATGCGAGTGCATGCACTTGTTCGCAAGAGAGAACACCTTTCCAAGTGAATTAAGTGCGTAGGATTTGTCCTTGAACAGTATTGAATTAACCGATGCATGCACTCTTTTGAAGTGAGGTTTAACTTCCCAACCTGACTTCGTCTGTAACAACTATTCTTGATCACATATAATGCTTTCAGTTTCATTTATGAATTCATATTAATCATGAACTAATAGTTCTGTTATCAGTTTTTTGCCTCCATGATTTGAAATTGGCCACGGTATTTTGAAGTTGTCTCCCACATTTTCGCTGTGTTTTTGTCATGTTAAGGTCGGGTTTTCTCATGTTAAAGTCGATGGGACCATTGTAACCTACCGCAGGCACGCAGAAAACAAGTAAAAGTAATGGTGAAGAAAAAAATGGTTGGATATTAAACCCAAAGGGAACTGTAGACCTGCCTCTTAAAGAAAGCGCGGAGAGATTTCCCAAGCCTGGAAGATTCATCAAGGTAGTCCTCCTGTTCTTTGGCCTTCTGTCTGAAGTTCTGTGGCCTTCATTGACTTGTGAAGTTCAGGAATGAGGGTTTTTTTTTTTTCTTGCCCCTCTGCAAACATTATTCGCGTAACCTTCATGCGCCTGTGCGGGATTATATACTGGATCCGTCATTCATCGTGAAACCTTCACCGTTAAGGTTTTATTATTTTTAAACCTTCACTGGGTAATTGGTAATCTGTACTGGTATATTTAAACGAAGTTTCTTCTAATATATTCTTAACAGGTGTCCAAAGTTTCTCTCTCTCTCTCTCTCTCTCTCTCTCTCTCTCTCTCTCTCTCTCTCTCTCTCTCTCTCCATTTAAATAATTCAGGAAATTGATAAGGAAGGCAGAGGCCTCTTGCCTTCCTATGTAAGGCTCTGGCATTAGGCCTTCTTCGTCGTGAATGGGATTTTTATCTCGACTTCTTGTTCGAAGACCTTCCTCGCCCTTTTCTGACCCAAAGCTCAAAGGTGGGATTTCAGAATCCTTAAGTCAGCTATGTATATTTTTGCTGATGTGTATTTTCATGTAGTTGGACAAGATGTTTGTTCGCGATGTATATGCTTATTTGTTTCTAAGTGATGTAGAAGTTGCTCTTATTGCAATGAATGAATGAATAGGAGTTATCTGGCTCCGTCTACCACGTTCATTATTATTATTATTATTATTATTATTATTATTATTATTATTATTATTATTATTCTGAAGATAACCGAATTCATATTGAAAAACCCACAGGAGCCTTTTACTTGAAACTCAGCTTTTAAAGAATGTGCCGATATTTCTAAAATAACTACAAAAAATACATCAAGTTAGTTTTAAACCATCTATGTAATCAGCGTGCAAACTAATTATCCAGTTAAGTTAGCCATAAACTGCTTTTTCCGAGACCGCATTTAATTACAGGATATTAATCTATTCATCATATCCGTTTTACTGTGTTATGTGAAGAGTAATGAATTTCTCATACATTTATGCTTCGAAAGCGTAAATAGGTGTGGTCACATTGTGGCATTAAATATTTTTGTCCCGGGGGGACGTCGATGTACCAATAAATAGCAGGCAGATGTCAATTCATATTTTATTGTAATAGAATAAATAGATTCCTTGGTGACGTCACGCGCGTTGGTGACGTCAATGTCATTGACTCCCGCGCGCGGCATGTTTATTTTAACGTAAATGATTCATTTTCGAATACCGTTGCGAATGTGTAACTCGGGGAATATGATGGAAAAGTGACACACACACACACACACCTTGCATTGCCGTTCTGCTCTTATTTCTTGAAAATATCATCCTTTAATCTCTCTCTCTCTCTCTCTCTCTCTCTCTCTCTCTCTCTCTCTCTCTCTCTCTCTCTCTCTTTACACCATCATGGCAGATGTCTCCTTATGATGTTGACCTTGAGCCCAAAGGCGAAGAAGATTCTTCTCTGCGTGGGCGAGTCTGTGGCTGATTTCATGGCATTATTATTATTATTATTATTATTATTATTATTATTATTATTATTATTATTATTATTATTATTTTCAGGATACCACCTGTAGTTGGATGGTATTTCTCTTAAAAGTTGCTGTAGCCGCAGTCGTTATAATTATTTTTGTCTGACCACTGGTAGGTGGTAGGTTGATGCTTTTGTCATGGTCTTGAATGCATCGTAGGTTTTAAAACGGATAATTTAATAATTTGGAGTTTGAACTTTGTGAAAACATTGCGTGTAGCCGTTCTACACTCTCTCTCTCTCTCTCTCTCTCTCTCTCTCTCTCTCTCTCTCTCTCTCTCTCTCTCTCTCTCTCTTTGTAATATATATATACTATATATACATATATATGTGTATATACATACATACATACAAACATTCAGCAACAGATGTTTAATATCTAGTTCACGCTACTTCGTAAATATCATCGAAGAGTAATTATAAGTGAAATGATATTCCCAAAGGAGCGCGAATTGGATAATAAACGACGTTTTGTAGCTTAATGTGTGCACGTAAAATATCCTGGTGATATGATGAAAATTCATATAAAAATAAATATATATATATATATATATATATATATATATATATATATATATATATATATATATATATATATATATATTTATATATAATATGATTAAAATTAAGTTTTTCCCCAGGAAAAGTTGGTTTGCAGACTGGGATTTTCTTTGTCTTGTTTAAATTTGATATCGGCGAGTACACGGCCCTGAGAAAGAACGACCGTTGGTGCTTGGAGATGGCCGGTAATAAGTAGCGTTTTGAAAGATGCTAATCCCACCCTTCCTCTCATTCCTCCCCCCACCCCATCCCACCTTTTACTGCCTTGCCTCTTTCATCGTGGCCACTGAGCTTCCATCCCCCCAACCCCTTTATTCCTGTCCTTCATTTCTGCCCCCACTCTCCCTCCCCCCTACTGTATACAGTACATCCTCTCTCTACTGTTCCATGTACGCAAACTCTGGATGCTGATAGGAAATACAGTATATATATATATATTGAGAGAGGAAGTGGAGAAAAATTTAGATAGTTTTCTAAAGCCAAACTTCGCGGCGAGAGAGAGAGAGAGAGAGAGAGAGAGAGAGAGAGAGAGAGAGAGTGTGAGTCCCTCACTTGGGTAGATTATGCCCGTGATAAACTCTGCCTGGTATTTATAGCAGATGTTTTCTGAATGCTTCGTTTTCTTTTCTTTTTTATTTCCCTTTTTTGTTTTCCTTACGAGCTCGAGCGGTCTGACAGCGATGGGCTGAGACGGCTGACTGTGTGTATGTTGGTTCGTGTTTCAGTAATTTTCCCACCGGGCATGCGGTTTTAGCAGTTCATTGAACCTTACATTTGCGAATATTGGGGAACATATTGTGCCCAAAGAAGGTTAGAGTAATAAGATTGCGTCCACTTGCGTTGTTCTTAATGAAGGATAATTTGGAATCTCTCTCTCTCTCTCTCTCTCTCTCTCTCTCTCTCTCTCTCTCTCTCTCTCTCTCTCTCTCTACTTAATAATCATTTGAACGTTGATCTAATGTTTATTCCTTCTTTTCCGTGGACTAATTCATTCAGAATTTTCATTCACCGGCTTCTAGAATATAAATATTTTTCCTCCTATCTGTGGTATCAGTCCTGCTGTGATCGATTTGGGGATGTTTGGTAGAGGAGGGGGTGATGGGAAGGTCGTTGCAACGCGTCCGTTCTCGATGCAATCTCATGCTGAATTGGAGACATCCGATTGGATATTTCAACTCATAGGTTTTCGTATCCCAAGGTTTCAGTATTAGTTGGTCAGTTTTGATTGCCATTATCCATTATTGGCGTTGTTGTTGTTGTGGTAGTTGTTGTCTGGCGTGAAGTAATTTTACTGAATGTCATATGCATTCTTTTTTTTATTTTATTTTTTTAAGATTCTAACTATTTTCTAAGTTGGTGAACTTAATATTACCAGTATAATTGCCTTCATCGTTGCAGTGTTTTTTTTTTTAAATTAAATTTTCAGTTTCTCTCTTTATATTGGAAATAAGGCGTGTCCTTTATTTTCCTTTCACCTTTACATAATATAAAAGAACTGAAATGAAAGACGAAGCAGCCCGAATGAACAGCGGCCCATTTTATACAAAGGGCCAGAAACCAAGCTGTGGCATTAGTGGGTCCTCCCGGTGGTGGTATACCCAAGTCTTAAGGCCTCGTGGCTTGGAGACAAAAGGATTTGCGCTTTTGAGATTCAAAAGTATTTCCTGTCTCGATTACTCATCACTCTATCCTCTAGAAGCCGGGGATGCCTTACGGGTAATAACCATTGTATCCTCCTTTACCTATCTTGAGGTTTATTTGCTTTAATATATATCCCCAAGGACGCTCCATGTTACCAAGGCAATCACCCCCGTCGCCCCATAAATGCTATATATTTATTCTCTGTAATGCATACGCTAACCTTATGGTGATATCACCTATTATTAACTTTTGAGTGTTTTATTACTATTAACCCCGGTATTTGCTTACTCCGAAGTTGGCTTCTTGGAATTTTGTGACACATTTCCTCTAAAATAAGGTTCCCGAGTTCTGTTTAAAGATTTTGTAGAATAGCATTTGGTATATCCCATAGATTTTCAAGGGGTTAGTTTGGCATTCATTTGTGGTCACCCATCCAAGTCTTGGCCAGACAGATTTACTTTCGCTGCTCCCCCAGGCTCGTGATCAAATGGTTTCGAAACGTAAGGTGAGCGGTTCACACCTTAGTGGATTGTTTCGACATAAAGATGGCCAGTTTGTTGTTTCAACGTCAGGGTGGCCTCTTCATACATCACTATAGAGGATTTTTTTTTTATTTTTACATCAGTGATCTCTTTTTATACTCTTACGGGACTGATTTGACCGCAAGGTTTCTTCAACCATCACCAGAGGATTGTGTTGACGTCAAGGTGACCTTTTGACATACTCCCGCAGGATATTTTGGCCTCAAGATAACTTCATATCCCCACAAAGTACTGTTTTATTAATCCATAACCAAACGACCCCTACATGAATCCCCAGTGTGTTTCGCTGTTATCTCCAGGGGCTCTGTCTTTTACCCACAGGGCAGTATATTTTACCCACACGGCAGTATTTTTTTACCCACAGGGCTGAACCTCCCGGATAGATGCTTCAGTACTTGAAGTATCTTCTTTCACGATTCGAAATCTGGCGTGGTATCTGTTTACTCCCCTCTGCTTGGGGTGACATGCTTGTTGTTGCTTTCGGCTGGTGATTCATAGGATGTAGCTCGTCGGGGGCGAATTGGACCCTTTAACTACATTACAGTTTTTATTCAGCGATGTTTATCTCGTTAAGGCTGCTGCTCCCTCCGTCTGCTTCATAATGGTGCTTACGCACACTGTTGCTCTGGAGGTTTTGGTATAGTACTCTCTCTCTCTCTCTCTCTCTCTCTCTCTCTCTCTCTCTCTCTCTCTCTCTCTCTCTCTCTCTCTCTCTCTCTCATCTTTTCGTCTGTTGTTGGTGGTGTGTGAAACTTCCTTTTGATTTAGTTTTGTTTGTTCATGGGTTTTAGATATGCGGGGTTTTCTACATGTGTTGGGCATTTCAGATTTGTTCACAATTCTGTGCTTGGGATGAGTAAATATGGAATGTTTCAAATATATGTAAATAATTTGCCATTGTCAATAGAAGTCCCCTTTATGTTAGTATACCATACTGCAAGCATACATGTAGAAAATGACCTTTGAACCCCATATAAGAGTACTTATAATGGGCATAGCATGACGAATGTCTCATTTTAGAGGAGATTTATGAATACACGTTACTCAAGTGCAATTTGCCATGAATATATTGTTGCATTTGTGTTTTTTGTGGTGGAAGATATAGAAGACGTACCATAGCCGATTTTTTATTGGCTCGATCGTTTGCAGTAAGTTTGGACCCCATTGTGTTGAAACTGATGTGAATACGATGTCATACTGGGGAGATAAGTAATGGGTTGGGTTGGTTACTCTGTTGTTGATTTGATGACGTGGAAAGTGAATTAACCCAGAAAAATAACTCGAGTTCTTTGCTTGCGTAGTATATTGTTATTTTTCTTTTGTCTGACATTGCAGATTTGGCGTTTAATTGTAATTGGACCTCGTATCCCCTAAGGTTAAGGTTTTTTTCTTTAGTGCTGTAAAGTTTTTATATCCATGAAAATAAAAACTCCATAATTCATCTGTTAAACATTTTTTGGTAGGTCCAAGGGTCAAGTAAAGATCATAGCAATTTAATTTTAGTCCCAACTACTTAACCATGCGAGGTAAAGATATACAGTTAGGTCAAGGTCACAATCAGAGATCAGACGTAAAATATAATGTGATATAGCTATTGAGTATTATTGACTAGAAGACCACTAAATTGAAAAGAAGACAAATCAAGAAGCAAGTTTATAAACAGCTTAAACATTATTAGAATATATTACGGAAATGTCTGAATGCGTTTTTACATGAACTCACAGCTTCATCGCTCATATACGTATGCGGAAGCACAGCGAAGACCTATCTCATGTATACAAATAATCATCTTTTGTTGGTTGTTGCAAAGCACCTGGGCGAGCTGTGGGTGTGTATGTTTTTTGTTTATTAATGTGATTACTCGTGGAGGTTGCAGGTGGCTCGGAAAGTATGCGCATTATTGAGAAAACCCATTGGGCGTTTACCGGAATTTTTTTTTTTTTTTTAATAATTTTGTTTGTTTATTTATGTTTGTTTACTCATTTTTCCCGCTTTTAATTTAGGGTGGTTATCTACAGAGAGTCAGTCGTTGGCATTGAAATTTAAGTTTTAAATGCTGAGACTAATGGAACGGGCAACCCTGTGCCCTTACCTTTCCCATACACAAATACTTAAGGGAACCTTGGGAAAGCGATGGACTTGCCTTCCAAAGGAAGGTGGTTTATAAGAATCACAAAGAATAGAAGCAGGGTGGTATTTAAAATCGATTTCTTTTGCCTTTAAGCGTATTTGTTTGTAATTGGTTCATTCTGTTCTTTAGTCATAAATTTACTAATTACATGTCTTTCAAGATTTCTTTCTTGTTGCACTCCCCTTCACCAGCGTTCAGTGCAAAAGCTAAAATTGTTTTGATCATACATTGCAACAGTTGCCTCAAATAGAATGATTTTTGCAATATGAAGAGAATGCAATTGAAAGCTCATTGCAGTCATTGAGTGTGCTTAGCAAACTTGACTCTCTCTCTCTCTCTCTCTCTCTCTCTCTCTCTCTCTCTCTCTCATAGCAGGAAAGGAACGTCGTAGGTCCTCGTTAATTTTCTTAATGATCGTATTATAAGGTCAGTCACTTCCATGCTTTAGTCTCATGTGGCATTGCTTGCTTGATAGATGATGTACAGTAATTTCTAGGGTCCCTTTATTTCGTTAGGGAGTAGTTTAGTATTTTTTGTTTCTCCAAAATTAAGTATATCACTGTGGTATGGATCCTTTTGTGCGTGTATACATATGTGTAGTTTAAACCATTTTCCTTGCGTATAAGTTTTAACTGTTCACGACTACGCTGGAAGATGTATGTTTGATTGATTGTGATCGGCGTGAAAAACATGGAGAAATCTGCGCCGAAGTTGTTTCTTAGTTTTTTAAAGAAAGCTTAATGTTTTAATGCGTTTCTTGTATTGCGTGTTATAGTAATATTGGGAAGAGGGATGTGGTATAGTGGTAGTCTCACAATCACGTCGAGAATTTACAGCTCATTTGCATCATTTTGTTATGAAGTTATCAATATCGTAAGTAAAATTCGCTCTTGTGACGTCTTGGTCGTTTTTTCTTTAAGATGCTTGAAGATGCCAGAGGACGTGCTTAAAATATTGTGTTACTTCGTATGAGCTCACCCTTTCCTTGAAAACCTGTTTGGTGGCCTTAAAAACTTTTTATTTGTTTTGTCTTCAGAGAAATTGTAAAATGTTTTAACTTTAACGGATTTAGGGTTAGTAAAAAATTTTGATGTATCTCGAATAAATTCAGCTTTGCAGCAGCACAAATTTATGAATTAAAATTGCGAAATAAGAAAGTGAACAAGCTATTTATAATAGAACATTGAGAGACATCATAATTGCCCAAAGAAGATTTGGGAGTCTGACAAAGGCGTTCTTGTTGTCGTTGGTGCCCTGCAAACACTCGTGCGGAAGAAGCGTTGGAGATTAACAAATACCAAATAAATATAAATCAACACTCTGACAATGGCCTTGACTCCCCATCCTCCTCCCTCTCCCATCCCCCTCCATCCCCACCACTTTAGGATCAGACAAGTACCAACAGAGGGCTGAAGACGACGCGATGAACCTGATGGTATGGAGATCAGAGCAAGTTTTTGTTTTTTCATCGCTCTCTCTCAGTTTACGTAGGAATTTTTATAGTTATAGCGTAATGTTTTGTGGAGTAGACGGCTTTGGAAGAGGAAGAGGTCATTGCCGTTTGTCAGAGCCCTGATTTTGTCGTCGTAATGGATTTGGTGCAGTTCATGTGCGTGCCTACATACGTGCATTACATTCATGCATATAGCTCAAGAACCTAATTGTGTTTCATATTCATACCTGTATACATAATGCTGCTTATAGACATGCATGTGTAAACGGATGTGTACTTAACATGAACGTTCGCTTACGTGCGGATGCACTTCAAACTCCAGTTTATCTGTTGCGTTCTTCCTTAATTCCATATATAAACTTACAAACATGCAATCTAGAGTAATTTTATTATATACCCAAATGCATGTAGGAGCTTTCAGAGATACTCACGCACACCATATACAAGCAAGTACCGTAGACACTGTGGCAGACATAACATTTCTTATTCTTTTACTCTGGGCGCTCTCCGCCACTCTCTCGTAAGCATGTTCACTCGTTATAAGTGGCGGAAGCCATTTATCATCTTGAATCTTGCTTTCTCAGATATCTTAGCGACTTGGCTCTGCTTAAGATAGAGTACTTTTTTCCATCCCGCTTTCACGTTAGCACAGAGAGAGAGAGAGAGAGAGAGAGAGAGAGAGAGAGAGAGAGAGAGAGAGAGAGAAACTACCTATATATTGCTTTTTTTCAGCTGAGAGAGAGAGAGAGAGAGAGAGAGAGAGAGAGAGAGAGAGAGAGAGAGAGAGAGAGAGCGAGCAAGCGAGTCCATGTCGATAGCGAGCGACTTAGAAACAAGACTATTTTTTTGTGATTTTGTTGATTTACAGTTATTAAACTTTACTGAAGATTAATATTTTTCTTTTTTAGTTTGTAGTTCAGTGTGAAATTCAGCTTTCTCACAGTTTTCTTTTATACCATCTAGTTTCAGTTCTTGCTTTTATCACAGACCAACTCTTAAGGAAGCAGTGTATACAGGAGAAAGCGTTTCGAGACGTTAGAAATCTTGAGCAAAAAGTAGGAAATAGTATGAGAAAAACAAACGATGTCGCTCTCATTCGGCATCTTTTTCTGGAAGAGAAAGAGAAAAAACTGATATTCTGGGAGAGAGAGAGAATAAATACTGTGGAATTTCTTTTAAAAAATGAAATCGCCACACATCTAGAGATAGTTTGTTGTAAACGTTTGCTCTCATTGCACTATCTTCAGAAACAGCCACTCTTTGAAATACTGAAATGCATATTCCTCTTTTGTTATGCTTTATAAATAAAGCTGCTTCAAACTCTGTATCACCCCCTGGGTGTCGTTTTGTCATGAAACTATTTTATTGTGTCGCTGCATTTGCTATTCAAGACACTTTCCTCTGTTATCAAAGCCTGCAATCAGCTCATGCAACCGGCGGTGAAATGTTGGACCGTGACTCTCTCTCTCTCTCTCCCTCTCTCGTTTGGTTGTCCCTGACCGTAGTTTTTCCATATTACACGGTATGTTTCATGTTCCAAGGAAAAAGGCTACTTACCTTCACCGTAATGAGATGATACTGATATAGAGAATGTTTTGTAATATTAACATTATCCACTTAAAGGATTGTACCTTTGCTGTTAGTCCTCGTCGTATTACGAAGTATTTTATCACTTTCGGTAATGTAACTTGTCCACATTTGACTTAAAAATTGAGATCCAGAGTTGAATTAAAGAGGGGTTGATTATTTAAATAATTTTGCTCATGTTTGAACTGATGACGATTGATGTACGAAAAGCTGTAAAGAGGGAGATTAACCTGCAGGGATTTGAATTTAAGAGGATTTGTTGTATGAGGAGGTCTGAATCGAGAGAAAAGTCAAATTTTAAAGTATGGGGAATTTTTTTAGAATTTAATTTGCTTGTAGAGTTGATTAGCATATTAGTAGTTTCTTCTTGGATGAGATAAGAAGTGAATGGGCATCAGTAAGCAGTGTCTTCGTTACTCATTAACAAGTATGTATTTTGTATATCAATTGTAAAGCGTGTTTGGCGTAAAGACATTACGGTTGATCTGGAGATATATAAAAAACGACAAGGAATTTGGTAAACATCATTTAGAAGTCTGTTTTATGGATAATATCGAAAGGCAGGCGATATCAATTAACGGTACTTTACGAAGGACATTGAAAAATAAGAGGTATTCAGTAGTCTTGTTTTAATAATATCAGTGAATAACAGGTATTTTTTATTCAGTGATCTAACGTATTGATATATTTTAAAGGCCATTGATCTTCCAAGTAAACCTCTACAGAATGGAAAGCCCATACTTTACGTCCATTGGTTGTATTTAATGGATAGCATTGAAAGCCATGCGATAGTCCAGTAAGCTTGTTTTATGGATAGCACTGAGACAGCAGTAACCAGTAGTCTTATCTTCTGGATGACACTGAAGAATCCACCGAAGTGCGTGGAAGAAGGGCACTTGATTCCGTCCCTTGTTTGTGTTGGTCAAAAGGAGAGCTCTTACGCCGAGCGGCGATGGGCTGCAAATCTTCCGTCAGCTGCTGCTCTTCGTTCGCTTTTTATTTTTCGCCCCCACCTCCCTATAATCCCTCACCCCTTCCCTGTAAACCATCTCCTCCCATCCCCATACTCCTCCCTCCTCACCCTCCCCTGACATTGCCATTTCCCTTTACCTCAGGCAAGGTGAATATCATAGTAGCAACTGCGCCTCCCTACCACTTTTTGTTAATGAACTGGACTGCTGGCGGTCATCCGGATGGCGAAGAGGATCCTTTTTTATAATTGCCTTTTTTTTATTTATTTTTTTTTTGTACGCCCTCAGAGCATCAGGTCCTTGGCTCGTCCTTTGCGTCTCTTGAACCCAAAGCCCCTCTTAGCCACGTAAACCTCTCGCGTCGGAGTCTCACAGCTATAGCTGGTCAAAAATGGATCGTACTTACGACAGTGATCAAGTCATTGTTTTTGAGATTAGACTGGGTATCGTTACAGATTAGGTACAAAATAGTTAGTGAGTACGTTTATTACTGCGTTAGTGATAAGGATTGTGATAGTATAATAGTCGCTTAGGTAGGACATGAGGTTCGGAATTGTTTTAGTAGTGGTTACTTTGGGAGTAACAGGGAGATATACATTGCTGAATGCGATTGTGATTAAGATGGTAGCTGTTACAGTGATTATTAAAGCATGTGGCTGTGACGTCGAGATACATAATATCACATTTTCAAGGCCAAAGTCGAATGGTTTCTTTTGTCCCACAGTTCTTGTCCTCGATTTGATTTTCCTTTAGCGAGTTTCACTGCCAACCCATCTCGTTAGTTCCTGATTTCTTTTTATGCTTGTTTTGAAGCGTTACAATAACTCCCTTAAAAACCGACAGCTCCCCACCCATGAGTGGGTAATCGGTCCTCGCCCATGCGTGCGTTACGCCCATCCTAATCCATCTTTTTTGGCACAGCAGTGGCTTCGTCCCCCGTACACGCCTCGCGCTGTTGGGAAGAATGACTTCGTTTTCCACTTCAAGCCATGAGTTCGATTCCCGTCGAATTCTCACGCTAATCTGCCAGGGGTGTCGAGATTTTTTCCCCCCCTTTTTCGTAATGGGAAGGGTTTCATTGTTTTGTCGCCTGGTGCAGTTTTGTTGGTGGTTGTATCTTGCCTTAAAAATCTCTACCATGCGACGTTTCTTTTTCTTAATGTAAACCTTTTTCAGCGTTGATATTCTTCCTCCTTGTTTGGCTTTCTTTGCTGCATTATAAATATTCGTACATGTTTTTACTTTGTTGTTTAGATTATTTGAAAAAAAATGTTGCTAACTTGCCTTTAGCTTCACTTCCAAAATGTTTCAATGTGAGAAGAAAAAGAAAGGGAAAGTGAAAACACCCAATTCTTTTTCCTTGCAACGTGTTAGTTGAGAGAAGGCACGTCTGTGTGTGTGGTGTTGTTTTATTTAGTTCGTCAATTCTCTTGCGCGTCCGTGACTGGTTATTTTATGCATTCTTTATTTTACCTGCGAAGTAAATTTTTTATGAAGGTCGCCGTGTTCACTCTGATGTACAGTATTTTCGCACAATTATTGATTATGATGGTGACAATCATCCACTCATTTTTTTTTTTTTTTTTTTTTTTTTACCTTTGGCTTTTGGCTGTATGGATAAAAGCAAGATTCCTTTGTTCAGATTGTACTATCTGCTGTTGTGTGGTAGCAGGGAGAAAATTCCGCAGAACGGCGGTAGTAGGAAAGAAAGTTTTACAAGAATGTCGATTGATTTCTCATAAGATGATGCGTACTTGGTATATGTGATAAAACAGAACAATGCAGAAGCTAACAAAGAAAATACACACATGCACACGCACAAACACATGTATAAGTATGTATCGATATCTATAATTATTTATATATAAATGTATATCTTTATATATAGATACACATATAATATTTATATACATATATATAAATAATTATATATATCGATACATACCTGTACATGTGTGTATTTTCTATATATATATTATATATATATATATATATATATATATATATATATATATATATATATATATATATGTGTGTGTGTGTGTGTGTGTGTGTGTGTGTGTGTGTTAGGTGGGAGTTCCTTGAAAATAAATAATTTGCGTATTCAGTTTTTCGCTTTGACACGCTTCGCCACCTGATGTGTACACTGTCGTATTTCACGCCTAGGCAGGTGTAGTGTCTGCTATTTGTTTGACCAACCAAGAGGAAAGATACTTGAAAAAAGTTGGTGGAAAGTGGAATGTTTTAATCGGTCCGGTGTTGTTTAATTGCTAAAAAAAAAAAAAGGTAATTCCCTTTCTTACACTTAATGCAAATTGAATATGTTATGTTATTTTTTTTTTTGTTATCTTCTGTTCGTTGTTAATTGTAAACCTGTCCGTGTTACATAATAGTCTCTTTTACCTTTTGGAGGTTATGTTGCTCCATTGCAGCTTGCTTCAGCAAGGTAAAGTTTATTGCCAGTTTCATAAATTTTGGATATTGTTTCTGGCGTAAGGCAGGTATATGCGGCCGTTAACCGTACGCTTAACTCCCGTCTTTTATCCAAACTTGGGGGTGGCAGTATTGTGCAGAAACTATCAAGACACTGGTTTTGCGTTCGCTATTGAATTCACGTTGCTGTTTACGTTTTCTTTTCTCTCTTTTCACCCCTTTGTTCGTATCCCCCTTTTTTCTTCCTTTCGGCGTTGCTTCTTTGTTTCTTCAGATTGAATTTACTGTGTTTTATTTTACATTTCCTTTGTTCCTTCGGCATTTCTTTGCTTTCTTACTTTGAATTTACTTTTTTTTCTATTTTCTCTCCTTTGTTTTCTGGGCTTATTCTTTCAGCTTTCCTTACAGTTATTCTTGTTCACCCTTTCCAATACATATCTGTAAGTATCAGTTAAGGCGCACATTTTATAATTTGATGCTTGAGCACGTCAGTCGAAAAAGAGTTCCCAAGGAACACACTGTAAATTTCTGCATATGTTGTCAATGGAGCATCATGGATGTCTTCATATTTGATATCATATAGTGTTTTATTGAAAGTTGTTTTATAGCCATATATATATATAAAGAAAGTATATATATATATATATATATATATATATATATATATATATATATATATATATATATATATATATATATATATATATATATATATTTTATATTTTATTTTTGTGTCACGCATGTGTATAAAAAGAGCATGTTTTAAAATAGTTTATGCAAAGAATATTCTGAGAAGTGCTCAGTCAGTGCGGGAAACACGGCGTTATTTGTTGTTGTTATTCAGAGAACAAACATTCATGCGGAACAAGCCTTGAAAGTCATTGACTTGCAATCGGACTTAGGAAGAATCAAATGTTGATTATGTAAAAATAAACTACAATTAAATAATAGAATAAAAATGTCTTTTTTTTTATATAAGCGGGATCCAGCAGGTCGTTGCTTTGTCTTGGTAAGTGTTTGAAAATATTTGTTATGCTGGCTAAAGAGCCAAGGACGGATTTTGCCAAGCTCCGGGTAAAATGAGTAAACAGTGCTGGATTTGCGACGCTACTCAAGGACGCGAGGTTTCTCTCTCTCTCTCTCTCTCTCTCTCTCTCTCTCTCTCTCAAGCGATATTGTGAGGCACATGACTTTACTGTGCTGAATTATCATAAGCCTTTCTGTCTTGGTTTTTTTTTATGAATGTTAGCATATCACACACAAAAGTGCTCTCTCTCTCTCTCTCTCTCTCTCTCTCTCTCTCTCTCTCTCTCTCGGAACAGTGTGAGGTACATGATTTTATTATGCTGAATTATCCTAAGCCTTTCTGTCTTTGGCTGCTTACTTGTTATCATATAACAGGAACACGACTGTGCTCTGAACGATCGTCCCTCTCTCTCTCTCTCTCTGTATATTGTATTTTAAATGATGGGTCTGTGACTTAGTGTGTCACGTCATATTTCTTTCCCCCACCCCAAATCACCTGCCCTTTACAACACGAAGGAAGGGTTTTACAATAACGCCAGTCGCATGCTCACCCTGCTTGACACAGGTGCATAATTCAGGTACTAATTTTACGACTTTATGCCGTGTTAATCGAAGACTATAAATGGAATGCTCCGAAAACACTTACGCTTTTGGTTCAGTGTTGTTATGGATCGGATTAAAATCTGTTTGCGATTTTGTACTTTGAATTTTGACACTAATTTTGTTTATATTGGCAAAAATATTGATTTTTCTTATGATTACTTTGAAACAGTTAGATGCAAAATGATTTTGTACCTACACTTTTATATTGATTTTTTAACTTGTTCTGGTGTTATCCTGTGCGTGTTGCTTATTGCTTAGGATTTATAATTCTTTTCATTTGCTTTTGACGTTTTTCTATTTTAAACGACAAGATATTTCGCACTTGTGCGACTGATTTAATTTTCTTCGGACTGATTGATTAAATGTTTTAAAATTCTGTATGTTAGCAATATTTAAGAAAATGTGAATTAAGCATCTGCTTTAATGCTTTTAACTGATGTAATAGCAAGCAAAATCCGCTTTGACGCATTTAATGCTTTTTTTACTTGAAATCCATGGACAGTATAAAAGTTTCTTTTATTATGCATTTGGTTCAGTGTTGATGGAGATTTATTTTCTGTAAACTTTATATGATAAACATATTGAATAAGTAGCTTTTCGAATGTTATACATTTCCCCGTAACCTGTTTAACCCCCCCCCCCATTCTTTTCCTCCCCATTTTGTAATGGGTGAATACACCTTTAAGGAAAAATATATTGCGATTTTGCCTTCGTTCTACCTGGAAGGTGATAATGTTGGCGGACAATCTCGACCGACGTCAAGTGGAAAAAGCTCTTAATTTCTGGGCCATTAGCGGATTACGCTCCGTCTCCAGAGAGAGAGAGAGAGAGAGAGAGAGAGAGAGAGAGAGAGAGAGAGAGAGAGAGAGAGAGAGAAACAAGCAGAGATGTGTGTGTGATAGAGAGAGAGAGAGAGAGAGAGAGAGAGAGAGAGAGAGAGAGAGAGAGAGAGAGAGAGTCCAAGTTTGCCATGTTGAGTGAGTTTAATAACTCTCTGTAGGATGTTCATGTTTTTGTGATGGTAATTTTTAGGAATAAAGTTCTCTCATCTGAACTTAGGGTTCGAGTTCTTGATTCTGAAATATTCATTTAAGAATTTTCCTTTTATGCCAGTATTTTTATGTCGTGATGAAATGGTTGATAAAATAAAAACAAAGTCGTCTCTATCTTTTTCGTTTGGGAACTCTCTCCGCTTAATATTTAACTTAGTAGGAAGTGGATTTAAAGAATATCGTCTTAATTTTTTTTAATTGTAGTATTTTGTTTTGTTAGAAACCTGTTATATCGTGATTGATTGTCTTTCAAAGATCTATTCCATATAGTCTTTAAGACTTGTCTGTTTTACTCCTTAACTGATGGCTTGATTGTTTCAAAACTAAATTCTTTATTATCCCCTTTCAATTTATTTGAGACTTGCTCTCTTAGTTGTTCGTTCTTGTTTAGGTTAATTTTTTAAGTATGTAAGAGTGCACATATTGGTACGTACATCTGTGCGACGAAAACTGATGTGAAATTCGACTGCCCAAGTCTTTAATGTGTGTGCACTTCCACGAATCTCCAATCGTGCACCTCCACGAATCTCCAATCGTGCACTTCCACGAATCTCCACTCATCTTCAAACTCAAATATTTTCTCCATGAGCTAATATTGTTTTACTGTTGATGTTATTTTTATTGTCGTATTTGGTAATCGTATTCGTGGTGTAAGCAATGAATTTCTATCGATTTTCCTAGTTACAAGTAGGAATAAAATCCAGTTTTTTTATACGTTGTTTCATTGTTTAGCCTCCGGATGTTCCGTTGAAATACTCTTATGTACGATTAAGAGATATTGTTGGGCTTCCGCAGAAGTCTCCTACTATGCTGAGGAATCCCAGTGACGTCTTTTCACGATGATGTCATCCTCCTCAACCATTGGTCGCCCTCCAGCCATCCTCAGTTAACGTTGATGTCATATCTTGTGCATTTCCTGTCGACCGTCTTGTTGTGGGACGTCCTTCGTGAGTAAGGTTCCGCAGAAGTCCAGGTGGTTAATATAACGCTTTTAAGAGCTGAATGGGGGACGGTTAAAGATTTTTAACATGTTTGTGGATTTCCTCTTTCTGTAAATGGTTGCAAGGGTAGGAAAAGTGGTTTTGAAAGTTAGCTTTCGTGCAGTCAATAATGTTTATCCCGGGGATTTCCGTTAGTTTCCTTCAGTTTCCTAACTTTTTTTTATCTCGGGGATTTCGTTTTGTTTCCTTTAGTTTCGTAACTGTGAGAAATTAATGCTTGCTTGATTATCGTAGACAATGCATTGTTAAATACTGGTTTGGAACCTATATGTGTAACCATTTCGTTAACAGTGTTTCATCACTCGTTGATAACTGGATTTTTGTGGCTGAAGACTTAAAAGATGAGTAAACGCAGCTTAGATTTCGCCACGACCTAATTTCATCCATTTGCATATAATGTAGCAGATAGATTTGAAGGAAAGCTTTTTAAATATCAGCCGGTTTTTGTACATCGTAACCATCCCGTGACCCCAAAGTACGAGAAACTTTTAAGATGCGGGTGACTACGCAGTTCCGTAACCCTCCCTGACATTTTGCTTAGAGAAAGTAAATGTTCGTTCCCTCACGTCTGGGGCGTTATGCATTACGTGGGTATGTATACTCACTCGTTCATTGTTTTCGGCGAAAGGGAGGAGACGGGTATTGTTGTCCGAGTCAATAACATAGATGTTGTGACGCCAGTTTTAGGAGCCATAAATCAATCAGTCAGTCATTTGAGCTAGGTCACTGCAAGAGAAACGTGTATGGTAATGTTTATAAAATGATTTCTCCTCTGAAAAGACTGCACAAAAGTTTTGAAGTTACAGGAAAAGACAGTAGATTCCTCTTAAGGCTTATTAAATGACTCGGATGCCATTTTAAAAGACAGTGTGTGTTGGTGAGATACGCATTATATAGGTTTACAAAGAAATGCAGAGAATTCAACGACTGGAAATACCAGTATGAAATTCTAATTTATTCAACAGTCTGTATGAAGAAATGTTGTTAACTTAGGCGAATTGTCCAAAACGTACTTGTAAAACTAGATCCAAAACTTTCGGGTGGAGATATGCAGGTATCGATTAGTCTTTAAAAAAAAAACGTTTAACGTATATTTGAAGTTTGCTTTTATCCAAGAAATGGAGATTAAACATCGTGGTGTTTTTGTCGATTGATCCAGGATATATGGTCAGGCTTATTTATTTTAATGAAATGGATAGATCATAGTTTTTAGAACTGCTGGTTTTATAATCCGCTGGATTGTATGAAAATCGTTGTAGAATTCCGCAAAATTACTGGAGAATTCTGACTGATTGACTGTGGTTGGTCCTTGGAAGAAGAATCCCGTCAAATTTCCGAGACTTTGTGCTCTAACCGCCTGTAAGCACATTTAAGTAGATGCTTATAAATGGTGGGGATAATGACACGGCTAGATTTCTTTTACTGAAGAACTTATTAGAAATCGTGCGTTTGTTTTCTTTTTGATGGTTAGAAAGTGCTGTGGGTTTTGAAACCCTTATCAGGTTTCACTCGCAGGAAGCGTCGTTAATCTCTTGATGGTGATTACAACTGCTGTTTCTAGCACACATTGAAGTAATTAGTGATAGACAGCTCTTGGTTTTCACTGGGAAATTATTCGACGTATATTAAGACAAAGATTGTGGCGGTGGTTTTTGTCGCGTTTGCCGGATTTCATGTATTTTGTTGTTAGTGTACTATCTTTTGTTTCTATTATTATTATTATTATTATTATTATTATTATTATTATTATTATTATTATTATTATTATTATTATTATTATTATTTTATTAATGTACTGTCTTTTTTCTGGTATTATTATTATTATTATTATTATTATTATTATTACATATTATTAATATACTGTGTTTTTTCTATTTTTATTATTATTATTCTGCGAATACACAGAAAAATGCCATGAGTTTGCATAGCATACAGCCACAGAATAGAATTCCATAAATGACCTGTTAGTATTTTGGTACAAATACCAAATACAGCTCTGTTTAGTTTTGCAAATGAAGAGTTGTCATTAATATTATAGGCTGTCAGAGGATAGTTACATTATTGAGGTCATCGATAAGCAAAAATAAGAAATGACTATGAACGGCATTCATATATCTGATTATTATTCTTGGCGAGTTCTCAATACCGTTTTTCCTGTTTCAGTTGCATAAAGATTCACTCAGTGTGCAAGTTTGCGAATAAGATAAATAATAATACTCTTCGAGCGTCATTTTTATCAACTTGAAAGTCAACATTCTCATCGCCTGGCCTTGCCTATGGCTCACTGGCCAGGACAAGAACCACTTTTATTTTTTGTTTTGTTGGTTTTTTTAAAATACCTGTTCTTGACGCACAACTAGGCCTGAATATCAAGTATTGGCAAGGGTATGTAGAGGAGGGAAGGTGAAGAATAGGATTGGACAAGGGGGTAGGGTCAGTGTGTCGCTCCGTCTCGTGATTCACCTGTTGGTTCACCTGTCCGACTGGTTTTTCCTTCTCTGAGCTTTCTTCTCTTTGGTGTTCTTCATATCGTAGTCGAGTGCAGCCAGGTGAGAATGTTGGTGGTCATTGCCTCCGTTTGGTGTGAGTGTTTGAATATTAGTTACTACTCTTGGGGCGTTCAGCTTGGTAGAGAATTGTTTTTGATGAATAAATACCGAGAGGCTAATTATTGGGCTTTTTTTATACTTAAATTTGACATATATGTTTGATGGTTAAGGGGATGCAAGTAGTAATGTGTTTTATCCCCTCCTGAGATTATTGTATTTTAACGAGAGAAATCATATAAAAAAATATGTTTGTTCTGCCCCTTTCGTTTTTGTCATGCACCGTCGCCCTTGACTTGGGGAATCTTAGGCAGAACCACTTTTGGTAGTGTGACGCCAAATATGCGGAAATCAAGCAAGCAATCAAATATGCAAAGTAAATTGCATGCTATACCCCAAGGAAGAGGCGATTGAGCGAAATTTTCTTCACAGTCATGGGATGCTTATAACTCGCTGCTCTTACAGTGCGCATAGATTTACTAGCGTTTTCTCGTCTGGGAGGGCTGGCAGGCATTGTTTGTGTGATTGAAAGGCGGTGGATTGTTCAAGTTATTTATTGTGTTTTATTGTATGATCAAGTTCCATTTTCTGCTTCGATAGCCATAGTATGACTCCAGTTTGATAATCTGTCAATCTGTCTTGTTGGGAATTTGTTCTGAGGGGAACTCTGTTGAGAAGGAAATATATTACCATAAAATATATATATATATATATATATATATATATATATATATATATATATATATATATATATATATTTTGTTTTTTTGTTTTGTCCAGACTGCAATTAATCTAAGCAGCTTTTCCTGTCTTCATGTCTTCACCATTAGATTGGTTAATTGATTTAGTATACGATACTAGCATTGCAACTACCTTGGGCACTGACGCCGTTCTCTTCTTAGTAAGCTTAATGGCGCTGAAAAATTGCTGACTCATAATTTCCGAAATAGGAGCCACTTTTAGTTAGTTGTTGTTGGTCGCAAAAAAAAAAACTAAACAACACGTAATGCCGGTCATTATATTTTTTTCCTCCAATGAACTCCCCGTTTAGACTTTCATTATCTGTGCCCTGGGCAGCATCGCCTCACTGGCCCTATGTATGGTCTACGGAATGATAGGTATCATCCCTAGAATTAAAACTGTCCCGTTCTTCTTTATATTACCGTAACTGATATGTGATAAATTGACTACAAACACTAACCAGAAATGACTATCTCTTCCTGCAAACACTAACCAGAAATGAGTATCTCTTCCAAGCTGATAAATGGGAACCTGAAAGAATGAGCAGTAAATACTCGCCTTTCCTTGCCCATTATAGAATAATCAAGTCTTCTTGAAGCGAGAAAACTCTGCTTGAAGCTCTGCCATGCAAAAGGGAATCTCAGAAAATTGATATAATCAGAGTAAAGGCAAATACCAATCCCATTTTCCTCACCAATTAAGAAACAATAATAAATATCTCAAACTGAGAACTAAAACCAAACAAAGATGCGTATCTGGAAATCCTGCCATTATAAAACAAAGCTGAAAGGATGAACTAAATGAAAGCATGGACAAATACGCATATCTGACATTAAAGACGCACATCTGATTAAAGAGAGAAGATAAAGTGAAAACAAATGAAATGATACAAGAGCAAAAACAAGGAACAAACAAACAAATAAACACGCTGCTTCCTCCACCAACCAATCAACGAGGCCTTTCTCGTCCCACCCAATCCCTGAACATAAAATCCCACGACTGAGCTCCATTCTTACTCGAGACTGATAATTACCCACATGAGACTGTTCCAGATTAATAATTACACCCAGGAGACATCTGAACAAAAACCCAATTTAGGAAGATTCCACGACGATTCGCTCCATTCCCACGTCAAAGGAAGAAATTAGACGTCCCTCAGCTTTGTGACATGCGAGGGAGGACGTTTGCTCCTTTGTACTACAGTCCACAAGATGTGGTTCTACATTTGGCGCCACCTTCTCTCTAATGAAAATGCCATGAAAGTCGTCAGTTTACAACAGGGACATTTATTATAAGTGTTATTTTATATGATTTTGCATTGGAGACATGGATTGCACGGTAGCAATAAACATTTCTAACCGCTTATACTTTTATAAATTATATAGATGGGATTTTACACATTTTGTTACTAAGTACCAATGCCAGCAAGTAGCATAAAAGACCATAACACTACAGATACACTACATGCGTATCTGACATTCCTTATTTAACTTGGCAAATAGCAAAGGCCATGTTCCATGAAATCAACTACTCAACTGCTGGATGATATCATCACAATCTGATTTGTCACAAAACGGAAAGCCTACTCGAGGAGGTTATTTACCCAACAAACGGGAACCTTCATGAAAGAAAAAAAAAGACTGCGACAGATGGCAAATAGTTACAATGTCTCCGATGCTGTTCAGTTCCGCCCGTCCGTGACTTTCCTTTTGCTGCTGAGGGGGGGGGCTTTCGAAGGAAAGGGAAGTTGGAGAGAAAGGAAGGGAACGAGCTTTTCTTCCTGTCAGTGATATCAGTGGAGAGAAAGAGCTTTGAAACATAGCTGCGTAGGAAGTGCTGAGGGTTTCTGTACGGTATGTGTGTATTATTTTCCTCAGAATGTCCATCATATGCTGAGCTGGAGTAAAACCATTTTCCTGGAAATTCATTTTATTTGCGGAACAATTTCTTAATGAACTGTTAAAGCGCAAATAATAGGAAGAGGATGTGTTACCCCACTAAAGTTCTTTCAAAAATATCAGCCCACGTAGTTCTCTCTCTCTCTCTCTCTCTCTCTCTCTCTCTCTCTCTCTCTCTCTCTCTCTCTCTCTTCTTATTTTATAAGGAAGAGGATGTGTTGCACCACTAAAATTCTTTTAAAATGTCAGTTCATGTAACTCTCTCTCTCTCTCTCTCTCTCTCTCTCTCTCTCTCTCTCTCTCTCTCTCTCTACTTACTTTATAAGAAAAGGATCTCCCACTAAAATTCTTTCAAAATCAAAATGTCAGTTCATGTATCTCTCTCTCTCTCTCTCTCTCTCTCTCTCTCTCTCTCTCTCTCTCTCTCTCTACTTACTTTATAAGGAAAAGGATGTTACTCCCACTAAAATTCTTTCAAAATCAAAATGTCAGTTCATGTATCTCTCTCTCTCTCTCTCTCTATCTCTCTCTCTCTCTCTCTGCTCTATTCTACTCCACTTAACAAAAAAAAAAAAAAAAAAAAAATCATCCCATATCACTTCCTGCCATTCGTCCGGCTTCAGAACACACCGCTGCACTGCTTCCTCTCTTCACTCTTAACAAAAGGTGCTGCCAGTCATGTGGTTTCGTCATTCGATAATTTGCATCGTATTTTAAATGCGTTAAGGCGTGAAAATGCTTCGTGATCGGCAGCAATCATGCGTGGCGAGTCTCTTCTTTGTCGGTGAAGGGTGTAATTTTTTCCTTTAAGCGTTTTTTCTTTTTTTATATAAATCTTTTAAAAATGTTATTTTTCTTTCATGTTCCGGTGTTCTGTTTTCGTCAAATCGTATCTTTTATGTTTTTGTTTTTGCTAAATATTAATTTTCACTTTTTTTTTACTTCTGGTTTCTGGTTTTTCTGTTTGCTTCCATGAATAATAATTTGTGAATTCTTAATGCTTATTTCTTATTTTCTATTCATGTTTGTTTTCTCCCATTGTTTTTCTTTGTCATTGATTCCCATGAAAAAAAATTGTTTTTTGCCTCTAAATATTTTCATACTTGCGTGCTCTACTGGAATTTCCCATTTTGTATTTTACTGTTTGATGTTTTCTTCTTTTCCCGTCTTTCTGTTAGTGTTTGTTTTTCGTCTCCGATTTTATGCTTTAATGGTTTTTTTTTTTTGTCTCACATTTTGTAAATCATATATTTCGTGTTATCTTGGTTTCAGTTCGTTAATTTTATTTTTGCCATTACCACCATTGGGTTCAGATGTGAATCGGTGTATATATGACCGCTTTCGTATTTTGTACATTTTTTCTGTTTTCCAATAATTTTTAGTTCTTATTTCTTCGCTGCTATTAACTCAAAATCAAAGCCAATGTAGTTTAAATGATTACACGATAATGCATCTTTCATCCACTTATATATTTCCTCTTTTTATCTAATCTCCTCTTTTATCTATACCCCTCATTTCTTATATATTTGGCCCTCCCTGATCAATAATTACCCCAGTGGCTGCATACCGATGATGGGATCTCATTTTGTTTCTATTGACCTCCATTGATGACATTGAGGCGGTAGTGACAAGGGCTTTAAATTATTACTGACCTTCACGGGTGACTAGTTTAACATGATGGTAGTGATGAAAGTTCTCATTTTTATCGACTTTTATAGATGACTATTATGAGAAACCGATGACAGTGGAAAGAGCATGACAGTGATGTCGGTGAGAGTTCATATTTTTAATGTTCCTGAATGCTCTGAATGTAAAGTAATGATAACAATCAAACATTTATTTCGTGAATGTCCAAAGTATAATCAGCAGCGGCCATCAGATTTTAGAAATAAATTCATCAGTGAAATTTTGTCAAAAACTTCAACATTTGCAATTAATCCAATTATAAAGTTTTTGGAAAATGGTAATGTAATTGACAAAATATAAAAAATAGCAAATATTAAAAACCAGTCCTTCGGGCCATCCTTGTGATAGCTGATAATCAGCTCAGTGGTCTGGTTAAACTATTTTTAATAATAATAATAATAATAATAATAATAATAATAATAATAATAATAATAATAATGATCTTCATGGACGATAAGTATGAGATAAAGTTCCGGGTTTATGAAAAATTGTAATGAAATTGACAAAATATAAAAAAATAAATATTATTAAAAACCAATCCTTCGGGCCATCCTTGTGAGAGCTGATAATCAGCTCAGTGGTCTGGTTAAACTATTTTAATAATAATAATAATAATAATAATAATAATAATAATAATAATAATAATAATAATAATAGTTATAACAGTGGTCTTCATGGACGATAAGTATAAGGTGGTGATGACGACATGACTACTGGAGTTCATGTTTCCTTTTATTGACCCACCTCGATGACAAATATGACATGATGGTTGCGATAATGGCGGGAGCGCTGGTTTCAAGTATCACCTTCTGCGAGCGAGGAAAAGGAAAGGATGCCCTCATAGGCTGGTAGGGTGAGGGTCCATTTGCATCCCCTCATCCCCAACCACTCCCCACTACATGAGGTCCTGTTTCATCCCCTTCTCTCTCTCTCTCTCTCTCTCTCTCTCTCTCTCTCTCTCTCTGTACTTGTTCTTTCCTTCCTGTTCACAGGGATTGGACCTCACGGTGAAGAGAGTGGCAGTGGCTGGTCGCAGCCAAATTATTTTACCGAATTTGGCTGTAATGAAATTGATTGTCTATTGTGTTTTTTCCCCCTAGAGTATAGGGATTGTTTGTTTTCCATTTCATTGATTGTGTGTATTGTTATGTTTTTCTATGCACATGGAAGTATGTGTTATGTATGATTTTGTTGGATATATATATATATATATATATATATATATATATATATATATATATATATATATATATATATATATATATATATAAAACATAAACGGAGTTGCTGAGTCCTTTACTCAGCAGACTCTGAGCGGGGACGTGGTGTCGAAAGGCCCGCAGCACTCCAGTGTCCTGCTCTCCTTTCTGTGGATTTTATCTTTGCTGAGTAAAGGACTCAAAGGCCCTGCAGCACTCCAGTGTTTCCGTTTCCTTCATGGATTTTATCTTTATGTTATATATTCATCACGTCCCATATTTTCGTTATTCAGTTATACACACACACACACACACACACACACACACACACACACACACACACACATATATATATATATATATATATATATATATATATATATATATATATATACATATACATACACACACATGTATATATAATATATTATGTATGTATGTCTTTATTTGTAATTATGGTTAATGTTTGACGTCAAGGATTCTATTCAAGTTTTAAGTAAGGAAAATTGCATGGGTAACGATGCAAGACGAAAGTTAATACGGATACTGGTCACAGGATACCGCTTTATGATATAGTGCTAGATAAACAGCCTTCTCTCTCTCTCTCTCTCTCTTCTCTCTCTCTCTCTCCTCTCTCTCTCTCTCTCTCTCTCTCTCTGATTGACCAAATGATTTCAATTTTCAATTTCTTCCTCACATCTACCATGCCACTCGCTTTCATCTTCATTCATCATATTCGGGGAAAAGGTCATCGTGCCGGCGCACGCTTTTAGGGGCTGGAATTGATTATAATTTCATTATTGTGCAGAGAGAGAAATTTCATTATTGTGCACAGAGAGAGAGAGAGAGAGAGAGAGAGAGAGAGAGAGAGAATCAGCAACTATCCTAAAATATTCTAGGAGAGAAAGAGAGGAGCCAGGGAGGTCGGTATGCTTAATATTTCCACTCGCAATATTCGGATGTTTGCATTTGCAATGGGGCTGTCAAGGGATTCAGGGAGAATCCAGGAAACAACTAAATAAAGTGAGAGAGAGAGAGATGGGATGAGAGAGAGAGAGAGAGAGAGAGAGAGAGAGAATGGGATGAAGGGGAGCCGTGTCTGTATAACTTCCCGTGGGGCCATCACCATCCTAGCCATCTCCCTTTATTTACAAAGCTTCCTCTCTCTCTCTCTCTCTCTCTCTCTCTCTCTCTCTCTCTCTCTCTCTCTCTCTCTCTCCCTAAACTTACTTTGCAAGTAAAAGGATATGTTACCCCACTAAAATTCTTTCAAAATCTGAATTCATGTAATTTTCTCTCTCTCTCTCTCTCTCTCTCTCTCTCTCTCTCTCTCTCTCTCTCTCTCTCTCTCTCAGTGTGTGCTTATGTGTTTAATTGTACTTTTTCCACTCCCCATGTTATTTGACTTTCGTATCCTTTAGCTCGTTGTAATTCGTGTTTTTTTCGTTCGTAATCCTTCTTTGTAACTTGAAACTACAAGACAATGTCTTTTACGTGCTTTCTTTGTAAGACCGTTATACGTTCGTTCGTTTGTTTGGGATAAGGTTTATTTCATTATAATTATTTTGCACTATCTTCATAGTGGCATATTTGTATTTATGGCTCTGTTTCCTTCAGTTCAGCTATAGTATTGTGATGGAAAACGATTTTAACTCCCTTATTTTTAAAGTATCCTGAATCATTTAAACGAAAAACTACGGTACTATGCAGGTGTAATGAGTTGCTTGAATGGTATATTATGGTATTATGGTTTTGTCAGTTTGCTTCGTCACGGCAGTTATGGCAAATGAGGTAATATCTGTTTGTAAATTATGGTACCATCATATTGTAAATTACATATTATCGTCATGGTGGTCATTGTGTCACGGCACTGTAAATTAGATTTTATTGCCATGGTTATCTTGATAACACGGCCTTGTTAAATTAGACCTTATCGCCATGGTAATTATGGTGCTGTGGTATTTATAATTGAAGTTTTATCACTATGATAATTTCCCTACTTAAGACGTAGGAGATAAGATTGCCTGTTCATTTTATGATTATCGAAGCAGTGGACCTTTAAATGAACACGGGATACCAAAATATGTTATTTATGTAAGGCACCATAACAAAGAACTCCAATTTCCACTTTTGAGATGGGGAGAACAAAGGTCACGAATTCGTTTTGTTCTCGTGTGTCAATAACGACAGACCAACCGATGTGTTCATCTGGCAGAGAGAAAGAGAGTCTGATGCTGTAGGGTTCCCATTATGTAGTTGCTTCCCCTATATCTTCATTTTAAACCACTGCTCTCCTCCTCTATGCACTGACGCCCTATATCCCTTCCATCCTCCTCCCCTCCCCTCCCCCCTCCAATTTCCGTATATTTTCCCCATACCCTCTTGTTTTCCTTTCTGTGTCTTTTCCTTCAGTTTCGATATTTGTAGTTCTTCATTGGAAGGGGTGGGTAGAGCTCTCGGCTAGCACGCTGTTGGCCCAGCGTTCGACTCTCCGACCGGCCAGTGAAGAATTAGAGGAATTTATATCTGGTGATAGAAATTCATTTCTCGTCATAATGTAGGTCCCGTTGCTAAGTAACCAGTTGGTTCTTAGCCACGTAAAATAAATCTAATCCTTCGGGCCAGCCCTAGGAGAGCTGTTAATCCGCTCAGTGGTCTGGTTAAACTAAGATATACTTAACTTCGACATTTGTAGCTTCTCCCATCCTCTTTCTCCTTTTACTTCCTTTTCATCATTTTTCTTTTTTATACTTCCGCTCTTATTTTTTCTCATTGTCTTTCATTATACCCTCCCTCTCCCTCCCCGTTTCATACTTTCTCGATTTTCTCTCTTCCCTGTTCTTTTACTCACCGCCTTCCCCAACTTACTTGATATTTCCGTTTCCCTCTCTGCATCATTCCTCTTTCCCTCTCGCTTGCCTTTCTTCGTCCCCTTCCTCTAACCCATTACAGCTACCCATATTCATCTGCCATCGCCTTTATTAGATCAGTTCCGGTTGAGAATGCGCTGTTCAATTTGCCATGAGGTAGTAGTGGCTGACCCAGCTACTACTGCAACTACTACTACAGCTGCTGCTGTCAGTACTATTTAAACTACTACTGTTAATGTCACTACTACTACTATTAATAATTTACTTACATTTTTGTCTGTTTATATATTAATTTGTTAATTTATTTCTTCATTTTTAATATTTGGTCTCTTCTTTTCTGTATTTCCTATTACCTTTTTTTACTTCTCTCAAATGAGCACCATCTTCTTTGGAAGCTTGAATTTCAACTCAGTGCCCCCTGTGGTCTTGTTCAATATAAATAGAGATAACCTTTTGAGTAATAATAATAATAATAATAATAATAATAATAATAATAATAATAATGCGTGTGATAATGCTATTTGCCAGAACTGGAAGTGCTGCCTCTATCATTAACATGACCTCAGCTAAGACTGTTGCTTTGTTGTTACTAGCCTTTGTAATAATAATAATAATAATAATAATAATAATAATAATAATATATTAAGAAGAAGAAGAAGAAGAAGAAGAAGAAGAAGAAGCTATTATTATAGTATTGGTGGATTATATTGTGGTTGTATGTTATTGTTAAGGCAATATGTGCAGAACTGACAACACGCTTGCTGCTGGATAACACCGACGGCATAGTTGGGGCGTCGGCTTTGCAGGTGTTACACGTTAGTCATATGTAAGTCATTTTGTTAAATGGCAGAGAGCGGATACGCATTTGCCTCTCTCTCTCTCTCTCTCTCTCTCTCTCTCTCTCTCTCTCTCTCTCTCTCTCTGTTGGTCTAAGTTTATATGTATATACATACGTACATATATACACATACAAATTAGAGACATATATATATATATATATATATATATATATATATATATATATATATATATATATATATATATATATATATATATATATATATATATGTATATATATATAACATTGAGGATAATTCCTCTATTTTCCTGAGCCTTGCTTAAGTGGTATACTAAACCTTGCGTTCAAATCTTGCGAGCAGACGTTTCGATTTTCTATTCCGATGTTATGACGTCTTGTGTAGTCTGATATCGGTTTCAACAAGACCTAGCTTATGAAGGCTGTGTGATCCCGACCATCTTATTCAACAGTTTGTGTTCCGTTAATGTATATTATCATTTGTAGAAATTCTACAGTTATAGGCATCTGTTAGGTAAATGTTAAATTAGATATTTCTCCATTGGTTATTTATGTTATTGTGAATTTTTTGCATTGTTTTATTTTTTTTTTCATGGAATTGAGGCGATTTCACTTGACGTTTGTATAATGTTGCTGTTGTTATGTAAGATAATTTTATCGGTCATTTAACCTCTTGTCTTCAGACTTCTGCGTCTCCGATTTGATGGGGTTTTAACGTTCAAAGGCACGATGCGTCCCGAGAAGTAAAACGTTGGAAATTCTCGTTTAAGTGGTCTAAAGGGTCACACTAAATCGTAATAATGGCAAAGTGCTGGAGATTTTGGTTTTATTTCTCTCTCTCTCTCTCTCTCTCTCTCTCTCTCTCTACACACACATACACATACCTGGACTTCAGTCGATAGAAATAACACACCATATGGTTTGAAAGCCCCTTAAAAGTTTCTCAGATATTGCAAATTTCTCTTTGCTTTCTGTACGAGAGTTGATTTGTAATCCATTAGTACCAGTGAGATTCAGTTAACTTCAATATAGATTCATAGTCCATCAGTATCTTATTCTTCCAAGGGTCTAAACTTGATTTTGTTCAGCAATGGGAGTCAGTGTCTTGAGTCCCCTCTTGTGCAGCTGCTGTTATTCATTTGTATACTGACTTTGCTTCCAAAATCTTTTGATTCATGTCTTCATTTGTACCAAGGTTTTTTCAAATGCAGTCCAGCACTTCATGCTGCCGACAGATTTAAAATCGGTCATGTGGTCGAAGAGTTTGTATGGAGTCTACCGGCTTTTATTTTCTCCGTCTAAAAAAATACATTTATATCATGTGTAGTCCAGTAGTTTATGTGTATAAAGAAAATCAGAAGATTAAAACCTTGAAGGTCATAACAGCTTTGCAGGTATTTTCCTCTCTTAATTCTTTTAAGTTAAATGCTGAATACAAAAGGCCTTTCTGCCAGCATGAATAATCAAGGAAAAATGTATAAAATGTAAACCAATAGGTACTGGTTTACACAGGTTATACATTCTTACCTATGTACACTTGAAAAAGTCCAGTTGCTAATGCTCGGTAGACCAAAAATGAAGGTAAAATTATAGCCCATTGTGCAGTCCACAATGGAGTAAGCATAGGATAGCTGCTCTGTGGTGCAGTCCACAATAGAGTAAGCATAGCTTAAATACTATCCATCTGTTCTTAAGTAAACTGGTAGCTTTTTTTATTTGTCTGTCAGTTCATGAGCATTACAAAAACTTGTAGCTCGTATTCAGTTAAAATAACTTTAGTGCCTTCATAACCACCATTGCCATCTAATATCTCGACTGCAGCCTACTAGTTCTGACGATTCCATTCCACAACCACCGAAAAAGCAGCATTTTATAATCCAGATGCAATCCAGTGGATTTTGGGCTGCCAGCAAAACCCAGTGTAGGCCTATTTATAGCCCTCCAGCAGCCTTCTCGTTTAAAAAAAGATACTGGTATATTTATAACCTGCCGTGCAATTTACTGGCTCTAAATGCAAGAAATCTCACACAGTTCCTGCATGGGAATCTGCCCATTGTTGTGTTGTATTTACACGCCGCCTGGATCGGGATTGGTCCGCGTTCACAATGCATTAGCTCCGACGGTTATGCCCCGGCTCAGTGGCAAGTGGTCCTCTCCTCTCTCGGCAAACGCGTTTTAATTGTTTAACTGAGAAGTTGATTTTGCTCTTGAAGAGTATAGGATGCATTCTGGCGAACTCGCTTTTCATACCTCCGGGAAAGGTTAGGTTTTTGAGTTTTTGTGTTGCCATTGTTCGCCCGGCCGTTATTTGGAGATGTGCTTGCCAAGATTTGCTGCAAGATTAGTCTGCGCTTGTTGTTGTTTGATGCAGTTTCTTTGTGCGTTTGTATGTTTTGGATTAATGTTTGTGTATGTATATATACACGTGTATGTGTGTATGTATTATTATCCTTCCGACGATTGATAGTTACAGATATATGTGATTGTATGTACTTGTGTGTAATTTCAGTGAACCCGATTTTGAAATATGAATTACTCACGTACTATATATTTGTATACATCATCATACTATTTAAATAACACAACATCGTAAATATTTGTTTGTGTCTGGGTGCAACATATTTTAAGCAGGAGCTCACGTAGTTCTGCGGAATTTCCTGTTTCATTTCATCCTCGCCTATTTTATGGTGCGGTATCCCTGCTTCTTTCTCTTATTCTCTCTGTCTCCTCTTTCCTTAGCTCCCTATCCCTTCCCATAATGCAGCCTAATAGAACAGATGGCATTAGTTCATCACCAGGCTCCTGCAACTAATACTGTTTGTTGGCTGAGGGAAGAGAGCATTCTTTTGAGTCATGGCTCCTTAACGAGGGTTTCTTACCCCTTTTGTCATTCTCTGCGGTCTCTGAGAGAGAGAGAGAGAGAGAGAGAGAGAGAGAGAGAGAGAGAGAGAGAGAGAGAGAGAGAGAGAGAGAGAGAGTAGACTACTTGGAGGGCTTGGCAAAATCTTGTTTCAATGTATGAGAAAATATTTTGTGATTGTGTAGGAAATACTCACAATAAATGCGGGAAAACCGAAAGCTGTGAGAGAGAGAGAGAGAGAGAGAGAGAGAGAGAGAGAGAGAGAGAGAGAGAGAGAGAGAGAGAGAGAGAGAGAAGACTACTTGGAGGGCTTGGCAAAATCTTATTTCAATGTATGAGAAAATATTTTGATTGTGTAGGAAATACAATAAATGCTGGAAAATCGAAAGCAGAGAGAGAGAGAGAGAGAGAGAGAGAGAGAGAGAGAGAGAGAGAGAGAGAGAGAGAGGGTGTATCAAAGAATGGCAGTAGTAGACACGGCTCTTTCAAGTCTCCAAGGTAAAAGGAGATGATAGCTGTTGGCTGAAGTGGGTATTATGGGAGGGACGTTGGGGAAGATGACAGAGAGGATGTCTGTTGGATGGTGGTGGTTCTGTTTTACTTTCTGTCCAAGGAAGGAAGTAAGAGGAGAGATGCACATAAAATGCACTCAAATGCGAGTTCACGCTTGTACTGTTGCATTATATATATATATATATATATATATATATATATATATATATATATATATATATATATATATACATATATATATATATATATATATATACATATATACATATATCAGTATATATACATATAGATAATATATAAAATATATATATATTATATATATATACACACACATATATATTGTATATACAGTATATGTGTGTGAGAGAGAGAGAGAGAGAGAGAGAGAGAGAGAGAGAGAGAGAGAGAGAGTGTTTTTGGGTCCTGTTGAAAGGTGTCCCCTTCGGCGGTGAAGGATTATCTGGTCCAGGCGATGTCCTCGCTTGTTCGGATTGGTCATTATCTATATTGATTATTGAAATCAGTGATGTCTGAACTGACTTGAAATTTTAATACAAGGCATAAACTCGAGTTGAATCTGCTCTGTACATTGTTGCCGTTGAAATGACCAGTAATAACATATTCTCGTTTCATCTAAGTCTATCCAGGTTCTTGTCTCATTTAATTTTAGATATGTTTTGTATGACGGTTGACATGCCACCATACAGAATATATTGAAAGGTGTTCAGTACAGGTGGCGGGATACAAGAAATCTCGGCTGAATACAGTCTCGGTTTTTCTACACCGCTAGTGCAGTATGGGTAGAACGCATCTATAATCCATCGAGGAATTATTCTGGGATACTTTAATTAATATACTGTGAAAATAGAGTCAAGTTTATTTCATTTTGAAGATGTGCAAATGAACGTAACCCACAGTAAGTTTCATTTGTAATTTTTTATTTAATGTTATCTGTGTACATTTTAGCTGCTAGCGACAGCTGGAAATGATTCTGAGTCGACTGAGTTAGGTCGTCAGAGATAGACCACTTCAGTTTCTTTGGCTAGAGACTTTCTTTCATTATGGCGCTTCCATATGCTTCAAGAAAGCGAGGGAAATCTCTCGGTTGCGTACCATTCTTTTGTATTTTCAAATTGAGTGAGAAAGTTGGAAATAAGCATGTGGAAGAAAGGCATTAGAGCTGGTTTAATATGTAAATTACTTGACCGCTTGTAATAATTTCATAGAATTATAATGATAATAATAATAATAATAGTTAATAATAGCATATTATTATTATTATTATTATTATTATTATTATTATTATTATTATTATTATTACTGGGATGAAATATAGGTGGGGGAAAAGACAGAATTATTGTAAATTGAAAATTGACTATGATAATTTCCAAAGAAGAAATACATATTGTTATTATTATTAATAAGTGGAGGCTGCGGTCTTGCCTTTAAAGTCTGGATATTTCAGGCTCTGGTTTTCCACGCCGATAATGGTGAATGCCTTCGAATTGTGAATGAAAATTTTAAAGAAACTCCCGGAATATGAAATTGTAGCGGCTTCTGCAAAATAGAGAACATTCGGATTACGGGTTTGAAATAATTCGGAGCCTGTGATGGAGATTTTCATTGGGTATTCTGTTTATTTTATTCCCATTTGCTTAATGGGAGATGGAATTATATATTATATGTATGTGTGTGTGTGCGCGCCTTCCAAGGTGTGTGAAATACCCCTGCATTAAATGTAGCGTAAATTATTTTGTATGCCTTTATTTCTTCCCCTCTCAGTTTCTGTTTTTGGGGCGAGAACTTTAATTAGGTCTCCATTACCGTAGAATCTTCGCATTCATTGTTATTTTTATGCCATTTTTTAAAGTAATAGATCAAAGAAAATGTTAGTTTTGTGTAACCTAATGGAAGGATGGAAGTGATTGCCGATATTTATTTGATATACTTGATGCTTACCTTCCAACTTTTCCTCTTTTTTTTTTTTTTACCGTCTGCGATGTTTACTTTCAATCTTAGTTGTTTATTTTCCATTATCTTTGGTATGGAATGGATTGATTGAAAGGGCAACTTCTAAAGCAGCTAGCCATTGTCACCTTGTCAAGTAGAGTCATTTCACGACATCTGGATAATCTTTTGCCTTAATGTATCCTCGTCTGGTTTTCCGTATGTTGATATTCATTGATTCAGCAGAATATATTTTTAAAAAATGCTTATCAAAATTAAACCTTTTGTTTTCAAATTATTAGTAGAGGAAAATTTTTCTTGATGTAAATTCACGGCAGTGTGATTAAACAAAGCCATGTTTATTGGCTCATGGGTTAATCATCACTTAAATAATCAGTAATTCGTCCACAGTCTAATGCCATGTGTCAGAATGCGTTATGCATCGGACTGACAAGGCCAACGGGGTAATTTCAGTTATGAAAAATGTAAATGTTTATCCGGAATGGCATTCGCTCCTGAATTACGCGAATTTCAGCGGAAATATGATACCCGCTCTGCCCGCCGTCTGTGCTTAAATGCATTGTTGTTCGTTGGGGAAAATGTTTTTGGAGCTGGAGTTTGTGTATCTTTGTGAGTGTGTGTGTGTGTGTGTGAGAATGAGTGGGTGCGTGCTGTTGGAACTGACAGCTTTTTTTTTTTTTTTTTTTTTTTTTGCCGTAATGTGAGGGAAGGTGAATGGACGGGAAAAAGGCTGGAACGTAACTCCAAAGGTAGGATAGGCTGAGGCTAATCGGTAGGACGAAGGAAAAACAAAAATAATTAAGCCTTTTGAAACCCTTCCCCCGTAGGGTGGTAGTGCCGTCAGTACACCTCATGCGATGCGCGGTAGGCATCGCTGAAGGCTCTTTGCAGCGTCCCTTATAGGCCCCAAGCTGCAACCCCTTTCATTCCTTTTAATGTACCTCCTTTCATATTCTCTTTCTTCCATCTTCCTTTGCACCCTCTCTTAACAACTGATTCATAGTGCAACTGCGAGGTCTTCCTCCTGTTACACCTTTCAAACCATTTTACTCTCAATTTCCTTGTCAGCGCTGAATGACTTCTATTCTCTTCTATTCTATTCTACTCGATTCTATTCTGTTCTGTTCTTTCGAAACCCTGCAACGGGTCACTCATAATATTGTTTCTTGAATGAGGGGTGTAATTGGGTGCGAGGGAACGTTAGAGAGGTTGAACAGCTAGGTGGGAAGAGACGAAAGGGAACAGGTGAAAAGGTGGAAAGTAAAAGGCAGTGCAGTCGTGGGTTCAAGGAAATCTATGCAGTCTTATAATAAATATAGTGCGTAGGCCAAGGCATGCTGTTTGATAAGGATAGACAAGATTATTATTATTCAGAAGGCGGACCCTATTCATATGGAACAAGCACAGAAGAATATGGTGTTCATTAGAAGGTAGTCACAGAAGAGATAACTTGTGAAAAAAAATTAACAAAGCAATTGATAAGCATATAAAAATGTGAGTACATAATTGAAACACAAGGAGAATTGCATTAGGGTAGTAATGCATCGCATCTTCGCTTGAACTGAAATTCCATTTGCACTAAATCCTCAGAGAGAATGTGCGGTTTTTTTTTTTTTTTGCCGTTGGTAATGACGCAGGATTGATAATGTGCGTGTTGTGCATGGTGTGTACGTTGGCATACTCGAACGGCACGTGAACCAGCCGTGTGTTGTTGCTTGCAGGAGCGCTAATGAAGTGTCGAGGGCTTCCGGTTACTAAGGGTTTCAGCGGTGAATATATTAGCTTGGTGAGGAGGACTCTCGTGGGGTTACAGAAGAGTGAACCCTGTGATGTTGGTCTTGCGACATTAAATTGAATTTCGTTTTAAGGAATTACGTATCTCACTTTGTATTTTGTGCATTTTATCAGACGCCGAGTTTTGTCAACTTATTCGCGTTTTTTCTTATTGCTTAATATTATAATTAATTTTTTGTTGATTCATGGGAAGTTGGGAATTTGTTACCTTTATTCAAGTGTTAAAAAAGGGGGCAAACACCTTTGCATATCTGATATATATTGTTGGTTTCACCGTAGGTGATGTCATTGTACACCAGACTAAGAAAACTGGTTTGTAACATTTTCCTAATTCTTCATTTATATATCTCAAGTAGAAAAGGATAAGTACAATAACAGTGAATGCATAATTAATGTTTATAATTCGGTTAACTGTTGTTGGGTGAATTCTAATGGTGTCTAATTCCATTGTTCGTAATTAATGACCTTGACTTGTAGTATAATTAACTGCATAATTTGCTTTGATTAGGGTGATTTGTATCGAATTGGCAAATATTGTAAACAATCAAGCTTTGTCAGTGTTTGTGATGTATGCGTGTTTTTACGTATGGATATATGTATGTTTATTCCTTTATTTCACCAATAAACTGGTTCTGTATGTAAGCGGCGATCCCTGGTATATATATATATATATATATATATATATATATATATATATATATATATATATATATATATATATATATATATATATATATATATATATATATATATATATATATTTATATATACATTTATGTAAAATTAATATGTCCGTATTCCAAACTTTATACTGGTGTATCAACCATAATAAATTCAGCGTGGAGGTGACGAGACCTATATTAGAACGAAAAATTAAGGACCTTTGGTCGTAATGTGTAATCTATTGGTAAGTGCAGTAGCACCTACTCGATTGCCATCCGGAGGGTTGAGGCTGTTGAGTGGGGTTAAGCGGTAAAATTAATAAGGGGGAGGGGGAAACGAAGTGTGATGGAGAGAGTGGGTATCTCATGCGGGAGGAAGTGGAAGAAAGCGTGAGGTAAGTGGTGAAAAGGGAGGGAAGGAAGGTGTTACTCACGGTTAGGGGGAGGGATGAGGAAGAACGCTTTCAGGCAACAGCTGTTGGTAAACTCTCACAGCTGACTTTGACGTTCCCCACCCCCACCGTCGGAGAGGGGTAATGGGATGATGTCATCTTGTTAATCCCAATCCATTACCTGGCGTGAATCATGCTCTTCAGATACATTCCCTCCCTCAATGTCACATTAAGTGGGGGGGTACTGTTGTTGATGTACGGTCGTGATAACGAATTGATGGGTGTTTAGGTCTGAGATTAAACAGTCTTCGTTTTGACTGGTTTCTTCAAGAGTAGCTAAATTCGTTTATTTTATTTTGTGTTTATTTTCGGTTTGCTAAAACAAGTTTTGTCAAAACTTGAGGCCTGCTTATTCTAGGCCAGTTATTTCTGACGCTAACAGAGAAGATTTATATGCGTAGTTATATTTTATTTCTATATTGTTATTATTATTTATTATTATTATTATTATTATTATTATTATTATTAATAGCTTGGGCTTTGCATTATTATTATTATTATTATTATTATTATTGTATGGCCACCAGAAGAGTTTTAAGACCCGCGCCTAATTGGATGAGAATTTTGAGAATAGTGGCTGAAGTTGAGAGGAGATTTGTGGAAGATAAAGCACAGGAAAGGCATGAATGACGAAATTTCAGAGAGACCCATGGCGTCACCAGAAGTTGGAGGTGATGATGATACAGTAATTATCATCATCGCCTTTGGCGCATAATGAACGTTATTACAGTCCTAATGACCTGAATAGCACTTTAATCACCAAATCGCCTGTCACTGAAAAGCTACATCTCTTCCTGCACAATGTTGTTGTTATTATTATTATTATTATTATTATTATTATTATTATTATTATTAGTAGTAGTAGTAGTAGTAGTAGTAGTAGTAGTAGTATTAATGCACTAAATGGCATTCTTGCATTAGCGTCTATATACGAGGTCCTAAATACCGTCCATTCGTCAGTAAGAAATCAGGACGTTAATCCGTGCTTATTTACGAAATCGACAGCATAGCTCAGAAGGTAATCAAGAATTTAAATGGTGCTTTCTTTACTCTGTCTATTTTTACATTGATCTTAGTTTATTTTCATTTTCTGTCTTTTCTCTCTTCGTCTCTCGTTTTCTCTCTTGTCTCATAGTGTGGCGTGCAAATGTTAAGGTCCCTCTCCTACATGGTTCCAGTCACGAATGTACGCGTCATGATAATGTTGCTGGCTAGTTGCAAGTTTCGTTTGCATACAAGTAATATGACAATAGAGGTTTGTTGTCGTTTTTTTTTCTGTACTCTTCGTGCTTTCTACACAGTAAAGATTAATGCTAGTTGTTCTGTTGTTTACGCTGCGTAAACATTAAGTACTCATTTTGTTTATCGTGAATGTTTTGTGCAAATAAAGTTTCTTATAGATATTTACATGTGCATTAATTTATAGCTCAAAAACCAACATTTCGAAGAATATCTACTGCAGGATGTGGTTTCAGTACACACGCACACAATATATATATATATATATATATATATATATATATATATATATATATATATATATATATATATATATATATATGCACACACATATGTATATGTTATGTTACATTATATTATAAGTAATGGATAGTGGACAGTTGTTAGTGTTTCTTCCCGGGCGAGGGTTATGCGTTTTAGCCAGGAGCGATGGACCTCACGCACGTCTACTCAAGTTTATTAAATAAAAAAAGAAAGAAAGTAGAATTGAATAAAGATGGTATTAAAACTTTCTGTATAAATTGTGCAAGAAAAATTTAGCACGCCAAACTTCACACTGCACGCACGCATTACATATTTATGAATTTATGTAAATGTATATATAGAATAAATATATAAATATATGTAATATATACACTTATATATATATATATATATATATATATATATATATATATATATATATATATATATATATATATATATATATGTATATATATACTGTATATACATACATCTATATACATAAACACATACATAAAACAGAGCTAAAGAGTTATGCTTTTAAAAGTATAAAAATATGCACACAATGTTAGTGAGGTTAAACTTACTGTTATCAGCTATTTCTTTGTTATAGAACCAAACACAAAAGAGAAAATGGGAAATTTGCTTCCTGTCTTTCTGATGAAGACTTTAGTGTCCTTCACTTGCGCAGAATTTCTTTAATATTTCAACTTGAGAGAGTGTCGTGAGGGAACTGTAGATAGTTATAACTGATGTCTGACGTAGGTAACGTTATTCGTAGATTACGGAGAAAGCACATTCTCTGATGCTTTTGTGTGTGGATGCTGGCTCTATTCTGAGATGCCTAGACTATTCTGAGCTGATGACAATGTCCTGTGTAGTTTTCGAGACTGCAGTGATTTATTTATTTTCGATTTGGAGGGGTTTCAAAGACTATTCAAGTTATTTGATATTGCAAATCCTCTCAGAGACTTGTGTAAAAGGATCTTAACACTAATTAAACTCGTTTGTTGAAACGAAATTATTTAGGCAATTCAGCCTGACTTGTTACCATGAACAATATCTGCACTTTGAGTGTGAAGTTGTCAGATTCAGATGGTTTTATAAGTAATATGATACAATAATTTTACCCTGCCTCGATGAGTGACGTCTAGAGGATGACTTTGTTATACTAAATGAGGAATAAATTGCCTGAGTTTATTCGCAGTATTAGGAAACCACCTGTAGCGCATGTGCGCCGACAGCTGGTGTGGTGAACCAGAAGGGATTGAGCCAGGTGGTTCATCGTACAGAGTTAGTAAAAAATTTGGGTTTAGGGCAGTTCGGGGTTTAAGGTTGCGTGTCGTAGATAGGATTTTAGAATACCTGTAAATTTGTTGTCTAGCAGTATCGTAAATGCTCTCTCTCTCTCTCTCTCTCTCTCTCTCTCTCTCTCTCTCTCTCTCTCTCTCTCTCTCTCGTGGGATTTGTTTTTGTAAAATATGCAAAAATTGCTTTTGGATGTGTCTTTCCTCATCCTAATTTTTTTTTATATTATTTGTCTGCATATATTAATTTAAATAGTTCATAGCTGGTTAGTTTTGATTTTTTTTCCATCTCTCATTCCTGCTCGCGTTTTATTTGTTACGCGTTTTTACTTTCTTCTGTAAGCTGAGAGTAGATTATTAAAGTATTTTTTCCAACATTTTGAAAGAAAAATCAGCTGGGAGCGTATCTTTATTACCGTGATGATTATAGCAATTGTATGACGCCATTACTGAAATTTGCAGAAACTAATGAGCGGCCATTTAGCCTAATTTGGGCACCCATGCCGCCTCTATTTTCTTTATAAAGAAAAAAATAAATAAACATTCACTCTATCCGTCTTGGGTGACATATCACACAGGCATAACCCATTTTCAGACGTATGCTGTCTAAGATCTCTTGCAAGTTAAATCGTTCCTCGCATGCAAGCGGATCCTCTGTTGCAAGAGAGCGCGAGGACAAGCAGTTGTGCCGTCGGAGGCCTTGCAACATGCCTGCCTTATCATCATTGCATTGCCACTGCATATCCGTCGGTCACACTCAACAATTCATCACGGGGATAATTTCGCTTTGGCCTAAAGGTCGGATGAGAGGTCACCTGTGGGTCGCGTGGAGAGAGAGAGAGAGAGAGAGAGAGAGAGAGAGAGAGAGAGAGAGAGAGATGAATTTGGTGATAAAATTGGAGACATGGTCACTGCCTGAAAGGTACTTAGCTGAAAATAATTATTCCTTGAGAGAGAGAGGAGAGAGAGAGAGAGAGAGGCTAAGATATGTGACAAACTTTTTTTTTTCCTTGTGATTTTACCCAGACAGAGCAGGCGGTAATCAGGTTACCAAGCACATTTTATCCTAATTAAGCCCGCTAATTAAGGTAATGCACGTCACTAACCACTATCTTCTAATTCGTGAGAATGTAACCCATTATAATGAGAAATTTAGAATTTCTGTAATTCTTTAACGTTATCATTAAAGTATATTTAATGTAACTCGTAAATTAGAGTAATTCTTTAGTGTTACCCTCAAAGTATTATCTCGTATTAATGGGACCTGAAAGTATTATATAATTCTTTAGTGTGACACTCAAGGTGTAAGTAGTTCTTTGACGTGAACTTCAAATTATGAGTAGTTCTTTAATATGATCGTAAAAATAATTCTTTAATGCGATCTTAAAAGTAATTCGCTAATGTGGCCCTTAAGATAAGCAAATTCATTAATGTGATCTTAAAAGTAATGCTTTAATGTGAACTCTAAAGTAAAAGCAGCTCATGAATGTGACCCTGGGAGTATTAGTAATTCTTTAATGTGACTCTAAAAGCAGTTTTTGAATGTGATCCTCAAAATATTAGTAATTCTTTAATGTGGCCCATAAAGTAAAAGCAGTTCATTAATTTAACCCTCAAAGTATTAATAATTCTTTAATGTGACCCCTCAAGTAAAAGCAGTTCATTAATGTAACCTTCAAAATATGACTAGTTCTTTAATGTGACCGTCAGTGTATAAAGAATGATTTAATACGACACTTGAAATAATTCTTGAATGCTTTTCGCAGAATAGGATGTCGAAACGTTGCCTATTCGGATTCGCATGACGATTGGACATAACGTTTGATAAGATTAGAGTGCTTGTTTTATGCGCGTGTCTCGTGCCACAAGTGTTTTAGGTTTTGCCAGCTTTCAAGAGCAGGGATTTATTTAAGTGCCGGGAAAAGTTATATATTTAATTTTCTCTTATATCTGCGTTTTGATAAAGGTGAAATTAATGTTGATTCATTCAGGAGTTGAGTTATGACACGTTCAGCAAAATATGAGTTGGGTAAAGTGTGCTGAGTAAGGAGTAAGGGACAATTACTTAATTTTCATTCATTTATTTATTGAAAAAAGGAAGTAATTTAGATGCAGTTAATTTGTCGGTAATTCAAGATTTCGTATAGATTTTTAAAGGTATAGTAGATATATGGTAAATTTTTTTTCACTAGATGATAATAAATGAATAATGATTAATTTTTTAATTTTACATTTTTCCTATTGCATGTTTTAAAGTGATTAGGAAACAAGGAAGTAAGGATGAAATAGGTTTAGAAATTCGTTGAATTTTGGCTGTTGTTTCGTTCGAGTCCCTTTGTATCTAAGTGAAGCTTTTATTTTTATATTTTTGCTTTCGCTGACAAATATTTACTGTATTGATAAACGCAGCTGATTCTGATTTTCTCATATTTACTTGAACGATTTACCAAAGAATTTCAAGTCTCTCTCTCTCTCTCTCTCTCTCTCTCTCTCTCTCTCTCTCTCTCTCTCTCTCTCTCTCCAGAATTAGAGCCTTTTGTCAAAGAATTTTTGTAAATCCCCAGTTATTTTTTATTTTTTCTCCTAGGTATTGGAGATTCAATATTTTTTATTTCAGGAACTGAAGGCTCCGAATTTCTGGTAGCCGAATTTAGGAATTTTTCCCCTTGCCTCCTTGAATCGGAGATTGAGAGTGATTTATTGTTCTGAATTTAAACTGGGGCTTCAGGTGTTTCCAGGTGCCAGACGTCATATTTTTTCTTTTTTCCGTTTAGAGGAGCCTAAGGGTTTTTGGAAGATGAGGTTTATGTAATGTTTTGTGGCACGGTTGTTCATTTTTCGAGTTATTTTGTGTTCTCAGTTTTATTATCTTCTTTTTGGCCCCCCTTTTAAATCCAAGTTGTCTGTTTTTAGTGGGAATAGTTTTCAGGGTTAATGATTTTTATTATACCTTTGTTTTAATAAGCTACGCTTCCAGAGCTTCTTGCGCTTTGTGTGTAATATAAGATTTTGTCCCTTGTGTGGCAGCTCTCTCTCTCTCTCTCTCTCTCTCTCCATTGGCCAGGGAACATCTCTGCTTCTCGTCGTGTTTGGTTTACAGATTGGACAAAGCGAACGGTAATTGAAGTCGGTCTCCGTTTTTTTTTCTTTTTCTCGCTTTCGCTCTTCGTTTCAGTTGGAAATAGTTGGGTCGATGGCGCGGACTCGCTTTTATTTTCTCCTGGACGGTGCTGTGTGACCTACAAATAGAGAGACGTGCGAATTTTAGGCACTATTAAAATGTCTTCTGCTTCGCTTCTTTTGGCTGCCATCTTTAAAAGCCCATATTTGCGCGTGATTGCTGTGTCCTGCGAATAAAGATGTTCTGCTTTCCTTCTTCTGGTCTGCCATCTTTCAACCCTAACCCCCTTTATATTTTCTGGTTGCCGTTTGACCTACAGTTAGAGAAGTGTGCGAACTCGAGGTCCGGCGAATGTATTTTCGGTAAAAAATAAATCTTTGACCTCATGTTTAATATACAGTACTAGGACTCAGGACTGCTGTATAACATAAAAAATGGATATGCTTACTCCAAGCCTTCAGATGTTACCTGTACGCTTCCGTCTTTTTGCTGCCATCTTACACACACACACACACACACACACACACACACACACACACACACACACACACACACACACACACACACACACACACACACACACACACACACACACACACACACACACACACATATATATATATATATATATATATATATATATATATATATTTGAAAGGTGACTGTAAAATAGAACTTCCAGATAACGTATAGAAAGATCTTGTATAGTATATATATATATATATATATATATATATATATATATATATATATATATATATATATATATACTGTATATATATACAGTATATATAATATATATATATTATTTGTGTGTGTATTTTTCTTGTTACCTATTTATTTACTAATATTTATATTATATTTTAGTGCCACAGTGTGACCCACAGAAATCGACATTTGTAAATTAAATTTCCTGAGAATTCATTATCTGTAGGAAATCATTTGGCCGCTGAAACCCCAACCTAAGTTTTCATCGGGACTGTGTGACCCACAAATAGAGAGAGGGAGGGAGAAGTATGCGAAGTTGGGGGTTCAGATAAAACCGAAAGAAAATCTCCTTTCGTTCGCCATTTATTCTTTTTTCAGCTCCCGGATGATCTCGATTTCTGAGTTGCAGTTCTCGTCGCCGTCACGAGCATCGCTGGCGGAGAGGGTGGCTTCTGTTATGGAGATATTGGGTGCTGAGGGAGGGATTTCTTTCTGACTGACTTCTGCTGCATCCTTCTTTGTTTTCTTCGTCTCGTTCCTGTCGTCTGCCTCTTCATTCATTCGTTGTCTTGGGTTTCTTCTTTTGCTCGAATCTTTTTTTTTTTTATTCATTTCTATGTCTTTCGTCCGTACTGTACTTCACTTCCTTCCCCTTCGTATTCAGCCTTTATACTTAGCTCTCTCTCTCTCTCTCTCTCTCTCTCTCTCTCTCTCTCTCTCTCTCTCTCTCTCTCTCTCTCTCTCTCTCTGTTTTCTTCTTCTCGTTCGTGTCTTCCTCTTCCTTGTCGTGTTTTTCTTCTTTTGCTTGAATCTTTTTCTTTTATTTCTGTCTTTTTTTCCTGTACTTCATTTTATCTCCTCTTATTTATTATTCAACCTATATACTTAGCCTCTCTCTCTCTCTCTCTCTCTCTCTCTCTCTCTCTCTCTCTCCTTGTATTTTCTTCGTCTCGTTCGTTTTTTTCCTATTTTCCTTTCTTCTTGGTCTAGATTTCCTTTCGTGTTTACTTGCTTGAATCTTTTTTTTAATTCTTTCTTTCATCCGGTACTTCATTTCCCTCCCCTTCTTATTCAGCCTGTATAATTGGCTCTCTCTCTCTCTCTCTCTCTCTCTCTCTCTCTCTCTCTCTCTCTCTCTCACTGAAGCAGTAACGCTTGTGAATAGCCATCCATCTTGGTTTTATGTTCTAAATGGACGGTCGAGTTTTCTTCTTTTTTTCTGCTCGTTGAGAATGTATTGCTCACGAGAGCCGAAAAATCTCCCAAGTTATCGTAAACAAAAGTTTTAATGTTATTACTTCGTTGTGGTTATCAGTTCTTTGATCATGAAGATTCTTCAGCCGGATTTAAAAGGTAGATTAAGGAAAAAAATGTCTAGGGAGTTTTGGCGTTTATGGTTCTTTGTATGTAAGGATATGACTGTTATTGAAATGTATTTCTGTATATTTATTATTCTGAACGTTCATGCTTCTGTTGTTCTGAATGTGCGTGTCAGGGAGAGAGAGAGAGAGAGAGAGAGAGAGAGAGAGAGAGAGAGAGAGAGAGAGAGAGAGAGAGAGAGAGAGAGAGGGGCAAGTATACAGGCTGGATAAGAAGGGGAAGGAAGTGAAGTACGGACGAAAGACATAGAAGTGAATAAAAAAAAAGATTCAAGCAAAAGAAGGAAAACAAGACAACGAGGGAAGGAAGAGGAAGAAACGAACGAGACAAAAAAAAATAACAGAGAGAGAGAGAGAGAGAGAGAGAGAGAGAGAGAGAGAGAGAGAGAGAGAGAGAGAGAGAGAGAGAGAGTCATTTCTTCCTCAGGACGTAGGAAGGCACCCTTCGGCAGCAGAGGTTAGTGCCACGTTAGTATGCCCTGGTCTGGGTGCCACTCTGGCACGAATCATGACCTCGTGAACGGTGTTAAACGTCCTTAACTCGAGGAGACGTCAGACCATTTTCTTGGGACTTTCCGGCTTTATCTTGTCCAGGACATAAAACCCCCCTTCAGGCTATTTTCTCTTGGCATTTTACCCTCTACGTTCCGGGCTTTCTTGCCCCTTGTGGTCCATTGCTGCTTATACCTTACCGGTAAATCTTGTTGCCAGGTTCAGGTGTAATTTTTTTTTATTTTGAAGCCCGGGTCTTGAACACTGCCGGTATGCTAAAACATCATCTCTTTATTGGACTTTGTGATTATTATTATTATTATTATTATTATTATTATTATTATTATTATTATTATTATTATTATTATTATTATTATTATTATTATTATTATTATTATTATTCAGGAAATGAACCCTATTCATATGGAATTAGTCCACTGGGGCCATTAACTTGAAATTCAAGCTTCAAAAGAATATGGTGTTCATTTGAAAGAAGGTAATAAGAAATGCAGAAAGACGAGATCAGCTATTATAAAAGAAAAAACACACTAATAACTCAGTCAGTAAATAGATGAAAATATGAGTAATTTCATAAAGTACAAGAAGAATTGATTTAGGGTAATAACGAGTTGCATCTTCGGTTTGAACTTCTGAAGTTCTAGTTGCACACCCCCTCAGGGTGTCTGTCGCACCTGCTGGTTTTTTGGTCCTGGAAGTGAATTTCCGAAAGACACAGGAAAATCGGTTATCGTTCTAGTCTTAGTGCTCCTGGTTATCGTTTTTTAGTTTTCTGTAAAAGAAAACTATTGAGATGGCTTTTTGTCTGTCCGTCCGCCCTCAGATCTGAAAAACTACTTAGGCTAGAGGGCTGCAAATTTGCATGTTGATCATCCACCCTCCAATCATCAAACACACCAAAGTGCAGCCCTCTGGCCCCAGTAGTTTTTCGTTTGTTGAAGGTTAAAGTTAGCCATGATCGTGCATCTGGCACCACTATAGGTGCCAATAACACAGGCCATCACCGGGGTGTGGCTGAAAGTCTCATGGACCGCGGCTGAGAGTTTCATACAGCATTATAAATTGTACAGAAAACTCGATTGCACCGAAGAAACTTTGGCGTATGTTTTACTTATTTTTTTTTTATGGCGAGTTTTATGTTTCAATCAGCCGGGTTCGGAAGGTGCTTTTCTCGAAGTAGGGCTCCAGATCAAGTTTCTTTAAACGTGACTTTAATTTCGTGAGTGGTTTCGTTCGTTGCTTTCAGAATTTCTGGATACGGTCTAGGCAGAACCGAGAAATATTTTGTTTAAATTAGATATACCAAGGAAACAACAACAGTTCTGAGACAGTGACAGTGGAGATGCTTATGCAATTTCAATTAAAGGGAGTGGGAATAAACTTTTGCGCCTTTCTGAATGTGCCTACGTTTCATGTTCAGTAATCGAATAGCCATCAGTACACATTGCTGTACTAGGTAGAGCACATTTACATGTATATGATTGTTGCTTAGTGTATTCGTCTGTTACTTTCCTTAGGGAGAAAATGAAATATAAACCAAATATGTAACCTTAACTGCCTAGTGACCTACTTATTGCAAAATGAGCTAAAATTTGAAGAAACGTCCTAAATGAAAAAGAGGAATACAAAAGTTCCCCTCTTATAGATAAAACTACTAAAGGATGATAAGGATGACATATGGTAAATTCTCGTAAGAATTTCATGTCGTTCAGTAAGGTAGCATACTGACAACTGGAACAGATGGGATCGTATTTTACATTCAGATGGTCTTTTTTCATGAATTTCCCATGTACACAGGATTGACTTTTATTCAGTCTTACGAGGATACTGGTATGGCGGACAAGCAAGCAAGCAAGCGAAATCAATCAACTGACAGCATTTGTGTTTTAGGGTTTGGTCTCCATGGAGATGACACGATGCAACTATCTGGGACGTCTCTTCCAGGAACCCAGCAACAACCGGCGTTTCCTGAAAGGTTAACTTTTGATTATTCAAGATCCTCTCGCCCCCCATTGCAAATGCCACTCAGAGAGAGAGAGAGAGAGAGAGAGAGAGAGAGAGAGAGAGAGAGAGAGAGAGAGAGAGAGAGAGAGCGAGCGTGCGAGGACTTCGTGACCTGATTTTCCGTGATTTATGTAAGACTAAATTCGTCTCCTTCCTCCTGCCCCCTCCTGTTTCTCCCTCACCCTACCCACCCCTCCCCTCCACTTCCGTCTTTTTTTTTTCCTTCTGTAAGAATGTTTGGCGTCCAGTATTTATCGATAAGGTGAACTCGACAATAATTGTTCAGACCCGACGTCCGATCGCCGATGGAAGGCTCTGCGTAAAATATTGATAGATTCGCGGGGTCCAGGTTATTGGGGGGAGGGGAGCGAAGCACCAGCGTCGGCATTCCACTGCGGATGCCAAGGGTGCCATGATTGAGATGGTGGTAGTCTATAGAGATTGGCGAGGGAGGCTGCTATAGAGAGAGGACCTTTTGCTGCAGGAATTGGATGCCAGGAGCTCCTTTGAACCATTCTTGAGGCGTGCGTTCAAGCAGGAACTCTCCTCTGATCATATGGGTCCGGTGCCAAATTTACTGCTTCGGTGGTTGTGGAAGGTGACTTGTGAGATTTTTGACAATGTAAGTCAAGTTTTACTTGTTAGACACGCAAAGTGAATTTTTTTTTATGGCTGTGTAAAGATTTTTATTAGGTAGCATTGGTGTGCGTATGCATTATGTATGTATGTATGTATAATATATGTGTGTGTATGTATATATATATATATATATAT
>NC_089796.1:12924301-12941801 GCF_040412425.1 Macrobrachium rosenbergii | reverse complement strand
GGGGGTGACATGTAAAAATAACAAAAAATTACAGATATTAGTGTCTAATCCATAGTTCTCAAGGTCTCTGAGGTGAATGGTGACACTCCCGATGCCCTTAGAGCCCAAGTTCAGCCCCGATAGGAATGGGGGGTTGAGAAGGGATGAAAAATAAAATGTCAAACATGACAGACATTAGTTTCTAATCCATAGTTTTCGAGATCGCTGAGATGAATAGTAACACTCCCGATGCCCTTTAAGTCTAAGTTCAGCCCCGACAGGAATGAGGGTGAGAACGAGTGAAATATAGTGTCAAAAATGCTGGTCAATATAATTGAAGCAACTATCTTAACGAGAGAGAGAGAGAGAGAGTGAGTGAGTAGAGTGGGTGCTAGGGAGGAGAGAGAGAGGAAGTGAGAGAGAGTAGAGGGGGTGCTAGGGAGGAGAGAGAGTGAGTTTATCAGTTGTCAATTCAGAGTTTCCCGGGCAGCGCCGGGTTGGTCAGCTAGTGTATATAAATTTAAGATCTGGTGGAATAGCACATCACGATATGGTCATTTGCAGATATATAGATGGCAGTAATGTGATGTAAATTACAGGAAAAAGTTACATGCTAGAATGTTACTGTATGTAATCATATGTGGAGCATGCTATGTAAAAATTGAGTAAGAACGTGGAATGTTGTTACATGAAACCGAAGGATATGTGTTGGATATGTAAATTAGAGGCTGGTTTCGATTTCAGATAGGTAATCGATGGGATATTTGTGAAAGCAGCGCTATTCTTTCATGTTCTGCTAGTTTTCAGTTGATCATTATGATGTAGATTATTGTAAATATTTAAGTGTCGCGAAGTGAATCTTTGATTTTCGAATAGGACTTGTGCCCAAGAATGATGGTTTCTTATTTACTTTCGAATGTGTGATTTTCAAAGCGCGCCTTTTCCATTTGGGTGGCCTTTACCTTGCCTTAAAGGTCGTTCTTTTAAAGAATAATAAGACGAGAAGGAAGGAATGTGAGCATTCTACAAAAGGTGGAACTGATTTTGATGGCATTTGGTGTTTTAGTGAAATATGAGATATTTCACCAGTTTTTCTTTTCTTGGAGTTTGAAAGATATAACGAAGATAATTTTGTCAAGAAAGTTACGTCACCAAAACAATTAACTTTAAAAAAGTTATTCCGCAATTTTGTTTTTCCCTGAAACTCAAGTTACCACGAAAGACAGCAGGTAATCACGTAATTTATTTGGATAATCCACTCACAAGGACATGGCCACTTATCAGGAATATATTTTATTGACTGTCTGAGCCTTTCCATCAGAAGCACAAGAACTGACAAAGAATTGATGAAGCGATTGGAATTGCCCTGTACGGAGAATATTCTTTTAGTCATTGAAGTGATCATGAATAAGAGATAACAGCCATGATGAAGTTCGAACGCCTCTCCTCCACTTGATTGTGACGTTAGTTAAGTTCGTCTAGATATAGGTAAATAAGATTTGTTTTTTGTGAAGCCATTGTACTTTAGAATGCGAGTTTCAATAGTGCTAATATGTTTCTGTATATAATATTGAAGTCTTGAAGCTTCCCCTGTGCTTATAACAGCGAGGTCCTTGGCTAACAGTAGACGTCATCGGCGGAGTTCGCACACACATGTATCAGTGGTCTTTGGTTTTTGTGATGCCAGTATGGTTTTATATTTCAGGTTTCGATAGTTGTGTAAATTGAATATTCACTGAGATAAGTTTCGTTTTTTATATAATAAAAAATGTATTTGAATTTTCAGTTTTTTAATGCGAATAGAACGCGACTGACGTATTTACCTACGTTTAACAAGCCAGAAGACTTCAGGAGACGTAAAGGAAGGCAGACCGGATTATACACACAAAAAATGAATATGTCGACAATAATCGGTTAGGATAGATCGCACAAGTTCTGGAATTCCACATCTAAAGGGTTGTAGACCTCATCATGGTGCGATTACAGCTAACGTACGATCGGTGCCGCATGACTTGCTCTTGTGTATTTTAGAACTTCTCATGTGTGTAGAGGCTTTAAATGGAGCGATTTTTGACGAGTGTGAGCCAAGTAGCGTGTCGGCTGGTTATGCGTCGTTTTTCTCCATTGTCTGGGCTCTTATCTTTCTTATGGGAAAAAGGCAGTGTCATCGTTAGAATGACAAGCTTGGCTAAGGGTGACCCTCCTCCAACGGAATTCCTCTCTCTCTCTCTCTACTCTCTCTCCTCTTGTCTCTCTCTCTCTCTCTCTCTCTCTCTTGTTCTCATGCTGGCGCAGTGGTAAGCTGTCACGGCTAACAATCAGGAACCTGCATTAGATCCCCGAACCGGGAGAGGATAGAACCAGTGTGTCTGTTGGCCTGAGCAATAAATTGTCTCTGGTTGTAGGTCGAATTTTGTGGGTTGTAGGTGGATGTAAGAAGAGCAGGAAAGTAGTATAGCGGGAATTATTATTTCTTCGTCAAAATGTACACCACCACATAATAAAAATCGGTAGGGCCTCGACGAGGTAATTCTCACCCATATAGAAAAACTAGAAAAACATTTTTCAGACTCTCTCTCTCTCTCTCTCTCTCTCTCTCTCTCTCTCTCTCTCTCTCTCTCATGAAAGTACCAAGCATCCCTGTTAAGTAGTTTTATGAACAAACTCTCTATCTTGGCATGTCCCTCTTTTCCGCTTTCTCTCTCTCTCTCTCTCTCTCTCTCTCTCTCTCTCTCTCTCCATAAAAACTCCCACGAAGGTCATGGAAACAGTTTCTCCATTCTTCCAAAGCAGCATCCCTAAAGACCAGCTTCTTCCCGCATCCTTGTGACGACTCCTTGTAATAACACCGTTCTGTGACCTCCCATTCCTCCAACTTCCTCCAACTCAGTTCCCTCTCTTGGAGGAAGTAACCATATTCTCCTTGGGTGCAGAGGCCATTAGCTATATCTAACCTTCCAGTCTGAGACCCTGACAAATACTTGCATAGATGCATAGATAGGCGCTGGGATTTGAGTGCCGGAGACATCTGATATTGGTGGTCACCCGTCCATATACTGACCAGACCCACATTTTAACTTCAGTGATCGGATGACTAGCGAATCGATGCTGCGAACTTGTCATAAAGAGCCGACATCCAGATAAAACACAACGCTTGAATCATCACGGGCGACCGGAAAAAGAATGCGAGGTGGATGACATTTTTACACTAGGGTCTTAAGTTTTATGGAAGTGCATTATGTGATTGGATCTCTCTCTCTCTCTCTCTCTCTCTCTCTCTCTCATTGTGTAAGGTTGACTCATGTGCTGTGCACACGTTTGCTGTTAGGAATACAGAAAATTATATGGGGAATGCAGCATGTTAGCATTCTCTCTCTCTCTCTCTCTCTCTCTCTCTCTCTCTCTCTCTCTCTCTCTCTCTCTCTCTCTCTCTCTGTTTATCATCGCCAGCTGAATTGCTTGGTGCAGGCAGTAACTTTGGTCGTTTACTTGAAAAAGGAGCAAGTCATATTCGGACGAGACTTGTCAAGTGTTGTAGAACCATGGTTCAGGTTCTTTGTGGTCAGATTCTTCTGGGCGCTGAATGAAGTGTTATTTCCTCTGTACTTGCAACATCGTTTTTTATAACTTGTGTGTGTTTATTGGTGGATCTGCATTTGAATGCCACTTAAGAATGACATGTACATTTTTGTAAATACAGATTACATGAGTCTTGTTGCACATACATATATGTATATGGATATGTTATATATACTGTACTGTTTATATTATATATATATATATATATATATATATATATATATATATATATATATATATATATTATATTATATATATATATATATATATATATATATATATATATATATATATATGTAAATATACACTCTCTGTAATATATATATATATATATTATACATATATATAGATGATAGGTACAGTATATACGCATGTATATATCTTTATCTTTCCAACCAATGCTTACAAACTACAAAGGATATACAGTTTTATATTTAAGTGGGCCGCATGCTTTAACATCGAGAAAATCAGATTATCAAGTTTCTTGTGTAAATTTTTATTATATATACACAGTGTATATGATATTCCTCCTCTCTTTGCACCACACACACCCATATATATATATATATATATATATATATATATATATATATATATACACTGTATATATATTATATATTATATATACATATATATGCACACATATATATACACATTATGTTCCCAATATGTTCTTGCCAGCTAAGTAGAGTGCACACTTTGTTTGATAATTGAGGGGCATGTTTGAACAGTCAAGAAAGGCAGATTAAATTATTATGAAGGATTACTTATCCTATTGTGACCCACCTAAGTTTGTGGAAATAATTGGCGAATGATGGCAGATGGGAAAATTTTCTCTTTTGTCAGTTTAGTTTTAGCCGGAAATACCACAGTTCAAACTTAATAAGCTCAACACCTGCTGTAAATTAGGGTTGGAAAGAGGTTTCCCAACAGGTATGGTATTCTTTGGTCGCACCTGGTGGCATGGTGGTTCTTCGTTCTAAATAAATCTGATGAAAGATGTGTTATAAGTCTTTGGCCTCTCTCTCTCTCTCTCTCTCTCTCTCTCTCTCTCTCTCTCTCTCTCTCTCTCTCTCTCTCTCTCGTTGTACCAGTAGGAAGACAGAGTTCTATCAGAAAGCTTTTTTGCTTTCAAGATTTTCAAGATGTGTGTATTACGTTGTATCTTTATCTGTTATTGTGATGAGGCCGAGATAGACTTTAGTGAGAGTTAATTGGGTCATTGGACATGTCCAAAAGGTTCCCTGTCTTTTATTATAGTCGATATTTTATTTAATCATCGTTTTTCAGAGAAAAGTTAATGTTTTGAACGTTGTAGAATTTAACACTTGCTGAAATCGCTAAAGGTGTGTTTATGTACGGAAACTGATAATGAAACCGTCTTTAATTTTATATGATTAAAATTATTATTATCATTATTCAGAAGATGAACCCTATTCATATGGAAGAAGCCCACCAAAGGGGCCCTTGACTTGAAATTCCAGCTTCCAAAGAGTATGGTGTTCATTGGGAAGAAGTAAGAGGAGGTAAAGGGAAGTACAGAAAGGTGAGATCTCACATATTAAAAAAGAAAAAATAGATTCATAAATTAATAAACAGATAAAAATTTATTAAAAAGCTAGGTAATAGTATTATGAATTAAGTGGCATTGTTTAAAATATTAGTTGTATTTTTTATCAATTATTGCTACGTATTATTTTTCAAAGTTACCGTTAACTATTTTGATCATCACCAATTCCAAAATTTCGACAAACAGTTCTGAACCCCGAGTGATACATGTTTGTTTTCCGTCCAACTCCCTGAGCAGAACAATCTAATTCTGAAAGTTTATATCAGCTCGTCTCTCTCTCTCTCTCTCTCTCTCTCTCTCTCTCTCTCTCTCTCTCTCTCTCTCTCTCTCTCTCCGTTACGTAACTCTTTAGTGAGGATCTGAAATGTTTTTGTTCATGTTTTGAAACTTCCTTCCCAAGTCAAGTCTGCAAGTTTTGTTTTAATGGCATTGGTTATTTTTATTTTGTGTTCTTTATATATATATATATATATATATATATATATATATATATTTATATATATAATGAGAGAGAGAGATCTGAGTTCGTTGGAAATTAAGACATGAAATACTCAGTAACTTCATGTTCTGTCAGTAGAATTATAGAAAAGTGCAGTTATCCTGTCTGTTATGTCGATTTTATTGAAGAAAACGTTCTTAAGTTATCTGCTTATGTTATTGCACAAGCACCGTCACTTATAGGTAATGAAGACAGCCATTCATACATTTTACTTCCTCAGTGAACGAATTCCACGCGAATTATGTCATTTTTATTCCTTTTGTATTCAAGTTTCTCACACTTTCATTTCTCAGCAGCGAAAGTCCCAAGAATTCCGTCATATCTTTTCCGTACAAAATAAGTAGTCAAGTGGATCATTTGTTTCCTGCTTCACAAATCAGTCATCCTCACTCTTTTGTTTCATAATAGTGAAAGTTGATATAGTTTCGCAACACCTTTCTCAGTAGGTAAGGAAGTTTGGTATGGATCATGTACCATACGTCCCTTTCGTATCCAACGTTTCTCACACTTTTAAGGTTCAGCTGACAATCCCAAGAAGTTGGTTACATCTCGAGTACTAGATGCTCAGTCCAGTAGATCAGGTAACTTCCCTACCTTTCTGTTCCGGCGTCTCTTACACTTTCGTTTCTTAGCGGCGAAAGTGCCAACAATTTCGTAGTGTCTTTTCCGCAAATCCGATGAAGATTTCTCACGGCGATGACGGTGGTTACAGCTAACCGTTTGTGGGATGCCGTGACAAAGAACCTGTTTGATGGGAAGACGATTTATTATGCCTTTGCGATGGTTTTTGGGGCGGGGGCGGGTTTGGTGTTTCAGTGGATTACTCTCTCTCTCTCTCTCTCTCTCTCTCTCTCTCTCTCTCTCTCTCTCTCTCTCTCTCTCTCTCTCTCTCTCTCTCTCTCTCAGGTTTAAGATACTAGTGATAATACTCAGTTTTTCCCCCGTTGGGGGGTAGCGTCGTCAGTGCACCTCATGCGGTGCACTGTATGCACTACTTAAGGTTCTTTGCAGCCTCCCTTCGGCCCCTAGCTGCAACCCCTTTCATTCCCTTTTACTGTACCTCCATTCGTATTCACTTTCTTCTATCTTACTTTCCACCCTCTTCTAACAATTGATTCATAGTGCAGGTAACAGTTGATTCATATAGTGCAACTGCGAGGTTTTCCTCGTTACACCTTTCAGTCCTTTCTATTGTCAGTTTCCGTTTCAGCGCTGAATGACCTCATAGGTCCCACTTCATGGCCTTTGGCTTAAATCCTTTATATTCATTTATTCATACGTATATTTTTCGTAGGACTTAAACACGTATAGTATTTGAGGACTCTCTCTCTCTCTCTCTCTCTCTCTCTCTCTCTCTCTCTCTCTCTCTCTCTCTCTCTCTCTTATTCCCACTTTATTACCAACTCAATTAATTTAACCCGTATTTCATCCGTTAGAAAACAACGTGCACCAGAGTTCACTAGAAAAAAATCGCCTTACATTAATCATTGCAGATGCATTGCAGTCGAGTTAATCTCTTGTCGATGGAATTTCCATTTGAGTTGTGAATTGAAGTTTGAATTTGAAGCGTAAAATAGAAGTAGAATTTTAAGTAATAGAATGTCCCAGAATAGGAAATATTCGCCTGATACTGAAGAACATTTGTTTACTCTCGTTGGCAGTTTAATTGGACTTGTGACAACTGAACAAAGCGTCTCGGCTGTATCCGTGGATTAGCAGAGGCCATGCACAATAACATTGGAGGAGAAACCATAACACATAACGTTGAGTCAGTGCAACAACAAATAACACCAGATCAAAACAATAACATAACTTGAGGGTAGACTACGTATTGCCTTGCGTGGCTTCCTGTTGGCAGTTAGGTTTTGTTTTTTCCGTTTCGTTTTGCAGTATTTCTCCGGCTCTTAGCTGTATTACTTCCTTCCAGTCCAGCTGTCAGTCTTCATCAGCTCTGATAACACATCCTTCGCGCCTGCCCTCTGGAATGGAATGGAATGGAATAAAAGAATTTAGACCAAAGGCTAAGCACTGGGACCCATGAGGTCATTCAGCGCTGAAAGCGAAATTGAGAGTAAAGAAGGTTTTAAAGGTGCAACAGAGGAGAACCTCGCAGTACCACTATAAAACAATCGTTAGGACATTGTGAAAAGTAAGATGGAAGACAGAGAATATGTACAGTAAAAGGAATGAAAGGGGTTGCAGTTAGGGGCCAAAGAAGAGCTCGATGGTCTGGTTAAGCTAATTAAAATATTTCGTGCGTTGCAAATTTCTTGCGTAGTTGGTTTGCAGTCATGCAAGATTTATTGATTGACAGTTTACTTCACTGTTTTCGCGACGCTTGGAGGCTCCTTACGTTCTAGCGTTCTACGGAATGAGAAATGATACTTTTTGCATTTAAATGATTTAGTGAACTTTTGCCATATTGTGTTGTCGATGACCGTTGCGATTATGCCTGTTATTTTTGGAACTTCGGTAGATATGTAAATTCCATGTTCATCGGTCTGTTATTCATCCACAAGGTCACGTGGTTTATTAGGCGAGGGTCCTAACCACTGCGCGACAACTAATAGCGTATAATATACTTTATTGTAATATATATATATATATATATATATATATATATATATATATATATATATATATATATATGTGTGTGTGTACATGTGTGTGTGTGTTTTTGGGTCTGTGTGCAATGTGATTATATATATATATATATATATATATATATATATATATATATATATATATATATATATATATATATATATATATATAATACTTGTGTGCTTGTATGAGCTCCACGGCACAAAATTATCTCATACTCATTAGGAATCGTTTCTCACGATACACCCAGTGAACCTCACCACCTTGCTCATGAATTGCAAGACTATCTAATTTACTGATGACGCATGGACCGGTTTTATCACCTTGTTTATCATAAGTCACTGCCAGTGTGTTTCTTTTTTCTTTATTTACAAGTTCGCTGACAATGAAGAGATAGGTGTGTGGCTTGTTTGAATTTAATACTTTTTGTTTCTGATTATTATACTTGGTTTAACCATGATATTATACCATGTATCCAGTTTCTTATATATATATATATATATATATATATATATATATATATATATATATATATATATTGTATATATATATATATATATATATATATATATATATATATATATATCACACATTACCACAGGTGAAAAATAAGAAACAGAGGTCAGTGGTAATGTGTGATAAATGAATCTACAAAAGTGATAATAATCATATATATATATATATATATATATATATATATATATATATATATGTATATATATATATATAAAATTATATATTTTACTGCAATCCAACATTATATGAAGATAAAAGGCACACAAAAACAAGTTTTACACGTTGCAACCATATATTTCGGACACTAATACTGTATATATATATGTATATAAATAAGGCCTATCCCTTTTACTTAGCAGACTCAGTGTCGAAAGGCCTGCAGCACTAGTATATTTTATCTTTATATATTCATCACGTTCCATATTTTCGTGATTCAGTTTATACATGTATTATATATATATATATATATATATATATATATATATATATATATATAAAATACATAAATATATATATAAAATATATATATATAGTGATTTAAACCACATATGTATGTATATGGTCTGCTGTTGTGCATTTAAGAATAGATATTTTTAAGCTTATTTTCATTTAAACAGCTTCATCAGGAACAGCCAAACAAGCGCTATAGTCAACATTTTTATTCCACTGGGACGTTTCGGCTTTAACGCATTAGGCCATTTTAGACCTAAAATAGAGACAAAACACCAAAACTTAGAATTTTATGCTAGTGAAGTACAAATCAAAGAAAGGTTACACTCGAGAATAAAATATTTGTTTTTTTATAAACTACGTTACACTCAATAAAAACAACCTACTCAGAAAAGAAAACCTAGTGAATTAAAACTACTGTAATACAGTTCAGTGAATTACTGTAGTCATTAATAAAACTAGGAAAAACAAACTCAATGGGCAGCCCAATTTCATGTATTTTTGCTCATTTGTTTTTAGGTTTTCATGAGGGAAAATGGTTGGAGGATTGCCCGTTACATTTTAAACCTTAGTTCTATAACGATTTGTAGATGATACTACTTTAATATTTGAAAATGAACACCAGGCTAATAGTTTTCTTCATTACCTAAATCGCAAACATGGAAGTGTAAAATTTACTTTAGATAGGTAGGTGGATAATAAGATGCCATTTTTAGATATTTACATTGACAAATCCGAGAGTTCATTCTCTGTTTACAGGAAACATACTTTTTCAGGATTAGGTTTGAGTTTTTTTCAGTCATTGTCCAAACATTTTCAAATTAATTGCAGTTAATACTGTAATCCACAGGGCTTATAATTTATGCTCCAGTTTCACTGTGTTCCATGAAGAGATGGAATTCTTGGTAAAATTTTTGCAAATAATGGTTACCTAACCATTTTGGTCTTTGAACATCTTAGGCTGTTTCTGGAAAATGTTTACAGTCCTAAAGTGCCAGTTGTTACAGTTCCTAAAATAGTTTTTTTTACTGCAAATTGCCTTACATTGGTCAATCAATTAAGCAACTTGAGAGGAATTGAAATACTGTTTTGATAGATTTTATCCACAGATTACTTTGAAATTCATTGTTAGTAATGATTTTACAATAATAAGCCTACTACCTTTCAAAGATAAACTGCCTGATTTATTGCGTTCTGGTATTTTTACTATTATACTTGCCCCAGTTGCCAAGTTGGGTATTTTGGTAGTTCCATGAAGGTGCTGAAAACAAGATACTGCCAACATGAAGGGATCAGTGACAGGACAGGTAGAGGCTTAGCAGTCAAGCAGCAGTCTTCCATCCGTAAGCATTGCAGTAGATGCAGTCAGGCAAGATTTAAGTATAAGGGATTTTAAAATTGCAGATTCTTGTTCAAAATTGTCTGATTTAAGGATTTTAGAATCTATATATTTTGAGAAATTTAAACCACAACTCATCCAAGATCAGTCTTCCTTTCCGTTATTCATAATGCACCGATTTTCTATCAGCTCGCTTTCCAGTCATTAGGCTAATTTATCAGTTGTGTAATTTTTCTTTTCTTGTCTTGGTTTTTGTTTTCGTTTTGTGTTTTTTTTTTTATGTTTCTTAGTCCTGTGTTTCATTTGATGTCTGCGAACTTTTATTTCTCTCGTCTTGAATTTGTTTTTTTAGTTTTATTAATGACTGTTGTAATTCACTTAATTGTTTTACTTTTCTGAGTCAGTGTGTTTTTATTGATGGTAACGTAGTTTATAAAAAATAAATATTTTATTCTCGTGTGACCTTTCTTTGATATGTACTTTACTAGTGTAAAATTTTCTGTTTTGGTGTTTTGCCTCTATTTTAGGTCGAAAGTGGCTTTTAGTGTGTTAAGCCGAAACGTCACAATGGAATCAAAATGTTGACTATAGCACTTGTTTGACTGTTCCTGATGAGGATCAGATTCACTAGGAATCAATCTCTAGCAACTACTGTAAACAGCTTGATTAATCTCCCTAATCGTTTCTGTCCACAGGTGTGTATGCGTTGCGACTCCATTTACTACTCATTCTTGGCATCATCAGAGTAGGGGTATCGTTCCCCCTGGACCTTGCCCCCTGCTCTTGGCACGCGCATGCATCTTCAAGGTCTTTGTTTACTAGTAGCAGCCTCAGACGCTCCGTCAGCGGCTCCTAATAGATCTGTGAGTTGTCTTCTGACGTGTACTCTCTCATGAGAGGGGAGATTGGATTAAAAGCGGATGGGGTTCTTCGCTAAGTTAGTGTTGTCGCGGTCGATGTTTTTGACAGTTCGAAGTAGTAGTAGTAGTAGTAGTAGTAGTAGTAATGATGGCAGAGAATGAGTTGTTGTTGTTGTGAATCAGTAATTGAGTGATAATTTTACTCACCTGGTCTTTCCTTTTTTTTCTTGAATTCATTTACTCTGTATCGTTGTTATTGCGCATTATTTTTGCTGAATTACTACGTAAATTCATGTATGTTTTGAGCATTTGTTATTTGTTACCAGTTTTGTCGGGTGTGGTGTCTAAATCTGTTTTGCATTTTAAGATCAGTGGTAATAGTTTTTATTATTATTATTATTATTATTTATTATTATTATTATTATTATTTTACTTGCTTATTTATTTATTTCTATCCCAAAAGACAAATATCTCGATATATGCGCCTAAAACGATTTTTTTTTTTTTTTTTTTGAGATCTCCCGCAAAGTCTGGTCTTGCTCCTTAAGATTAAGTCGCATTCTTTGACGTGGCTTTGTCGCCACTCGGCGAGATCGTTCTAAATTTTATTCGCCTTCCAGATAAATGCGGATTCGATTAGTAATGATGCCAGGGTTTGTGTAAAAGTCTTTATTGTCCCTGAGGTTTTCGATTCTTTTCAGATCGTTAGTGTCTTGTTTCATTTGATGTAACAGTATTAGGTGCGCTCACTGCCTAGTATTATGTATTTACAATTTTTTTGATCATCGTGTTTTCACTCTTCAAAGATGCTTTGGACTTTTCGGAAGGTTTTTTTTTTATCGGGTATATGTAAATTTTTTTTTTTTTTCACTTTTCAAGAATGCTTAAGGCTTTCGGCAAGATTTTCTTTCACGTCAGTTTATGACGCTGTTATTCATTGTCTATCACACTGCTTGTTATCGCATCTCCTAAAAATCAGCTCGGCATCAAAGTTACACCACCAAGTTCCCAACAACAGTTTAGTTTTCTTATTAAATATGCAAAGTTTAAACGCCACTAAATTAGTTCAGAGTTGGAATATCTTGGGATCTTTTAAAACCAGATTTCTTTACATTTTAATGTTTCTCAAGGACCTTAGACAAAGTCTGTTTATTTTATTGAATACGTTTTAGTTATGTACCGGGATTTCCGATCAAGAACGATTGTTTTAATTATGGTTTAAAGGTGATTGTGTATTTATGATAGGTTTTTCCCATGAATCTCTCTCTCTCTCTCTCTCTCTCTCTCTCTCTCTTTGAGCTTACAGGTAAGTGTTAATTTGGTTAGTTTTCATCTTTCCTTAAATTCTGCTTCAAGTTTTGTTTTTCTTTGCTGCGATGTCATCACTAGAGGAGGAGCTCTTATCAAAGTAATGTGTATAATTAGCAGTCTTCAGGTTAATGGGTATTTTTCTTGTATGTTTTCTGTTGAGTAATGAGCTGCCAAGCGCAAGATATAATTAGGTAGTTTGTCTGTGTGCGCATTACGTCTAGTAATAGGGCCTAATTAATCATTCGTCGTAATTTACCTTCTAAATGTAATAGTTCCTCGAGTTCGCTTTAAATTGATTTTGAGGCTGGAGAACTTGACGCCAGATTTATGCACAAAATCAATCTGTGTCACGGGCCTAAATAAAACGTGGAAGCTCTTAAATCTTGCAGCACATGGTAGAGGATTCAATACTGTTAATTGATTAGTGTGGTATCAATAACCTAGCGTTGCGGGAACAGAGGATGTCTTCTGGTTTTAGGCTTTTTCGTTATGAGAGAGAATGGGTGATGGGTTTAATTACCGGCAGTGTTAAAGAAGAAGAAGAAGTGATAGCGTGGGAAATGCGATATGTAAAAATACACAAATGTGTGTGTGTGTGTGTGTGAGAGAGAGAGAGAGAGAGAGAGAGAATGGATAATCGGAATATCTTTAGGTTACTTAATTCCGTCTGGTCTTTCAAACGAGGAAAGTTGGTCAAGAAAACTGCTATCAACGGTAGCCCTTACTTTAATGTGACATTGACTGTCTACACTTTTTGTTCGCCATACGATAAGCCAAGGTCCCCGACGGTCCATTGCGAGATTTAGGATAGTTTAAAATACTCTCTTTTTTTTCCTTGTACTAGAAGATTGCATAATGGCTAACTGTCGGCTTGCATAATTGGGTGTTGTCTTCACCTGGCTAACTTTTTTAAGGACAGATATTTGAATGTACCGTAGAGTTGTCTTTATGTACTTGGAAATGTAAAGTCTTCTGTAGATGTAAACATTTTTATTCTTTACAGATCCAGATGTGCAAATAAATTTATATTGGCGTTTGTGTAGACTTTTTTTTTTCTCGATCTGTGTATAAAACTTTTATCTGTATATGTAGGAATTTTCATCGAGATTTCATAAGAGGTTTTTTGGGTTTGTGTTGGTTACAGTATTCCCATAAACTCTTATCTGAAAGTGTTTTGAGTTTTTTTAATAATTTTAATTATTTTTCCGTTCGATTCCGTTTTATGTTGAATTAAGTCTTGGGGATTATATGTATTTTGGTGAAGCTGCTGTGACATAGTAACAGTGTCAGTTTACATGATTTGATAATCAAGCTATCAAATGTTATGTTGTAAAGGTGACTTTGAGTACTGTTTAATTCCATATTTGTTTTGTGAAATAGTATTAAATCATGAACGTCGGAATTCTTTTGCCATCATTATCGGCAAGTATTGGTAATATTGATAAGTACACCGTCCTTTCACTTCTTTCCATGAGGACTAATATAACGATGGTCGAGGTTTCGAAAGTACATACCTTTTTTCATGGGCATTTTGGCAGCTGAACCTTAAATGGTTAGGATTTTTTTTTTTTTTATCTCGATTTAGTAAATGATACCAAGCAAACTTGGTCGTGAAATTGAACGATTGGTTTCAAAAACTTTTGTCGTGTATGTATTTTGATGTAAGTAAAATTTTCAATCGACGTAAGCTCTCCTTCCCACCCACCCCCCCTTCCCTTCTCATATTGCACCTTGTCTTTGCATGGTATGTCTACCTGTCACCACACCAAACACACACACACACACATACACACACACCCCAAAATTCTCAGTCTACGCGTAAATCACCCCCACACCCCAGCCCCTACCCCTCAATATCACTTAGCAGTGGTTCAGTTACCTTGGCAGCTGGGCTAATCAGTGATTGCCTGCCTTGTCGGGTCGGGCGACAGGTGGAGATATGTATGTATTCGTCGGGGATGTTATTGGAATGGGCTTCTGTGTTTGCAGAGGACTGCTGCGCTGGAATTCTGGAATTCTTATTGTATTGATGCTGCTGTATTTTAACGTAAACACTGATGAGGAACACCGTTCAGGTGTTCGAAAGTCTTGGGTCTTGGCTTTTGTCATTTACATAGCAATGCAGTTTACTATATAATTGTGGATTTTATTACACAAACTGTTTTTCACGAAATTTTGAATTTCTTAGTGATGCTATATATATATATATATATATATATATATATATATATATATATATATATATATATATATATATATATATATATATATTTATATATTATTTTTTTTTTTTTTTTTTTAAGCAGTTATTCTTGGGATTTTGCAACTCAGTATTTCAAAAGTTGACATACAGTTTGGGACTCCCATGTCCATACACACAATAACATGTTATCTGGCTAATGTAATTGACTGTCATTATTGGTCACAAATTTTTTTTCTTGTTTGCATTCGCTTAAAATTTTTGCTTGAGGTTTTTCCTACACACAGTTCTTTTATGTCGTCTTTTCAGATATTGTCCGATCTTCTGTATCGAGAAAGTATTTAATTCTTTTTTCTATAATCGCCTCACTTTCTTTTATATCAGAAAACAAAACACCATGTACACTCTAAATTGGGGTAATAGCTTCTGTGAATGAACATATTTTTGTGAACATAAATTATTAATCCATGTTCTGTGGAGCCCTTAAACTTGCAATTGACGTTGTAATTGAATTTAAAATGAGGTGCAATTGAATTTAAAATCAGGTGCGATTGAATTCTTAACAAGGTGCGTGGTACAGTACATCAGGCATCACAGTATTCCCAACCCGTTATTTGATTTTAGTTAGGAAAGTACGAATGACTGAAAGCTATATTTGGCTGCGTCCCTGAGAAAAATGAAGGTTTTCTAAGCTCACTTAAACCACTCGAAGTCAGGAAACGTACCCATTGAGGACTTAGCTCTTTAGCAAGTTCCTCGTTCGTCATGTTCTCTCTCTCTCTCTCTCTCTCTCTCTCTCTCTCTCTCTCTCTCTCTCTCTCTCTCTTTTCCAGAGGTCATCATTACAACTTACCGAGATTTCGCAGTGCATGCCATTGTTCTCGAGTTACTGTTGAGATCTGGAGCGTTGAGTAATTAGTGGAATCTGCGACACAAATTTGAATTTCAAGCTGCGTTAACAAGACAGTCAGTCCTCTCTTTTTTATTTTAAGAAATAAAGCAAAAAGAGTATAAGTTGCGCTAACAAGGCGTAGCTCGTTCTTGAAATTTCGTCTGAATGGGAAAAAAGTAAAAAAAAAATGAAGTTAATGGCATTTCTTTTTTTGGGGCGGGTATTTTTCTGTTGTGAATTTTCTTAAAAATGATAAAAATTTGAAAGGAATGAATTAACGACGCCAGGTCTGACCGGGGGAAAAAGTAAGCAGATGAATGAACTATCTTTGAATCCACATTTTGATTTTTTTTAGTTTTATTATCTAAAGGAATGATAAATTTAGATGCAAATAAAGTTGAAAGACGAATGAGAACATCCTTAACTTTAGTTCGGATTTTTTACATTCCTTTCGCGACCAGGGAGCGGGACGAGCATCATATCCATTAATCTCAGTTCATAATTGATGAAACATTATCAAATGGGTACACCCCATTCATTGTTCCTCTACTATACCCGATATTCTCTCCTCCCCTCTGAATTAGCATCACTGGTGGTAGCTCTCAGTTTAGGCTTAGCTGTGTTTTTATCAGGAACTCTCTGCTTTACAGGCCTTCTTGTGGCCTATTGCTGCTCTTTCTCGAGCGTGAGGTGGATTGTAAGAGTCGGACCATACGTTTTTGGGATGAGGTTGCTAGCTCAATGCCCATGATCCATATGGAACTTTTGTTATGGTGGTCACCAATCCTAGTACTGGCCTGTGCCAATTTGATAAACTGTATCGATTGCAAGACCAGTGGTGTAGAGTGTGGAAAATTTGGGTTTTTCACCAATTCACGTTTCTCCTTATAAGTCAAATTGAATAATTTTGGTATTTTCATGAATGGAGGACGCGTAACCAATAGAGCTGCCAGTTAGTAAATTCCTAGGGCTATTTCACGATAAAGTAAACCGAAGTCCTTTAATAGTCTTTACAGTTACAAAGCTGAGAGGAACAGCGAAAGTGGTGTCATATTCTTGACGACCTACCCCTCTCTCTCTCTCTCTCTCTCTCTCTCTCTCTCTCTCTCTCTCTCTCTCTCTCTCTCTCTCTCTCTCCGTACCCAGCCACTGTTTTCTGTGCTGCTGTGGTAATGAAGGGAAGTGCTGCCCGCCGGTCTTGATGAAAATGACCAGGAAGAGAAACTAGGAGAGACTTGGTCTCGACTGGGAATAAATGAACGAAGAGGAATTGGAGAGAGAGAGAGAGAGAGAGAGAGAGAGAGAGAGAGAGAGAGAGAGAGGGAGAGAGAGAGGGAGAGAGAGAGAGAAGGGTGGAGGCAAGGGAGGGGAAGGGAGATGGTGGATTTTCCCAGAAGGAAGACAATGGAGCGTGCACCAGAGGACTGAAGGAAAGATAATCTACAATTGCCTTGTGTGAAAAATGCAATGTTTCTTTGCCGAAAGTTCTCTGTGATTGTCTCTGTCGTCTTGGAACCGATCTTAGTTTTCAAATGATTGTCATGAATCTTTCACTTTTTATGAGTTCTTTCATTCTTGTACTTCACCAAAGTGACCTGGCATGGTTTTGAGATTAAACAAACTTAGGGTTTTCCTTATTGCATTGAAGGCCTGCTTTTTTTTTCAAAATCATTGTCTTAACATATTCTTTGTACGAGTAAT
>NC_089796.1:12839301-12919301 GCF_040412425.1 Macrobrachium rosenbergii | reverse complement strand
ATGATTATAATAGGTATTATATATATATAGTGAATATAATATATATATATATATATATATATATATATATATATATATATATATATATATATATATATATATATATATATATATATATATATATATATATTCACTATAGATTATGAAATTACCTTGTTGGACAATATTGACATAATAAACAAGGAACATGACGTGTGTGTGAAAAATATAAAATTATCGTTATTACATTTATTGCAAAGTCCATTGTTACTGGCAACCCACTGGTTTTTTCTATACTTGATGTTTACAAGGGGAAAACCAGAATTGTTTTTAGACCACTGCTGGAAAGGATGAAGATTGCAGAAAAGAACGAAACCCGGAGAAAAGAGAAAACTGTAAAGCTTTATGGTAATGATTGTAATAATGAGAAGAATGTTGCTTGGCTGTCGCGTGAATACCTTTGCATGGTATCAAAGCCAGTATTGACATTATTTAAACGAGTTGATCCGAGTAAATGCCTCCAGTTAATCTCTTTATTTGACATACTCTCATATACTTGCATTACTAAGTTTTGAAGCAAACCTTTGCGGGCTAGTATGAGCGGCTAGTGGGTTGGGTCAGAGTCAGGCTTTCAATTGCCACGGGGTGAGTGAGTTTAGTATATGAGAAGTTTATCTTGAAATAGTTATAATTTGTATTTCTTTTCTATCATACTAAAGAATCCAAATGGACTTAATGACCCATGAGGTTGATATGATGTTGAAAGTCGGCACAGCGGGTGTATTTCATATTTCAGTGTTGTCCCAGATTTGGGAACAGGGAAATGGAAGTCAGTTGGAAAACCGTTGGAAATGAAAATTGCGAAAAGGATTATGACACTCTTTAGGGAGATAAACAAGGTTGCCTGGTATTTATCGTTACCCCGTTCTAATAACCGGACCAGAGAATGAGTCTTGGCCGGGCGTCAGAACAACTTCATATATCTTTATTTGGATCCAGACGCCACTAAGCGGGTCCTGTTTGGATCTAGGCTAGTAGTGACAAGCGTTTCCAAAATGTGAAGAAATCGAAAAGTTCAGAGGGCATTGTGTGGCTAATAAATACTACAAGTTTAATGTTGCTTAGAAAATCATAGAAAAAGAAACGACCGTATTTCGCGTTGGCCAAAAGGAATAAGACTTTAAAAAGCTGACTGAAATGAAGAAGCAATTTAGAAAGGTTCGAGTTACCACCCATTTGACAAAGCCCAAAGACCCCAGACCGAAGAACTGTGGCAGGAAGTGGTTCGTTGACCTTCTCGTCTTTAATAGGCTTAACGGACGGACCGTGTTGCCGTGCTAAGATTTGGTAAACTGTGCAAGTGTGTTTCTGTGTGCCTTGGGTCTCAAGCTTTGAATAATTCATCATTACGATCGCCTTGGCATTATATTAACATTAGGCTTGTCTACATTATCCCTTGTGGTGTGCTTGCTAAATTATATTATTATTATTATTATTATTATTATTATTATTATTATTATTATTATTATTATTGTTGTTGTTGTTTTCAAATCAGTATCGATCATGTAGAACATGCTCAAGAGGTCACAAACTTACAAAGCAAGCTTCCCACTGAATAGAATGGCATGTTGTGAATAAGAAAATAAAATGAAGAGAAAAAACACATAACGGTATACATTAATTAACTAAGAAATATCGCCTTGTATACCTTTTGACATAACTGCAATATCCAACTGTAGTTCTTATCGTGGTACTGTTATTAAACAGTTTTATGTTCGCAAGCAATATAAAGCAATACCTCGAAGACGGGTGGATTTCCATCAAATGTTTTATCCCTGCCAATGACCAAGAACATATCTCATTAGAATTTGGTGATCCGGGCCTGGATCGCCGCCAAAATTTGACAGATATGTCCTTGGATACTGGAAGACCCTCCCGTAAAGTTAAACGTTTTTACCTAATCTCGGAATGTATTGACTGATAGTGCACTCTTAACTTGATAAGCTATAACTGGTGAGGAGGTCGTAGGTTATGCGTGAGGCATCGTATTAATATAAAAAATGGCCACAAAAATATTTATGGTGTATTAAAAACCGTGTTTATTTTTTAAACCAGTGTGATAGCAAGTACATTGTTGGCACTTTTTCTTGACCGGTGCAGGTATTTCTGGGGTATTTGGAACAGTTTTGCTAACTTGATAGGATGGTGGTAAAATTCTTGGAGGGAATGTCGGTAATTGTATGAATGTGCGTATGTATGTATATATATATGTGTGTGTCTGTATGTATGTATGGTGTGCGCGCGAACGCATTTGCGTTAAGAGCCTGTTTATGTTGTGTATTTCTGAACATTGCAGCCGGCATTTTCTGCTCAGAAATTCTGTTACTAATAATCAAATAAGCAGAGCTAATATTGTAAACCCCCGGGAATACGTATCGTAAAAGAAACAAAGTTCAATAAGTCCCTAATTTTCGATCAGTTTACATCGGCTTTTTCTAGGGGGAAAACGAGAAGTATTACGGAGGCAATATTTTGCTTCTGCAACCCCTCTGGTTTTCCACCGAGACGTGGGGCCGATGTTGAATGGTCGAAATGTCGTGGCCCATTCAATTTTTTTTTTTTTTTAAGAAAATACGAAACGGCTAGATTACTGTCATATCACGTAAAAGGATTTGGCAGTGCTCATGTATTGCTTTGAGAATTTTTTCCCATGACTGTGAGAAAGTCTTTATTTGAAGTTGGGGAAGGTTTTTATGGTCTCAGAACTCTTGCAGCTTATGAGACCATACTACAGACGAATAGGCCGACAGAGGATGCAAATAGATACCATGACGTCTCGTACTTGAGAATCACTGCGAGGTTATGAAATGTCGTCATCTATTGGATCTTTCCTAGAAAATGACCCCCAAGTGTTTTCGGGAGTCGTTATCTAAGACTAATATTTCTTGGGGGGTCATTATCTTTATGATATTTAGTCTTTTATTTATGTTTTTACGGTAATCCCCAACGGGCTTGTACTAAACAACCGCAAAGGTTAAAACCCTTGTGGGTCACTATCTAAGTAAGAGCCCATCTGTTAGTTGAAAGGTATGTTGACGTTGATTGCTTGCAAAATAATTGCTAAATGATGTTGATTGGCTTCCTATACAGCTTGGCAGCTTTGCTTCGTAGTCATAATAATACCACGCTTATATTTGAATGAGCGATTTTTCGTTCATTTTAGAATTCTAGTTTGTAAATAAGTTGCCCGAACAGCTGGAGTTCAGTGTCTGTAGACCTAGATCCAGAAAATACCACAAAAGAGTAGATAGGACCGATGACAAAGCCGAAAACTAGTTCAAGACCAGAGATTGTCGAATAATGTTGGTAACAATCACTATGGAAATGGGATTCGGTCAACAACCTCATCTTAGGTGACAGCCTATCCTGTATATATTGTATATACACATTTGTATATTGTACTGTATGTGTATGTACTGTATGTGTAGATATTAGTCCCCATGTCATAGCGAAGACATAGGGAACAGTCGAATATACTGTAGAATAGGGAACAGTCGAATATACTGTTGAATAAGAATTTTAGAATACTTGGCCGCTAATGGTTTAAATACTTTGTAAGTCTTCAGAGAAAGAGAACGCTTAATAGACTTACAGCATCTTAGAAATTGATAAGTGGATTTCACTGTGTGTGTGTGTGTGTGTGTGTGACACAGTTTAGTAACACGGATCACAAAGTCAGTTTCTTTATTACTCTTCAGTAAAGCATGATATAAAGAACATAGTAATAGAGGCTACTAAAAAGTTAAGGGATTTTCCTCGTGCTTCCGTAAACCTATTGTTCCCTTCGTGGTGAAGATTCACCCTTCTTTCCCTTTTCTCTATCTTTTCAACTAAGTAAAGCATTTTTAAGGATCAACTTTAGTAATACCAGAGAAGGTTTAATCAGTCAAAACACTCCGGTACACTAACCTTGTCAGGTCCTTTTGAAATTCAGCAGGTGAGTGGTTCACATATATACAGCTTCTCTGGGTAAGATTTTGTTTAGCAGCGGTGCCTGCTGGTGCCAGTCACAGAGAGAGAGAGAGAGAGAGAGAGAGAGAGAGAGAGAGAGAGAGAGAGAGAGAGAGAGAGAGAGAAAGGTGGAAGACGTGTATTTACAGTTACTGTGTACGGGAAGGTGTTGGTTTGTGGTATACGTTGTTCCTGTCCTAAGGTATGTTTACTTACACTCGAACAAAAAGTGTGAGCGCTCTAGCGTATTTGAGTGTGATTTGTAAGGGCTATTATTGTGCGTCTGCGTGCTTGTGTAACCGCACGCAACACGCACACGATTGTGTGAGTTCTCTTTTTTTGAGTGCAAATGCGAGCGCCCTCGTCGCATTGTGCTGTTATACAGACGCGCGTCCGTGTGAGAGTGAGAGAGGAGAGGACACTTGTGACTGCAAATGATTGTCTGTGTTCCTGTCGCAATGTGTGGCAGTACAGCCTCGCAGAAGAAGACACACGACGACCCTCCCATAATTCATTGTTTGTCCGTCGCATTGTGACGCATTGTTGTTGTTATTGTTGTTGTTGCTGTTCCACGTACGGAGCGAATCTTTTTTTTTTTTTTTTTATTGTTTCTTCTATGCCTTTTCCTTCTGTCGACAGCTTAAGAAGGTAAGATGAGGAGGGAGATGTGAGCAGAGAGGCGCGCTGCAGAGCATCTTGATTCATGCCTCTTGTTATTGTTTGCACCCTTGTTTCTTGTGACGTTGGAATTTTGTCGTTGGAATATTGATTAATAAATATTTTCTCCATAAATTCGTATAAGACTTATGTGGGAGGGTTGTTGGTCATCAAACTTTCTCTTGTTCTTTTTTTTTTGTGTTTATGGGAATTTTCGTTATTAAGAGCTTTTGCTTTTAAGTAAATTTATTTTGTGATTCCGGAAAGTTTTGTTACCGTGAATATTTACATGTGATTTTACTTGTTGATTTATATGTTTGTTTGCTTTATGTTGCCTGTATCAATTTGAAATTTATAGATTTGGTGTAATTTCATTTGTATATATATATACAGTATATACTCGTATATATGTATATGTATCTGCGTAAATATGTATACATTTGTACATAAATATACATATGTATAAATGTGTGTATATATGTGTATAAATAAATATAATATATATATATATATATATATATATATATATATATATATATATATATATATATATATATATATATATGTATGTGTGTGTATAACTGTGTGTGTGTGTGTGGAACGTGTGTGTGTATGTGTGTGTATAACTGAAAGACTGTGAGTGCTGTATAAGCCATTTCAATATAAGTAAAGGATGTAGTGTCGAAAGGCTCCTACTCAGTATTCCGTATATATATTTTATATATATATATATATATATATATATATATATATATATATATATATATATATATATATATATATATATATATATATATATATATATATATATATATATATATACATACATATACTATACATATGTATCTGTATATCATCCAACCATCCATCCATCTACAGATACACGAGCCACGAGCTCCTACAGTCTATATTTATGGTTCCGTTAGATGAACCGGGTCGTAAAAAGGAAGGAGGATCATCTGTGAAATCGGCCATTCGGTCAAGTGACGTTATTAATGCATGGCAATTACCGTTGAAGAGGAGAACGACGAAATACAAAGCCAACTAATATTTGCAGCAATCAAGTCTTTTAATGAAAGTTGTTAAAAATCCTCCGCTGTCATGTTTTCGTGAGGGTCCTCTACTCCGTTTGGCTGTCCCGGTCAAGTATTTGCCTTCGTTATTGGAACGAATAGACGAGGTTGCTCGCGCTCTCTCTCTCTCTCTCTCTCTCTCTCTCTCTCTCTCTCTCTCTCTCTCTCTTTCTTTTGCTTGTCACGTTGTGTATATAGAATCTGATATGGAAATAGTTACCGAAACGTAAAAAGTGAAAGAGGAGGTTTTGAGTAGGGGTGATGTTGGGGAAAGGAGGGTTTGGATTTTTAAGGGGGTTTACGAAAGGGGGTCAGGGGATGGTTTTTTGAAAGCGGAGGGCGGTTGGTCAGGGAGGGAATGGGAATTGTTTCGTTTTCGAATTGGAGTTGGGGGTGGCGACGGAAAACGTCTAGGGGGCGCTGAGTAGCGATTTCCCCGCCATTCACCTCTTATTTTGCTTCAAGTGTGGCCGACCCACCGAATCCCCCGAATTCCTCCCTTTATGGACCATACTTTTAAGGACCATAATCATGCGGAGTCGTTGCCGGTCCCGAATGTTCCCGACCGTAATGGCTTATATGTCGGTAATGGATGCCGTTTTGGGCCTTGCTTTCGGCGAACGGAAAGCCCAGGGTCCCTTGGATGGAAAGCGTTGAAGTTTAATTGCGGACAGATTGTTGGGCCGCCAGCTCTACATCCTTTGTTGGCAGAGCGGACATGGCGCTTCTGGGATAGGAGCAGTAGAAGCAGCAGCAGCAGCAGCGGCAGCAGCAGCAACGCCGGGACTGTGTAGGAGGAAGGAGGTGGAGGTGGAGGGTCGGGGAATGGATTGGGGATGGGAGGGGGGAGTTGGTATATAGGCCGGAGGAGGAGGAGGAGGAGGAATGAGATGCCCTTGCTGTATAGTTTCTGCTGCGAGATTCGTCCGCCCTGAGTTTCTGTGCTTCATTGGTTGGTGCCGCGAGCGCTCAGACGTCCCCTCGCTGCTGCTGTTGCCTCTGCTGTTTGTAGAGTTGGCTGTGCAACAACGGCTGTGATGGACACGAGAGGTCTAATGAGCCATGACGCGACGGCAAATGGAGACAAATGCTCCGTCGTGAAGGACATTTGCGTCTGGCTCACATGAGGCGTCTTCCGAGCTGTCTCTCGCGCCATGTGACGTGTGCCCCACGCCCTTTTCGTCGAGCCCTTGGCGAAGGCAAAACGCTTCTTGAGGACTTGCTTTGTTTTGTTTTTCGGAATATGTGGGTCACGAGGTCAAGGGTTTTCGCTCATAAAGAACTGGAGTGACATTTCCTTTCAAGAGGACCTTGTTAGGCGACTTATAATGGTATGGGATTTGCGCTGTTCGGGAGAATTGTCGTATCATGTTTATTAATGTTTTGGCTAGAATTATTGTATATTGTAGTTGATGTTATATCATTTTGCACCTGTTACCTTAAATGTTATAAATACAACGATAGTTTTCAATCCTAGACAATCATTTTTATCCAGTCATCATTGAGTTACAAGGAAGATTGAACTTTTCTTCGATCTCTGTATTTGGCCTTGAGATTAAGCATTTCCTGCGTAACCGAAGGTAATTGTGCCTGAGGATAATACGCCACTGACTTGCAAGAACACCTTACGATGAAGCAGTAGACAGTAAAACTTTCTATTATAGCAGAGTATTTTTAGGTGACGTTTACCACGAATGTTTTCATTATTTATAATGGTACTGTACTAATCTGAATTCATTTTTACTACAGATTTTCCTAATATTTGTTTTAGTACTTTGCTTTCATTTTGAGTGAATATTACCTCCAGTATTTACCCGTGTACAGTATTGCTGTACAGTCTAAGCCAACAGTCCCCTGAATGCAGTCTGTGTACAGGGACTGTTGAATTTGGCTCTGTTAATCTGTAGATGCTTTTTGATGTCTTTTCTTTCTGTTTGCTTGATCAGTTTCATTGTAGATTCCGTTGTCGAAAAACTCGTTGTACTATTTCGGTTCTGAAATGCAGCAACACTCAACAACGCTAATAGTGCTCATGTATTTAATTTATGAAGTTTCTCCTAATATATTATATTATAATATATTGTATATTTTATATACCAGTTTCTAAAGCACCCATGACATGTATCTTTATTTAGCTCACTGAGCTCTGTAAAATTTTTCTGTTTAGCACACTGAGCTCTTTAAAACTGTCGTTGTTTCTGATTAGTAGTCAAAAACGTAAAGTATTACCTTTTTAAAGTAATTATTTAATAGAATTGGAGATTTTTTAAACTAGATATAGCACTGCATGCAGCGTATTCATAAAACATTCCAGCGAATCTGTCATTTGAAAATAGATATATGCTAATCTTAATCTTAGACTATACGCTAGCAAATTTTGGATGTTTTTGAGTGTCCTTGGTTTACTAATGTTTGATGTATTGTATCACAAAACATTTTAATGAGTTTTTGATGCAATGGAGCATTGATATCGAGTCCTAATTGTTATTTTAATCCAGAACCCATTTATAAAAGCAATGGCTATTTTGAAGAGTCTGGGTAAGCAACTTTAAATGCATTTAGGATACAGAATGTCGATTTAGCAAGTTTAGTTGGTTTTAGGCTATGCATTTAGGATACAGAATGTCGATTTAGCAAGTTTAGTTGGTTTTAGGCAGCGATGATATATGAAATTTCATAATCCCAGGCCTTATCGAAACCCAATTGACGATGAGATGGCTCATTTAATCTATCTTTGAGTCTCTTTGTGAGTTTTGACGCGAACCGTGGAGACTTCAAAAGGCAAACGAATTCGGCAATTATGAAAATCAAACAGAAAAGCTTGGCCTGAAGTGAACCTCTCTCTCTCTCTCTCTCTCTCTCTCTCTCTCTCTCTCTCTCTCTCTAAAGAAAGGAATATAATTCGAAAATTGCTATGGCAACATTTCCTTCTGTTTGATCTGGGTCAAACAAGGAAACTTGGGATTCGAAATGGGTCAGCATCATATAATGGGCGCTTTGTTTTAAAGCTGAAGGCGTTGCGAGTTCTAGGCTGGGAATTTACTGTATGTCCTCGTAGCAGAAATTAAGGGGTTGGGAGAAACAAGCAGGCAGTTCCCACTGTGCATTTTATGTACACGCACAATGTATGCTGGCTGTTTCCCACTGCAATTCATGTACGAGGAGAAAGTGTTGCGTGCGTTGGCTATTTGCAGAGTATTCAAACCTAGATTAAACTGTTGGCTGTTAGTTTTTGTTCTTTGGGTAAAGTCCATAGGCCCACACCAGGCTTCTTATTCCCTTCAACACTTTACCACACTGACTGGCCCCCTTTAGGTAAGGGGTTCTACCATAAGGCCGCTTTAACCCAAACCAACGAACCTGTTAGCTACTTTGCTACCAAATGTACTCGGCGAAAAAGTAGTAAATTTCTTTTATATCTTTATTTAATACGATCCGTGAATGCATTGCTTGGCTGAGTTATCATCAAAGGAATATCAGACCATGTTTTTATAAAAGGGCCTTGAACTTTTAGGGGCCTCCTCTTAGCAACCCCCTTTCCAATGTACCTGGTTAGGGAAGAGTAGTGTAAGGGCCGATCATGTCTTTCCTTAATCTTCCACAAAACTCCATTTATACCCAGCCTCCCTTCTCATACTTCTCACATCAAATCTCTGTAGGTTTGCATAAGTTACTGTATTTAGAAGATTTTCATATGATAGTGAGATATTACTTAACCATTCACGTGATGCTGTAATCATATATCCTTAACGAACTTAACGAACTATATCCTTCCAGTTTGACGAACCGTATTCGTAATCAGTTATTTTCGTCCGTGAAAGATCGACATCCTAAGTGTTATTTAATGCCAGCTTCCTTCGTTCTTCAACATTTTTCTAACGATCATAGCCATCAAGTCATTTTAAGGAAGCATGAACGAGACACTACATTTTTGTTAGGTTACCCTGGTAATCGGTTCTTGGTCCTAGATCTTTCTAACCGTGACCTGAAGGATTTCTTGTGTAATTGTACCCCAGAAGAAAATTGAGGCATGCATGTGTATCTGTAAATCTATCTATCTGTCTATTTATCTATCTATCTATCTGTCTGTCTATCTATCTCTATCTATCTATCTATCTATCTATTTATCTTATATATATATATATATATATATATATATATATATATATATATATATATATATACTGTATATATATATATGTATATATATATTATATATATATATTAATAACAGGACCTCATTCAAACAGGGTGTGATCAGTGGAGATATTTATTTTCTGAATAAATATCTCTACTATATACCATCCAGTTTGAATGAGTGTCCTGTTAGTAATTCTACTAATGCACAGAACAATTGTGTATGTGGTAAAGTTATATATATATATATATATATATATATATATATATATATATATATATATATATATATATATATATATATATATATAATTTATATCCATATGTATGCCATAGTTTTATTCAGGGAAGAAATTACATTTAAAATCCTTCAGTGACTGTTAGAAAGCTCTCTCTCTCTCTCTCTCTCTCTCTCTCTCTCTCTCTCTCTCTCTCTCTCTCTCTCATATATATATATATATATATATATATATATATATATATAATGTCTGTGTAGAGTTTTAACATATTTTTTACTGCTAAACGTAGATGGTTTTTAAAATAACACAAATTCGTTGCTTTGGCGTTCGTTAAACTGACTATGGCCCAACGTTCTATAACTGATCGTAGTAATCAATGAATTTTCGGTCGCTTGTTTAGGGTGGGGGTGTGGATATCTGAGTCAAGATTTGCTGCGTAAACATTTCTTGGGTTTACGAGTTTGCTGTTGATCCTTTTGCGCGGAAGTTATGGGGAAATTTGGTAGCAATCGAGGTTACTAACCGCAACGTTATATTTTTAAGTCTAGTTTTGGGCTACCCTATACTGTAACGCGTAAGCCATAGAGATACTATATGTCTTTGTTTTTTTATAATAATACTATAATAAAATGCTGAGTAGGATGTACAGTGCTGATATACTTATGTTGCCCAGACTCGAAGGGAAGGAAAGAAAAAGTGGCTTTTGAACTCAAGGAAGCGTTGGCCTTTACCTCTTGAAGGAAAGAATGATATTATTTAGTGATTATTCATCCGTTAATGATGGATATTTTTACCGCCATGGTATTAGGTTTCCTTAGGCGTGGACATGTTTCGTTTTAATCTTGAGAATGTTGGGTTTTTCTTATTAGAGAAGCAGTTTTTTTTAATCATTCGCTCATCCACTCTTTCTTAAGAATCTTTTTTCCTCTGCGGCAATTCGTGATCAGAGGACCATAAGTCAGTAATGGCTTTTGTTTGTCTGATATTCTTACATACTGTAGAGGTATAGTCTCTATAGACCTGTTTTCTTTAGACAGTGGGGAAGGAAAATTTCCCATGCCATATTTGGATATGATTGCATCAACCCACGACAGTTTACAGGCAGGAATCTGTAAGCATTTGATTGATTAGCAAGTGTGCGGGCAGTCATTTGGCTGGAAATGGTGCGGTATTTTGGCCGTAGATGGTGCGGTATTTTGGTGGAAAACGATGTGGTATTTTGCGGGAAGCGATTTTTATTTTGGTGGAGAACGATGTGGTGTTTTGTGGGAGACGATGTGGCATTATGGTGGAAAACGACGTGGTATTTTGGTGGAAAACGATGTGGTATTTTGCGGGAAACGGTGTATTTTGGTGGAAAACGATTTGGTATTTTGTGGGAAACGATGGGCATGATGGTAGAAAACGATGTGGTATTATGGTGGATAACGTTTTGTTGGAAAAGTATGTGCGTGTCAAGCCTTCCTTACATCATGATATATAAAGAATAACGATTTATGGTTACCCTCATAAGCGTCATTATTGATGGAGGGAAAGTTAGCTATATTTCCTGTATGTAGTTTATGCGGGGAACCGATCATTTATTCTTTAATGTTTAAATGTGTGGTAAGGTTTATTTCTATCATAAGTTAATGTAACTTCTAATTTTCTGATCATTGTATTACGTAAAAATTCCGAATTGCAAGTCGGATTAGTGTTTTTATGAACCCTCACTACTTCAAATCATGAGGAAATGGAAGGTAGTTAGATATTTCGTATATCTTAGGAGAATTAAATTAGGCCCTAATTTAAATAATATACCGTATGATATGAAGGGATACATTTTGATGGAATTCTGATTCACATAGTTTGTTTTCTTCCACCCCCACAGTAGTCGTCTAACAACCATGAACGTAATTCTCGGCTTAGATAAACAGGGGCAGACCTGATTTTAGATTAACCAGCCCACAAAAAAATTGAGATGTATGCTAGTTTTGCACCAGCCCCGGTTTTTTGCCATTACCCTAGGGGTTAGGTTGGGTTGGGTTAGGTTAGATCAGGGACGTTGTAATTTGGGTGTGGGAAACATAATGAGATTATTTTCAAGAAAATTCTATGATTAGTTTTTTAGGTATGGCGTCCCGCATTTTTCAGGGAAAGGTCCCTGTACTTGGTTACATCTCGGGAAAATGCCGCTCGCCCCAGTCCCTGGACTGTTCAGTTGTGCGATAAACATGGAAGTTCTTGCGCTATAAGAAAGTGAGAGATTAAAAATCACCGAGGTCTGTCTGCTATTACCTTTATTATTTAGCCTGTTTTTGAAAAGAAAGAATGATGATCGAAGTATTAAGATTCACTCGCCCATCGTTACAATACTTATAATAATCTCTTTTTCTCTTGTACCGTAGCTTTTATAAGCTTTGGTTGGAATTATGATTGTTAACATCTGCTATCCATTGTTAATTTCCACCATCCAGTCTTCTCTCTCTCTCTCTCTCTCTCTCTCTCTCTCTCTCTCTCTCTCTCTCTCTCTCTCTCTCTCCTCTCGTGTACTAGGTGGCGCAGATTTTATAAGCTTTGCGTGTTCACCTGTTGCCCAGGATAATTAGAGTTCAAAGGAGCGGAGAAGGAGAGGGGTGTTGTTGGGTGGGAATTATTCCTAATGGAGAGAGAGAGAGAGAGAGAGAGAGAGAGAGAGAGAGAGAGAGAGACTGAAGGAGATGGACTGCGGGCTAATAGATGAAGTACTTAAAGAGGGGATGACAACAAAGATGTTAGTCGGAGAAAAGAAATCTTGGTAATCTTACGTAAGAGAGGTGGCTAATCCGGTGATGGTGTTTAAAAGTTTTTTAGTAATCAATCTCTCCCCTCATACATTATATATATATATATATATATATATATATATATATATATATATATATATATATATATATATATATATATATATATATATATATATCTAGTATATTTATTTATATATATATACATATATATATATATATATATATATATATATATATATATATATATATATATATATAATAAATTATATAGTTACCTCAGATTGCTCTCGCTACTTGTGGAAAGGCTTCATGAAATCTTTTTTTTACCTGCATTTTCCTGGGACGGGTCCGTTGAAGGCGAATTTGTTCGGAGTCTGGGTAAATCAGATTTAATACCAAAATGGTGAGAGACTCCGGTGTGAAGAGATATTTCATCACACGGTTTCCTCTAAGGCGGCGACTCTTCGGTCTTCTGACGTAAACTCAGATTTATAATTCACGATTTTTGACAGATTTGCGTCATCCGTCCCAACTCTTTGTTTGGACGTTCAGGCAATTTGATGTTTGTGTTGACGTCACAGGTGATTGATGTTTTCAGTTGTTAATCTAACTTTTTCATGTTCACAAAGTGTCTTAGTGAATTATTCAAGTTTCTCTCTCCGTATGTTTTTATGCACACAGATTTTATATGTATAATATATATATATATATATATATATATATATATATATATATATATATATATATATATATGTATGTAAAAATATATATATATATATATATATATATATATATATATATTATATATATATATATATATTTATATTGTATATATATATATATATATATATATATATATATATATATATATATATATATATATATATATATATATATATATATATATATATATATATATATATAAAACAGTTTTTTTAAAATTCAGTCTCACTTTCGGAAGCGAATTTATTTTAGTTTTCATACTTTTATTAATCTTTGCCTTTCATTGAGAAATAAACTGACTTTCATTTGACCATTTGCATATTATGGAGCTTTCCAGGCCGCCCACGAAAGTCGGGGCCCTCTCCCTCCTCCCTTTCCACTCCCACCCCCACTCCCCTATTCTCCCATGGCTTTTCGGTTTAAAGGCTGGGTAGTTTACGTTCATAAACCTAAAATGAAGCAGCTCGCCACTAACATGAGATGCTGAGACGTCCACTTGAGGCCCTTGCAGAGCATAGTGTGGCTTTGAAAACAAACAGATGCTGTGGTTTGTGTGTGCGTGTAGTTGTGTTTATGTGTGGCCGTATGTGTGTGAATAAGTATACAAACAAGGAAATAGCGTTGTTCGTATGTTGCAGTGTAACTTTGTTCGGGATTTCAGGAACGCTCTGCGTGTAGTTTTAGTTATCTTGAAGCTAACTAAGTAAGGAATATGTATACCAGTGAGATAAGTATTGACATTGAGGTTGAGAATTTCACTGAAGTCATTTTCTACCAACTTAGGAAATGAGAGACACCCCATGACGTTGTGTCCAGATGTTTCCACTTCAGAGTTGTTCGATTCGATAGCCTTTCTCTGGGTGACATTCAGCTTATAATAACTACTGACAGGATTAAGTATTACTAGTTAATATTTGTAAAATTTAATGAAGTAGGTGATAAGTAATGAGGTTTGAAAAAATGACAGTGTCAGGATAAGCCCCATTCTTTTCTTTGTATATATTTGGTTTTGGGTTTAATTGTTAAATTGGCAGTTGTTTCCAGGAACATCGCTTTCTTTCAAAATAGCCTTGTTGTCCAATATCTAATTGTTGGTTAAGTAAACAAAGAGTTCACTTTTTGAGCTTCTGCTATTTTTTGTCATTCCATCATCCGCCACGCATCCAACCCTCAAACGTGAGTATTTCGTGGCGGCACAGAGAGTGATTGGTGTTTGGTGATGAATAAAAGATCACTCTTGTTATATCATAAGTGACAAATGTGTTATCATTGTGTGTTAAATGTTTAGTGTGTTAATGCTTAATGTGTTAAATGTTTGATGTAAAGTTTCTAAAATGTATTGTTTATCAGTGGAACACAAAGCTCCTATTACTTTTAAAGTATTAATTTAAAATATTTGTTCACAGCTTGTTGTTGTTGGTTATTTCTTGTTAAAGGGACACAGTTCAGATAGTGGATTCAGCAACCAAGATCCATGCACAGAGCCAGCCAGTGTTCCATGTATGCAGTAACAGAAACTGCAGTCCTCCAAGCTTATCTGATAACCTTTATATTAACTAGCTACTAAGTTACGTATGCTTTAATAATTCATCAGTGCCAAATTTCCTACATATTGTCAATATCAACTTATTAAATATTTATATATTTTATATAAACATATTGTATATTTCACTAATATCTTTAATGCAGTGTAATTATGGAACTTCTACTTGAACCAGTGGCAAAAATATAATTAAAATAATTATCTAATATTGCATAAACATCTTTGAGCCACACCTCAATGAGAGGAATTCCTTGACAGACAGGAATAGAATGGTGAGGCTGAGTAATACGCTTTCGAATAACGGGTTGGCTTTTTTTTTTCAAATTCGATAATGAGTTGGGTTTATAAATAAAAAACTGTATGCCCCGTGGACGGTAACATTTAAGGTCAATATCCTGCGGATTTTCTTCATTTATTTGTAAACGTAACAAATTTCCTCTTGAAAGTTTAGATCCAGTGTCTGAACTTTGGCGACGCATAGTATCCATCCCTAAAATTTAGTTACTATCCCTTAGTAGAAAGCTCCCCTTTTGAAGGGTTCTTGCGTACTGTTGTATTCATACTGTTTTATTGTTGTTTTTGGGCAAGGAGAATTGGAATCCATCATTCGCGTGTTATAATAAAGGGAGAAGGGATCGAGGTTGCTCAGTAGATGTACACTAGACTCGTCCAGGGGAAAGAAAATTGAAGATTTGGATACATTCTGCCAGAACCCATCATATTTTGGAACTGCTTTCAGCTTTATACGCCTTTATTTTAATTTGTAAGGCCACAGAGACTCTGATCAATTTTCTATTTGCTTCTCTTACTAGAAAATTGATCAAAGAGTCTGTGGCCTTACAAATTAAAATAAAGGGAGAGAAAGCTGAAAGCAGTTCCAAAATTTGATGGGTTCTGGCAGAATGTATCCAAATCTTCAATTTTCTTTCCCCTGGACGAGTCTAGTGTACATCTACTAAGCTTTTCTATTTACTTCTCTTAGTAGTTCCTCGTTGGACGAGTCGGTAGAGTTCTCGGATAGCACTCTGCTAGGACCGAGTTCGAGTCTCCGGCCGGCCAGTGAAGAATTAGAGGAATTTATTTCTGATGATAGAGATTCATTTCTCGGTATAATGTGGTTCGGATTCCACAATAAGCTGTAGGTCCCGTTGCTAGGTAACCAATTGGTTCTTAGCCACGTAAAATAAGTCTAATCCTTCGGGCCAGCCCTAGGAGAGCTGTTAATCAGGTCAGTGATGTGGTTAAACTAAGGTATACTTAACTTCTCTTACTTTTCTTTTAAAGACCTTCGAAAGAAGTGTCATAAATACATACACATACACTGCTTGTCATCCCATTAGCAATATCAAGCAACGTTAGGTCTGGTCAGTTCTTGGATAAACTCCAAGAAATTCCAAGCACCATTAGGGCATTGTCCCTGAACCACCGTGGGTCAGGGTGTAGGGGTAGCAGTCCCTCTCAGAAATGCTTGATAAAAAGGGAAAGGTCATAGCTTTTGGGAGCCACTCCTCTCAGAGATAAAGGCGTTAAGTTTAGATATTTAAAGTAATGCATATTTTATATGTTTGTCTGCATTATTTTTCGTCGTTGACGTTCATCCGTTGTAATTATTGTATTTGTTAGATATTTTAATATTATAATTATTGTTGGTTTTGATGGAGAATCTTCTGTTGTAATTATTGTATTTGTTAGATATTTTAAAGTCGTTAGCTATTTAATATTATAATTATTGTTGGTTTTGATGGAGAATCTTCAAAGTATTCTGCTGGAACGATGATTGATGAAGCAAACATATCAACTAATTAAAATGAGTATACTTAATATATGATGTCGCAGTTTGTTTAGGAATAATAACCATGGAGAGAGAGAGAGAGAGAGAGAGAGAGAGAGAGAGAGAGAGAGAGACTGGATGGGTAGAGACAGCCAGCGATGCGCATTCTGAACGGCTTTTCAAAATGGAAAAGGATAAAACCTCGTTAATAGCCTGTCTATTCTTTTCTGGGAGTTAAGAGCGGCAAATACGTCTCAAGACAAAATGTGCCCCGCTGCAAAGAATGATGATGAAAGGCCGGAGGGAACAGCCTTGGTCCCTTGTCCCAGATGAACCTGGAGGAGGAGGAGGAGGAGGACCCTCGAAAAGAAGCTGCCTAGAAAGAGTGGAAGGCTGAGGAGATGAAGAATGAAGAGAGGGAAACCGAGGAGCTTAGGAAGAGAGAGGAATGCCTAAGAGATCAGGGAAAGTGAGGAGTACCTAGGAGATGAGGAAAAGAGAGGATTACTGATGAGGTGAGGAAAAGAGAGGATTACCGATGAGATGAAAAGAGGAATACTGAGGAGATGAGGAAAAGAACATGTTACCATGGAAATGAGGAAAAGAATGGAATACCAAGGAGATAAGGAAACGAGAGTAATATCGAGTAGATGAGGAAGAGAAAGGAATATCGAAGAGATGAGGAAAAAAGTGGAATACCAAGGGGATGACGAAAAGATAGGAATGCCCAGGAAATGAGGAAAAGAAAAAAATATCGAGGAGATGAGGAAAAGGAAGGAATATTGGAAAAAGAAAGAAATACCGAAGAGATGAGAAGAAGAAAGGATTACCGAGGAGGTGAGGAAAAGAAAGGAATACGGAGGAGATGAGGAAAAGAAAGGAGTACTGAGGAGATTAGGAAAAGAAAGGAATACTGAGGAGATGAGGAAAAGAAAGGAATACTGAGGAGATGAGGAAAAGAAAGGAATACCGAGGAGGTGAGGAAGAGAAAGGAATACGAGGAGATAGGAAGAGAAAGGAATACAAGGAGATGAGGAAGAGAAAGGAATACGAGGAGAGGAATACCGAGAAGATGAGGAAGAGGGAGGAATACCGAGGAGGTGAGGAAGAGGGAGGAATACCGAAGAGGTGAGGAAGAGAAAGGAGTACTGAGGAAATGCGACAAGGTAAGAGATACTGAAGAGAAAAATAAAGAGACGATGAAAAGGAAGGAATACTGAAGAAGGGTCATACATTCTGAAAAGTTTCATTGAGGCTGAACAGCTGAAGAAATAAAGGATACTGTGGAGAAGCGAAAAATTATATGAAAAGTAGTTAACGAATTGAATACTAAGTAAAAGACGGCAGATTTCTTTTATAAATAAAAATACGAAAGTTGATGAATGCTTAGAATACAGAAAAAATGTTAAAGACAACGCAGTCAGCGAAAGTTAGCACAGCAGAAGAACAAAACCGGAAAAAACTCCTGATGAAGAAATATACAGGTGAAAATGAATGGAAATGCTGGAAGATGAAAAACGCAATGCTGAAATTTTGTAAGGAACATAGAGCACAGGAATGCCATGTGAACTTAGATCCCGCTAATATATCTCAAGTATTTACCGAAGATAGGTTTGAAAAATTACCCTTGTAAATAAAAATATGTAATTACGGCGAGTCTCTCTCTCTCTCTCTCTCTCTCTCTCTCTCTCTCTCTCTCTCTCTCTCTCTCTCAGAGCCATGTAGCTCCCTTCACTCCATATATTTTCCCCTTAACCATTAGCATTCCTTCGGGGATCTGAGAAACCAAGCTGGGACGTGACTGCGTTGGTGAGTGTAGTACCGACGGAGGAGAGAAAGTCTCGCATGATTTCCGCAGGTTCCTCTTTGCCTTGTTCAGAATAGGTATAAAGTAAAATGAGATCGCCTCGTAATGGAAAATAAACCGCCTATTACGGTGGTGAACTTTTGAAGTCTTGTCTGTGCTGATTGTCGAGTTTTGAAGTCTTGTCTTTGCTGAATGTAGAGAGACCGGCCGTGTGATATCTGTTATTATTTAGGTGAATACTCTTTTGAAACGTAATATCGTTAAATGAGAGAGAGAGAGAGAGAAAAAAAAAATTTGAAACGTACTGTTATTTAGATGATAATCTTTTGATACGTAATATTAAAATAAATGTTGAAAGAGAGAGAGAGAGAGAGAGATCTGAAACGTACTGTTATCATTTAGAGAATAATCTTTTAAAACGTAATTTCATTAAAATAAATGTTGGAGAGAGAGAGAGAGAGAGAGAGAGAGAGAGAGAGAGAGAGAGAGAGAGAGAGAGAAAATAAAACCTTCCGTTGAAAGACGCAGCATCAGAAACGTTACACCGCGCCATCATCATAAGAAGAGGCATCGAGACGCCGATGAATAAATAATGCTATGCAAGCTCGCGCGCGACATTTAATCAGCCTACTTGCATCAACGTAATGGATGTCAATGCACTTCATCACGGGGCTCGCGCAGCGCTGTCTCTGCCTGGGAATTTAAGAGGCTGTAATGCTGTTATAAAGTACCGTGTATCGTCGGCTGAATTTTGTGGCCTTGGTGTTCTGTTTGTATGTTTTTATTTAATTATTAACTCTAGCGTTTTGTATGCGTGTTTTTATTTATTTATTGAATAGTGTTTTGTATGTATGTATATAGTTATTCATTTATCATTCTTCAGTCTTAATGTTATTCTTACATAACAGGCATTTTATTCTTTGTCCTTGCTTTGAAAATTTGTGGCCTTTTATGCTTGTTTCAAATGATTTTTTTTCTCGGATTTTCAACATCAGCAAGAACAATATTATTATTATTATTATTATTATTATTATTATTATTATTGTGTGTGTGTGTGTGTATGTGTAAATGAACTGCGAAGATGTAAGAACGCGTCCAAAGTGTCAGCTGACTGCCTAACTGAACTCAGGACTCACCCCCTACAGATTATCATCATGATTTAGGATGGGGGTGACGAAGGGAGGGAGTATTAGTAGGGAGGTTGTGAAAACATGACTTTTAGGCTAAGTAAACACATGACAATAAGCCTGCCTCTCTCTCTCTCTCTCTCTCTCTCTCTCTCTCTCTCTCTCTCTCTCTCTCTCTCTCTCTCTCACTCTCTCTCTTTTAACTAGAGCCATCCAAATTTTTATCTTCTGTTCCTTTCTCTCCCCCCTCTCTTTCTCTTGTCTTAGCTAGAATCATCCAAATTCTCTCTCTCTCTCTCTCTCTCTCTCTCTCTCTCTCTCTCTCTCTCTCTCTCTCTCTCTCTCTCTCGTTTTAACTAGGAGTCATCCAAATTTTTATCTTCTGTTCCCTTTTGTTTTATATAAGAAGCTCAGTTCTCCGTCAAAGCCATTGATTATCTTGACAAGCAATGTCAAAAGACTTCAGACAGTTTCCATCATCTCCGGAGGGCCCTGATACTGATTCTCCTCCTCCCCCTTCTTTCTTTATACTATTTTTTTTTTACTGTTCAAACTATCCAACATAGTTGGTGCAGTTGATTTATTTTTGATGAAGGTGATGAAAAGGTTATTGTAATAGTCGGAATAAAAATGATAATACAAATCTTTTCAATTATTGCATAATATTCCACTGCCAAGATTATGTTTAACATTAGCATTATGAATAGAGTACAAGATATAATGTTATATAAGGGATTTATTTTATTCTATTTTCAAACCTGGAAGGACTTTCCCTCTTTCCTTTGTAACTGCCAAACGTTTTGAAAAGACCGACAACTCTCCATTTTCATATGTCACCTTGATCAAGGGCCTCCCTTTCACGCACTAACGAGGGACACTGACTTTGAAGGATAGGTTAGCAAATTCTCGCTTTCTTTGGATCCTGTGATACCTTTCGGCCCCCCATTTTATGTTTTCCAATTTTAATAGCTTTATTTTTTTTTTTCACCGGTAGGCCGACGGGATGGGCAGTTCAGCGTGCTCCTATCTTTTCGAGAGACGGGGGAAGATTTGTTATTATCATTATGAAATAGTTAGGTAAACTTAGAAATTGGTTATGACGAAATCCAAAACACCTGTCGAGTAAATATCGAACATTTGTGCGGCATGTACTACGGAAGATTTTGTTTCCAACAAATTTAGCTTCTCTTTTGAAATCCACATTTTTCTGTCCAAAAAATACTGTGAAGTAGGGTTAGAAATGCCAATTAGTATTTAATTTTTAAAATATACGTTGGAATTCGGATAGAATCGATTGTAAGCATACCACTGTATGCCTCGCGTAATCTTTGATGGATATTGCAAGCCTCACTGGCCCGTCTTTTGGTGTACTATGCTAGTAGATATTGTATGCCTAGTGTAATGATTAAACTATTTTTTCCACAGTGCATGGTGAACGAATTGAGAGTTTTTGCTCTTAACCGTGATATTCCTGATTGCCGCCGCCTCTTTAACTAAGAGAAGTCATTCTTTTTATTTAAGAGAACCTTCGTCATTAACTTCTGTTTCCGTATACCCTTTAGATTCAAGCCTGTCCAAACCATGGTCTCCCGGGGCCAGGATGGGGTTTACAGTGAGGAATTGTTCAAAGTTTTACACTGGGATACGGCGGTTGCTCAGGTGTGCAGTTTGGCCCATGAGCTTTTGTTTGTTTTGCTGTGGTCGTGGCCCCGCTGTTGGTAGTAGATGTTTGACTTGTTAAAACTGGATTTTTTTTTAAACTCTTCCAGACTTTTTTTTTTTTGTGGGCTGGTGGGGTTATGATTGCCGTAGCAATACAGATTGAAAAAGTAGGTTGCTTGTGAACTTTAACAAAAGGGAAACTGTAAAACTATTTTACAAAGGCAACTGTTTAATGTTGTGAAGTGTTTATGTTACTCTTCCTTTTCTAGACGATTCGGACATAATAACATTTATGGATGTTTGTAGAGAAAAATTCATGAAATTTTGGCTTGCATTTAAGTATTTTCTTATTAATATGTCAACTGTATGGGTGGAGGGATGGCGTTTTAAAGGAAGGTAAATGAAAATGGGGTCAATCAGCTGAATTCAGTAATTAAACTAATGAGTCGAAGGGCCAGTTTATATTATCAAATCAATCAATTCTCCATCAGTTAATGCATCCGGATTTAGGTTATTCCATCCTGAATACTCGGAACATAATAACGTCTGCAAAAACACCTATTGCATCATGTTTATTATTCTCTGAAAAAAGGATGAAGATCAATAGCTGCTTTATTATTAGAACTGACCGGATGGCGTTGAGCACTGTTGATGACAGGGAGGCTCAGTTGTTTGTGTTAATGGTTAGAAAATGTGTGTTTTTTTTTTCGAGATAAAACAGGAGTGAAAAATGTCGGATATTTTTTTTTCCGGAAGCCGAGGTCATGCTCGAGTTCATTTAACCCTCTAGTTTACTTCATGATAAGTAGAGTGATGTTATAACAGAAGTTATTCAGTGTTAGGGAACTTCTCTCCTCTCATGAAAATTGAGAGGAAAAGAACAAAACTTATGCTTCAGTAACAGAGTTGTTCCAGTTACAAAAAAAAAAAAAAATGAAATAAAAATCCTGTCTGGGTTCCATGTGGCTCAGCCCCTGTGACTTGCGGTTCACATTCGTCCTCGCCACTGGCTTATTAGCTTTAGTGGGGGTAGGGGGGAGTGGTCCAAGTAGAGATCCTTTAGTGCAGCCTGGAAGAAACTGGGTTACTATGTAACGTTTGGTCAGTGCCTATTAGCCTAGCCTTCAAACCCCCCCCCTCCCCCTTTCCCCAGTTCCATAACTTTTTCCATGTTTTTCTTGACCACAGTCGGTATACATAACAAACGGATAATTCACCAAAAGTCCTGTATTTTGATACGAGCTTCCGATGTTTTTAGAGAATGTATTCACGTCATTCTGTATTTTTTATCCGTGTATTTTATACAAACTGTGTGTTCTGATATCAGTAGTTAATCACCACGTATAGTATCTGTATACATATATATGGTTGTGTGTGTGTGTGTGTGTTGTGACAGCCAATAGAATATTTCTTTGGATTTTTTTTAAATAAGCGCACATGGATGGACGTCTCACATTACAAAATGTTCGTGTAATGTTTTTACTTTTAAAGATATTAAGCAAATGAGAACAGAAGACAAAGGATTGCTCACTGCAGTCTCGTTACTCTACAACTTTCTCAGTAGAAATCGCTGTGCTCTTATATACTCTCTCTCTTAGGAATTTATTAACTAATGTAAACGAAAAAGTGACTACTGGGCTGAAATAGAGGCAAAATTTTTTGCCATATTTCACGGCGATCAGGACTGTAGTTTCGGTCTAAAGTTTTTGTAATTATTTGAGGTAGTTTGTTTCATTCTGAATATTAGTGAGGTTCAGTCTGAATAAATGTTTGTTTCAAAACATTCTAAATGTGAATTATTTTCAGTCCAAATAAATGTGTTAACTTTAGTGTAGATTTTTTTTTCGTCTGAATTACTTTTTGCTAGTTCGTCTAAATATGTTTGTTAGTCTAGATTAAGTTGCTAGTTGGTCGGGCAGCCCCCTCTCTCTCTCTCTCTCTCTCTCTCTCTCTCTCTCTCTCTCTCTCTTTACGGCTACCTATGAGCAAGAGCAAAAAAGGCATAAAGCCGGCTTAATCAAAAACAACAACAACAACATATCTCTCTCTTTCTCTCATCGGTCCTGGAATAAATAACGGCATTAGATTCCCAACCTATCTGTCCCTACATAAAAAAAAACGGTGTGCGTGATAATAAGTTAAAACTTGACCTCCAGCGAAAACCGAGAGAAGCCGTCTGCCGTAAGGAAAGGTGGTCCAGGAACCCAGCGTTCAGCGTTTGTTTTCTCATCATCAGAAGCGACGGCGCAGGAGGGTGGAGAAATGAATTAGGGAAGGGCTTTTTGGGAGGGTCCTGAATGAAGTAGTGTTGCAAATGAAGAGCTGGGAAACGCTGCGAAGTCTCTTATAGGTATGCTCGCACGCACGCACGAGATCAGTTACAAACACACACACAGTAACCCTCAGTAGGGGGCGGAAAATACAAAGTGCGCTCGTACGCACTCACCCAGATCGAGAAGATATATGCACTGAGGGTATATTTGAATAGCGGGTCAGTTTTTTGTTTGTGAAAGGCATATTTTTTACAATCTGGTTACAGTTGTCGTTCATATTGGTTATAACGTTTTGTATAGTATTTTTTTATTCAATAATTTTTTTTTTATGGTATGTTAATCCTTGCCCAGCCATTTCTCCTGCAATATGTTTTATAAAAAAAAAGAGACTAAACATTATCTAGACTTACAGAATTGATTGCAGTTATATTAAACTACAGTTTTTCCAAGCAGCCGTGACTGTGGGCGTTCGGCCCTAATAAATTTGACTTAAAAATGAGAATAAATTCATGTAGCAATAAATTCGTACATATAGAAATCTAATAATAAGTTTAGGTTAGAAATTTGCTTATAAATTTCTTTTGATAATAAATCTAATTGATATAAATTACAAATAGTTTTGGAAATAATATTCGGATAGGAGTAAATTTGTATGTGAATGGGGTTGCATACAGTGAATTTCAGTCCGGAATAAATTCAAAAGGGAAAACAGAGGGGAAAGGGAGAGGAATAGAGAAAACACTAAACGTTGAAGAGAGAGAGAGAGAGAGAGAGAGAGAGAGAGAGAGAGAGAGAGAGAGAGAGAGAGAGACTCTCTCTCATAGCAAGCAAAATAATAGTAACAAGCAGTAGAGGTGAACTGGATCTACTGTAATTTGGTATTCTGTTACTCATACTATCTACTTAAGGCTATTTATATCTTGTCATATATGTGAATCTGTGTCATTTTTACATATCTGTCTTTCTGTGTACAATGTCTATGCGGTGTCCATTTTTTGGCAAAGTATTGAATGTGCATTTTCAGTTTTTTTAGTTACCTGCTTCAACGGCGAATTTGTCATTGACCACCTGTTTCAGCTAAGTATCGCGGTCTCACTGGTACAACCTGATGTGAGATAGCCTGACTTGATACTCTGCTGAAACAAGGGACTATATCTGTATATCTATCTTTCTATATATATATATATATATATATATATATTTATATATATATATATATATATATATATATATATATATATATATATATATATATATATATATATATATATATAATGTTTGTTGAACAGAGCTTTATGGAGATTATCGGTAGGGCTGATCAAATGTTTGCAGGCGCCCAGAATTTAATTCTTTTTTTGTATATAATATTGTGTTCTTGGAATTGATCAAGAAGATAGGCTTTGCAAAGAAACGGCTTGGCTACTTGTAGTCTGCTATGTCATTTGGTGAAGATACCACCAGTACCTTGAGAAATCCCCCATCTTCATGCTCTTCTACTCTTCCTTCCGCTCCTTATCCATTTTCCTCCTTTTCTCCTCATTCCTCCTTTTTCCATCTTCCTCAACCTCCCATCCATGACCCCTTCCTCCCCGTCCACCACGTCTTTAGGCTTTCGTCGTGGGTGAAACTGCTGCGATTGAGTTATTTTCTTTTTCCTTTTTTATTACTGAGGTTGAAAATATGACTCAGTTGAGGGTTGAGGGATTTGGTGAGGGACTGGGAGATGAGGGATAGGGGTAGGGGAAGGGGCTGGTGTCCATGATTCCATGAGAGGAGGCGACATGACCTAGAAAACGGAGAAAAAAATGGAAGGACTGGAAGAGGATTTGGGCGTTCAAAGAGGAGAGAAAAGGTTTTCGACCTTGTCCTAACAAAAAATAAATTAATAAAGAGAAAAAAAAATATTACGAAAATAATTTTAAAACGATTCTCCTGTTGAGGGTTTTCAAATGGATCTCGTTTAAAACATTTTCTTTGTGGAAGTTACCTGCTTTTTAAGACGTTTTTCTGGTTAATGTGATCTGCCTTTTATAACGTTTCCTCGGATAAGTAATCCCCTATTTACGACGGTTCTCGGGTTAAAATGAAATGCTCTAAAAACGTTTTCTGGCTGAAGTGAAATATTTTTTAAAAGTTTCTGTGGTTAAGATGATCTGGTTTGAAAAGCTTTGGTTGAAATTATCTGCATTTTTAAAATAAAAATTTTTGTGTGTTAAATTGGTCTGTTTTAAAATCAATTATTTTGATTCATTGCTCTGATTTTAAAACCTTTCTCTTTTTGGTTTAAATTGTTTTTAAATGTTCGTCAGATTAAATTGTGTATTTTAAACGTTTGTATCGTAGAAATTATTTGCTTTTCAAAACACATCTGTGGCTAAAGTGTACTACTTTAAAAAAAACTTACCTCTGGGTAAAAGGATCAGGTTTTACAAAAATTTTCTGATTACAGTGATGTGTTTTTAAAACTTTTCTCTCGTTTAAGTGATCAGACTTTTCAAACTTTACTTTAGCTAAAATCTGTTCATCTGTTATCTGTATATATGTATATCCATGGATAAATATATATATATATATATATATATATATATATATATATATATATATATATATATATATATTATGTGTGTGTGTGTGTATTATGTTTTTGTTAGAGAAAGGACCAAGAATATTGGGGTAGTAATTGTTTTGCCGGCATCCTTGGCAATACTGAAATTCGGCATTGTCGTCTTTGAAACGTATGTTTGTTTTTTCTTATTACAAACAAATATCAGTAATGTGAATCACTTACGTCTCGGGAAGATGATGATGAATTTAAAGTAAGAAAGTTATGTCATACTGTCCCAGTATTGCCGAGATATTTCTGTTGTCCCTTGAACACTGGTAAAGATTTAAGTCTCCTGAGTCGGAGGGAACAACTGAACTAAACGGCAACAGCCGCTATGTAAGGCGATCCTAAGTGCCGTTACAGATAGCGCAGGACGTACGAAGGGAAGAATGAAAAACATCTCGAAAAAAGACGGCGATACACAATACAGGCTACATAAGGCTTAGCCGTGGCCCAGATTCTGTCGTGGTTGGTAGTAGCCCTGTTCCTATAGTAGGGGACGGTTGATATGTTGAAATTTTTGTAAGGGAGGATTCTCCCAATGGTATGGGTCGTAGGGTAGTTGACTAGTTGCCCCTGAAGTAGTAAAGGATGTATTTAGGAGTGGCAAGGGAATGCTCTGGCCCGGTAGGAAGTTCATGCTGGGGAAGCTCAGTGGTATGGTGGTCTCTGTAGCTGTAAAGGGTCTATACGTGTGGTTGTCTCTCTGAAGGGGCCTGGGTTAGTAAGCGTGGTATGGAGGGGGGGTCTGTTATGGCAAGGAGGACCTCCTTCACCTCCTTGGTGTATGCGTTGTGTTGTCTCAGGCTTTGTAGGGGGTGTTAGGGACGGAGGGTGGGGCGGGGGTGTTGGCCTCTGCTGTTATGAATGGAAACGATGCGCCAAAGAATATTCATGCGGAGGTCGGTCGGTTCCTCTTCATATGGAGGGATTTTGTGTTCTGGGACATGAGAGCAAGATAAGACGGAGGGAAGTTAAGCCTATGCGGTGCTTTTTTTCTGCCGTCTGATGTTACGGACATTGGAAAATAGGCCTAAAGAGGCCTATGACTGCGACCATGCAGTGTCGGTTCCGGTTTCTCTTTGATTGTGCTGTATAGTAAATATTTAGTGCTGGCGTCTAGGCCGTTTTGTATGTTTCTCTGGGTTTTAGTTTTAGAATGTTTCTTACCTGTAGAGGTGTATGTATATATGTATATATATATATATATATATATATATATATATATATATATATATATATATATATATATATATATATATATATATATATACAGTATTTGTATGTTTAGAAATACTTTCGTTTTGCCATTCGTAAAACGATAACATTTTAATTATTGCGGAATTATTCTATGTGCTATTTGTAAAATTATTTAACTCTGATGTTTTCAGCCTGCAATATTCTACTTGCTTTACCTAGATTTATTCAGTAGTTTTTTCCGGAAATGTTTTAGCTGCGTAAACTGCATAATGTTTTCTTTCAATCCTTCCCAGCATAAGTATTCGGTTTTATTGAAACCTGCTCAGCGAGGCAAATTGCTTATTCCACGCGAATACGTTTGCACGACGGATTTCGACAATATAATTTTGTTTGAATGTATTGCGATGTGAATTTCAGAATCCTGAGGTATTCCTTTTCTCTTTACAGGTTGGTGCTTGTGGATGGTTCGGATCTGCGCAGAAAGAAACTATTGCTTAACTAGTGGTAAGATACTCCTTTGCATGTTTGGGTAGTGAAGCGAAACCAGCAGTAATGCGTTTTCTGATCAACATTAGGATATAAGTGTGTATGTTGAGGTGGCATAAGCGAACACGCAGTGCGTTGCTACCCTAAAACAATTTTCTCCTTGTTAAAATTTTGATTATTTACTTACATTTTTAACTATTTGTTTATTAATTTCGCACATTTTTAACTATTTGTTTATTGATTTCGTAGTTTATTTTTTTCGTTTCTAATAACATCGTTTCTTTCTGTATTTTATATTACCCTCTGTTACTTCTTTCAAATGAACACCATATTCTTTGGAAGCCTGAATTTCGAGTCAGTGGGCCCTGTGGGCTTGTTCCATACGAATAGGGTTCGTCTTTGAATAATAATAATAATAATAATAATAATAATAATAGTTTCAGTATTAACGTCAAGATATTCCCGTACATGCTAAGAAGTATAGCTAACCTAACAGTAAGGCATTTCAGCGTCGATGCCAAGATAATGCTATAATAACACCAAGTTATTTCTTCACGAAATCGATAAGATGGTGCTGTTAAAATACTAAACTTGCTCTTTGTTGAGATGTCGCTGATCAGTTATTCGTAAAATATTTCATTATAACCTAAGATATTTACTTAGTAAAAATAAGTTTGTGTGTTGAGATGATGTCGCCACGCTGATAAATACTGTATTACCGCTCTTGTCGGTGAACAGTCTTGAAGGGATATTAGCGTAAACAAAATAAAAGAATATGCACGACGAAAGTTGATAAGGTTTTCCTGGGTAAAAGTTAAGGACATTTTGAGTTGATTGGCTCGGTCGCGTTTTTATTGTTATTTCAATCATTTTAAATAGTTAGGTAGAGTGGATATTTGCGATTCTGCTGTCGTCACGGCAGGAAATTACTTGATAAAAGAACGGAAGGGAAAGTTAGGAAACTTCGGAGGATGTATTTTGTAATGCGGCATCTCTCTCTCTCTCTCTCTCTCTCTCTCTCTGTCAGCTCTTCATTTATTCATTCATTCATTCTTTCTCTTTCACGTACATTTAATCGGTTTGACATGACAGAAATAGTGTGTTATAATAGCTGAATCTCTCTCTCTCTCTCTCTCTCTCTCTCTCTCTCTCTCTCTCTCTCTCATATCTGGAATCTTAACTCCATTTTCCCCAATTCTTGAACCTTCATGGCAACTTGTTGCTTTATCTTGATTTCAAAGGGGGCAGACCGATCTGTGTATAATCCGTTATTCTCAGGAAGAGATTAATTCACCGATTTTAATCTCTGGATGAGCACATGCCGTCTGACGGGTTTGTGGGATTGAGGCATTTATCTTCCTGGTGGGTAAGGATGACAGCTGGCATATAACTTTGAAGGCAAACTTGCGCAGAGCTGTGGCCTCGTGTTTTAAGAAAAGGGGAAACTGATCGAAGATCGTATGTCTATAGGAAATAGAGTGAAGATCAAATAACAAATTGGCTCCTATGAAATTGCCTATGTATGCTTAAATATTCATAGTCTGTATACATAAGTCATTTTTCATCAGGTCCCTTTTCTCGGCGAAGGGATGAGGCGGTTGCCCCATTGCCCCATTCCATGTTCTCTCTCTCTCTCTCTCTCTCTCTCTCTCTCTCTCTCTCTCTCTCTTCTCTCGTTGACCCAACTGTGAATTGATATCAACGTCAGGTCGGGTCCAGAAAAAAGGAAAAGGACTAACAGTCTCATGTCTCGGTATTTGTGGAGAACCGAAAGATTCCAATCTTCTGCGCATTCTTCTCCAAAGAGGAAAGAGGTGAATAGTGAAAAATATATGTCCACCGCATATATGTGGTCTGTGCATGAGTGATGCAGCATTCAGCTTCTCGTGCACCCCGAGAACCTTGCGGGGAAAACGGAAGGTTTTGCATTCTTGCACCAAGTCCTCCATTGTTGAAAAAAATATATAGTGTGTGTCTACAGAGAATCCAATTTAACCAATATCTCTCCTGATAATTGAATGAATAACTCACTGAATTGCTGTATAAAGCCCCGAAGACGTAAGTTCGAATATTGGTATGGTAGATGCATATGTCAACATAATTTCTTTTTGGTTTATTTCCAAGGTAAAGTGAATTCGATGTTAAGGGATATTGTGGATTCATTTTTAGAAACAAAACGGTCTGGCAGGAATTAGTGGTAAAATATTAAATATATATATATATATATATATATATATATATATATATATATATATATATATATATATATATATATATATATATATATATATATATATATATATATATATATGTGGCGCAAGTGTGTGTGCATTATGTATGTATATGTAAATACATACCGAGAGAGAGAGAGAGCGAGGGCGAGCTGATCATGTATTATTGCGGATGACATCAAAGTCCCTGTTCCAGAATAGGAAATATGTCTGTCGCTTCGGTATTCAGCTTGTGTAATTTTTCCCATCAGAAATGAAGTTTAATGTTCTGCCTTTGATGGGGCTCCCTTCATCTGTCCGGTGATGGACTTTCTTCATCTGCCCAGTGATTGGGGTCTCTCTCAAAACAGGTAATGAGCTTTATTTTGATTTAGGAAAAATCGTCAACATAATTTAAGTACGAACTTAATGTAAGTACGATGCAGCTGTACAATTAATGAAATGTTGCTGTCCTTTTTGAATGATAAGTATGTTTAACGTGTACATACTGTATATTGTATCAGGCGATACCATTTGTCTTACTAGTTTTCATGTTTTAATGAAAAAAACTGTTATTTGCAGCTCATGTATATAAAAGTCTATTTTTGTAAATACAGCTTGATTTTACGATTTAAAGCACGTTTAAACGATTCCACATACTTGTATTAGCGTGATAGTTATTTCCGTAATTACCATTGTTTGTAATGAAATTTGGAAACGTCATCAAACAGACGATAATTATGCAGACATAATTTCGAGTGCTTGCAATATACTGTATGAATCGCAATTATGGTACCTGTTTTCTGTCAGTTTCCGGTGATTGTAAGTAATCATCATCCTAGAAATTTTCACATTTCCCAAAAGAGCCTTTTTGGGTTCCCGTCCTGTTCCAGCAACGCGTAATGAAGGCGTTAAGCTCTTTCATCCCCTTTTAACTTTTGTCCATTGGGGTGATAATCTCGGTATGGATAGTGTCAACACACTCATTGTCGCCCTCATCATTTAAGTTAACCGGAACTGTTTTGCGACGAAATTATCCTGTTTATTTTCTAGTTTGTCTCGGAAGCGACCTACAATAGATTGAAAAGTACATACATACACACGCACCGCTTGCATCTTGCATAAACACATTAAGAGAGTATGACAACTTAAATTCAGAACTTGCTGCTACTGCTATTACTACCCCTCTTGCTAATTCTACTACTAATGATAACTATATTTACCATTTAAAAATATGACATTGAAATATTGTAATCACACTTACCATTTAAATATACAATTAAACCTCATTATCGGGATTCTCGTAACCCTTCACCTTCGGTTGCCAGGAAAGTTGTTCGGATCTGGTTAGGAAGCCATAACCATCCGTTTGTTGTTTTAGTGTTTATCGGATTGCTAGGAAACTATCGGTATACGGTTAGTAAATCATTTGGTTATCACTTGCCTTGTAAATCGTTGGGCGGTAAACTATAAGGATCCGGGTGAAAACGGCATTTTAACATATTTTCTTCTCGACTTCATCCAGTATCAAGGAATACTGTCCGAATCCGGTTAGAAAGATGTTCAGATATTATTCCCCTCGTAATCCGGTTGAGAGGAGAATTGTCATGATTCGGACAGAAACTGTGGTTTTATTTACTGTGCCATCTGATTTCTAGGAAGACTATCCGGATCCGATTAGCAGATCATTATTATGATTCCTCCCGTAATCCGGTTGTGAAGTAACCTGTCCTAATCCTGTAAGGAAACCGTGTGGTTAATTGTTTTGTCGTCTCATCCGATTTCGAGGAAAACTAGTCTGGATCCGGTTTGGAAACCACCGGGTTATTTTTAGCTGTCTCAAAGAACGACTGTAATAGACGACGACCCTTAAACGGAAAGCTCCCTTTGGAAAGACTGTCCTCCCGATGTGTTCGTTGCCATGGCAACTGGCATCAGCTGCCAACTGTCACCTTGCCATCGGACGACAACTCCTGGGGGACAAGATTCATTCTCTCTCTCTCTCTCTCTCTCTCTCTCTCTCTCTCCCCCGCCAACATCGCCAGCCACCTCCGGTTTTTTGGATGCCGTGGTATCTTCGTGTGGGTTTCCTATCTTAATAGGTTATCACCACTGTAGTCCGTTTCTGATATCTTCTTCCTTAAGGAGCCAGACTTACTTTTTCTTGTGGGTGTTAAGCCTCAGTATTTTTATTCCCTCTGAATACTGTCAGCAGCATGTAGAAATCGTTGTATACATATGACAGTCTGTTAGACCCTTTTATTTGTCCGGTTGCCTGTGTGACCGCTAAGGTTAAATATTTTCCAAAGCAGTATAGCTTAGTACCTTAGAAGATGAAGACTTGAAGCTTCATACACATAGTCTGGGGTTTTAGGGTCAAGGTCATAGTTAGAGGTCAGAGTTCAAATAGGACTGTGTCTCACAAACACGTCTTTCATTTTTGTGGATCCAGGCCAGATAAGGCCACTGGGTTGCTCGTTCCCTTGACCTGAGGATTGAAAAATCGATATTTTTTCAGTATTACCTGTAATACTGTTTTTCGATTGACCTGTATGGACTCGTATACTTTACTTTATGAGTGACGGCAAGCATACCTACAGAAGATACAGATTGCTTGAAGGCGGAAGTCTGTGAACTTTAAGCTTACAGAGATTTTGCAATGGGAATGTGAGAAGTTATTAATATCGTGCACATAATCGTACATTGAGCTGGAGTCTCGTCAGGGTACTGAAGAACACTTTGATTAAGCAGCATTCATTTCATGCAACTTTTATTTGGGTTTCTCCTTCCTCGTTGGAACTAATTGCCGAACACACCAGACGTCTAAAGCCTGCTGCAAGATTTGAGTCACTGGTTCTCCTGATGAGACGCTAGGTCCATGCCCATGATTGTGTCGTGAGTGTTGAAGCTTATTTTTGTTAAATCAGTTTTTAGAATAATTATTATAGCAGAAACCAAGTAAATATTTGACAGTTCGAAAACAGCTTTGTAATAACTATAACAAAAGGACTGGAAATCTTGGGAAAAGTATCAAAGAATTTTTTTAAGCCTTGTGAAAACTGGAAGGCATTGCTGGCCCCATTCCTCTTTGAAAGGCTGCGAGAAAAATGCCGTTGAATCGAGGTCTTGTGTTTACTGAGTATATGGAGAGCCAGGAACAGCTAATGGAACGAGAAGTGAAGGAGTGTGCCCAAAGAATTTTAAGATCGTTGTGACAGGGCGGATGAAATGGAGTATTGATGCTTTAGCAAGCAGAATGTCTCAGGAGAGAGAGAGAGAGAGAGAGAGAGAGAGAGAGAGAGAGAGAGAGAGAGAGAGAGAGAAATGAAATGAAAAGAAATGTAGTATTTATGCTTTAGCTAGCAGAATGTCTTTAGAGAGAGTGTGGATGAAATGGATTATTGATGCTTTAGCAAGCAGAATGTCTCAGGAGAGAGAGAGAGAGAGAGAGAGAGAGAGAGAGAGAGAGAGAGAGAGAGAGAGAGAGAGAGAGAAATGAAATGAAAAGAAATGGAGTATTTATGCTTTAGCCAGCAGAATGTCTTGAGAGAGAGAGAGAGAGAGAGAGAGAAAGAAAGAGAGAGAGAGAGAGAGAGAGGATTAGCTAGCAGAATGTCTTTAGAGAGAGAGAGAATGAGAGAGGAGAGAGAGAGAGAGAGAGAGAGAGAGAGAGAGGATGAAATGAGTATTGATGCTTTAGCAAGCAGAATGTCTCAGGAGAGAGAGAGAGAGAGAGAGAGAGAGAGGAGACGGACAATTGATAAGGGATGTTTGGATTGTAAAAGTTAGGGGCATGGTTTATTTTGATTCACCGTTTTTGTTTTTGATAGCGATGCCTCTTTTCAGTTTACAAAGAGGATTTACGAATGTTTGTGATAGTTGGTGTTATTTTGGACCGGGAAACTAAATATTGAATGAGAATGGTAATTGGCTTCTTGTTTATTTTCGTCCTTTTTTGACCGGAACTCGTTTTCCAACATAAATACTACGTATGTGTTAACAGTATTTATTTAAGAGTTTATCTCTGCATTCTTTACCTGAAAATTAATTGGAATTCACTTGTATATTGGCAAGTATATGTTGGCGCGTTTTTTCTTCATATACACATCTTTTTTTCATATGCAAAATATTTCTTATACAAATATTTTTTATATAAAACATATTTCATTATGTACAAAAAATTGTTCATATACGAAATATTTCTTTATATAAAATATTTTTTCATGTACAAAGTATTTCTTCATATGCAAATATTTTTTCATATTCAAAATATTTATATATATACAAATATTTTTCATATACAAAATATTTCACCATATGCAAATATTTTGTCATATATCAAATATTTTTCTATATACAAATTTTTTCATATACAAAATATTTCTTTTTATACAAATATTTTTTCATTTACAAAATATTTCTTCATTTGCAAATATTTTTTCATATACAAAATACTTCTTCATATGCAAATATTTTGTCTTATACCAAATATTTCTTTATAGAAATTTTTTCAAATACAAAATATTTCTTTATATACAAATATTCTTTCATATACAAAATATCTCTTCATTTACAAATAGTTTTTCGAGCGTATGCCTTTCTTGAATCTCTATTTACGTATATTTTTTGTAGCGTCATAGGAACGAAGACGTATGGTTTGCTTTGATTTTAGAACTCGGAACAAATCCCGTGTTTCAGCGAGGTGTCACGTAACTTGTCGCCGTAGCCCAAGAAAATCTTCGTGGCGATCTGTTTAGGCGGCCGTGCTCGATATGGGATCTCGTACTGAATTGGCTTTCAGGCCTCAACCGCTTGCCCATGGTACCTCTCACTGTTTTGGCTTTCAGGCCTCCTTGTGACCCAGCCGCTTGCACATGGGGCCTCTTACTGTTTTGGGTCTCAGGCCTCCTTGTGACCCAATCGCTTGCACATGGGGCCCTCTTACTGTTTTGGCTCTCAGGCCTCCTTGTGACCCAGTCGCTTGCACATGGGGCCTCTTACTGTTTTGGCTCTCAGGCCTCCTTGTGACCCAGTCGCTTGCACACGGGGCCCCTTTATTGTTTTGTCTCTCAGGCCTCCTTGTGACACAGTCGCTTGCGCATGGGACCTCTTACTGTTTTGGCTCTCAGGCCTCCTTGTGACCCAGCCGCTTGCACATCTGTTTTGGCTCTCAGGCCTCCTTGTGACCCAGTCGCTTGCACATGGGGCCTCTTACGGTTTTGGCTCCCAGGCCTCCTTGTGACCCAGTCGCTTGCACTTGGGACCTCTTAGTGTTTTAGCTTTCAGGCCTCCTTGTGACCCAGCCGCTTGCACCAGACGTGCTAAACCCATTAAACCCATCTTCAGCCCCCCCTTTTATCCGGGCCTGGCACTGGCATTAATGTGAATGCTCTTGGCAGAGTTATGGTTGCCCTCTGTTGGTCTGATTACAGTGTAAGGGGACAAAAGGACGTATGGGGGCTTAAAGGATGACTCTTGAGTGACGTTTGGAGGTTTTAAGCGATGGACGTTGGAAAGTTGAAAGGATGAGCATCTAAAGTAGGTCAAAGTATGGGTGAGGCATTAAAGAATGTTTTTGTAGCCTGTCAAGGCTGAATCCTTCTTGATATTATTGTCAGTTTTTCACTTAGTCCTTTTCTTGCGCAGTTTTTTTTCTTGTGGATTTTATAAGGCCTCATGATATTCCCGGAAAATTTTCATTTTGTGGCAGTTCAAACGTTCACATACAGCGACTTTCTGCAAATTTGCAAAAAGTTACTGATGTTACTAATACTGTAAATATTATTGAATATGTATTATATATATATATATATATATATATATATATATATATATATATATATATACGTATGTATGTATGTGTGTATGTATGTATATGTATGTATAGTTTACTTAACGACCGAGGAACCGAGACCTGAATAGTTTAATAACCATCGAAGTACAGAATTAAAATCATCAAATAATCATTAAATTACAGAAGTTATAGTAATAAAAATAATCCCATAATGACGGAAATTAACCCTCTCATTAACTAAAGGAAATAATTAGAAGCACTAGTAAAATCCCGAAGACGGGAATTAAAACCGTCAGATAACCCCGAGGACGTCCGAAATTAGAATCAGGAGCCTCGGATGGCTTGGGCGGGGCCCTCGGGTTCGGCCGTTTCTTATCCCGGGATGAAGAAGGATCTCACTTCGAGGAACTTCGGTCGTTTTTCACGAGCCACTAGGAAGAGAATTTTCCCTGCGACTTCGGGAGAATATTTTCCTCCTTCAAAAATGCATAATTTATTTTCCGAGGCGAAGGAGGAGGAGGAAAGAGGTAAAAGAAGAATTGTTAAAAGGTAGGAAGGAGTCAGGTTTGATGCTGCCGGCGTCCGGCTGTGAAGAGGGAGTCCGTGTCCAAAGGCCCAGGATATGGGTTCCAGACATTTACTGCTTTAGATCCTTTTTTAAATTTTTTTATTTTATTTTAGGGAGTCATATTATTTTACGTTTCTCCAACTCTGTTGCTGCGTTTTATACATTCTGTTAATTCTCTCTCGTTTGGGAATATACACGCTCATTTTGAGTATATAACGTAAACGTGTCAAGCTGTTATATATATATATATATATATATATATATATATATATATATATATATATATATATATATATATATATATATATATATATATATATATATATATATATATATATATATAATACATAAAGATCCTTTTGTAACATGAAACAAATAATTTTGAGAGAGGTGGTAATCATTCTTGCATAATTTCCACAATGGCAATGGTGTTCCAAGTCAGGACTTGTGATAGAGAAGAGAGGCACAGTGGGAATTTAAGCCCCGAATATAAATAGATGGCAGCATTTTGAATGTCACTTAAATTTTAGAGAGAGAGAGAGAGAGAGAGAGAGAGAGAAATATTGTGACCGCTGGATTTACCGAATCGGCCGAGAATAACTCTCGACGTTCGGGTTGAAGGCAGGGAGATTTTTCTGCCCTTTGCATCAACAGGGATTTATTTGTTATGGATTTTTTCCTTATTTTCCTGGTCGTCGTTGTTTCTTTCCAGAGGTATTTTTCCGGCTAGTCCCCAAATAAGATTTATATGTCAGTTTTTTTTGTGGTTTGTTTGTTGAATGGAGAAGCGTTGTTGAGTTTGCTTGCACCTTATTATAAAGTTTATCTTGTTTACTGTATAACAAATGTAGTTTTCTTCATAGTGTTATCGTAAAAAGTTTTCTTATAATAATTTTTGTGTATTTTAGAATAGTTTGTGATGTATTTTTTGTATTGTAGAAAAGCGGTTCCAAATTATTTACGGCCTTTATCCCTGTTTTTCAAATTTGTCTTATTTACTTGTTGGGTAACGTGCAGTGGAATTTTTATTAGGCTGAAATTTTACCTTGATAAAAGAATCATGGCATATATCTCCTTTATACACTAATTGGGGTCTGTCTCCGTTGAATGTACAAATGCAATCAGTGGGATGTTTTATCTTGTACGTATAATCCGTGTCTATATGATTATAAACTAAGTTTATAACTATGGTTATTATATTTGTCTAGAAAGACATTTCAGTTTGAGATCTTAATTAAGATCTTGAAAAGTTATGTTTTTGTTTCGTAATTTTTCCCTTTGTTTGATTTCACATTGAAGGATTGTTGCCATTTGTGGCCGCTTCTTCAGTTTCTTAATGTATGTCATTTATAGATCGAGAAGAACCTGTCTTGATTATCCTTAATGCCCTTTCGTATATATGTCATCAGTGGTAGTTCTTCCAAGACACCTTGGTAGCTTCAGACTGATTTAGTCTCTCTCTCACACACACACACACACACACACACACACACACACACACACACACACACACACACAGAAAGAATAAGAAATGTCTCAGTAACTTTATGTGAGCCAAGGAGGGGAAAAAACTAGGATTAACGAGAGTCATTATTTGCCTCTTAACCACTACAAGATTTTTTTCCCCCCAAATCTCCAAAATCGCTCCTTTCTCTTTACTTTCTTCCCCAAGGCCACGACCGCGAGGAACCTAGGCCCCATCTGTCTGTCCCCGCCTTGTCGCATCCCCGTCCGTAGCCCCCACAGTTTGCTGAAGTCTCCTAAGCATTAATTCCCTCCCCCGTAGTTCTCTTCGTACTTTTAGTCTTTAGTGTCAGTCGTGATTTTTGTTGTAGTTGTTCTTTTTAGTCGTCTAATGAGATTTAGGAATCACGTAGGGTCGGGATTTAGGTATAGCGACTTCTCTCTCTCTCTCTCTCTCTCATGATGAGAGATGGGTTTTCGATACTGGATTTTGTTCCATGTGGATGTCTGCCGGAGATGCTAAGCTTGATTTTAGCCTATTATTATTTCTCTTGTAGACAATGCCGTTTGGTGCCTGGTTTGCATGCATGTCGTTAATGTTTATTTCAGTTAATATTATCATTCCTTGTAGTCATTACTTAGGGATTCTTTGCAGCGCCCCTTTTGGCCCCCTAGCTGCAGTTCCTTTCATTCCTTGTACTCTACCAACGTTTATATACTCTCTCTTCCATCTTACTGTCCACCCACTCCCAACAGTTGTTTCATAGTGCAGCTGCGAGGTTTTCCGCCCGTTACGCCTTCAAAACTTATTTACTCTGTTTTCCTTCAGCGTTACATGACCTCATAGGTCCCAGTGCGTGGCACTTGTCATAATTTTTTTATTCTTTTCTTTGCCATTATTAATATCATTATTATTATTATTTATTTATGGTTAAAAAAAAAGCACGTTAAAAACGAAGGTTAATAATGATGCTCACATTTTTGGAGAACAGACCGGAAACTCCATTCTCTTGCGGAAGCAGTATATATATAAAAAAGCTAGTCAATACATAATATAAAAAGATAGAAAGAGATGGAAGATTTATCATGCAGTAAAAAAGAAACGAAACCATGCCTGTCCATCACAATTCCACGCCGTTCTAATAGCTCTGCGTGTGGCGCTAATGAACCAAGCGCAACCACATTTTTTTTTAAAACTTCGTTCACGGTCAAGGTATAGCCGAGGAATCTGCCGATTTTTCGATCATCGATTTTGATTCTTCTCGTCCGATCTCGTGCGACCACAGTTTGACGGGTCGGCGAAATTGCAGGTCAAGGATTCTGTGGCAGAAGTGGGTTGCGAATTCCTCTCGGATGTAGTAAGGTTTTTCACGCATTTAGTTTGACATTTAGAAATTAAATTTTTTCTAGTTTTAAGAAATAACGAAATAATAAATTTATATATATATATATTATATATATATATATATATATATATATATATATATATATATATATATATATATATATTTATATATATATATATATATATATATATATATATATATATATATATATACACACATATATATATTATATATTAATACACTATGAAAAAGTGGGTAAACCATATACTTCAGGTGAGCTATTTAACAAGAATATTTCAGTTCATTTTCTTGAAAGCTTTTTGATGGACTGGAAGAGATCATTAAAAGTGTCTTAACTTTTCCTGAAAGAATATTTTAGCAGTTTCTCGCCATTAAAAATAGATTTTAAATGATCTTGAGTATTCAAGGGGAGATGTCGCGCAAAGATCGACAGGTAATGCTTTGCTTTAATCAAGATGATTACGTATTATTACCTCTGCCAGCAAACCAGGAAGAGGTAATGTTTACATTACCTCATGTTGTAAGTTTATTTTTTATCGTATAAATTACTCGTAAAAGCAGAGTATTGATGATGTATCGTCAGAAATTGAAAGAAATTCTGAGAGCGGAAAGAGGAAGGAAACAGTGCCTCCAAAAATCGTGAGATTTATCGTTTTTATCAATACCTCTTAAATGCTCTACTTTTGACGGTCTTTCTTTTCGTATATTTGTGGAATTTTTACTGATTATTATTATTATTATTATTATTATTATTATTATTATTATTATTATTATTATTATTATTATTATTATTAATTTTCTTTTGTAATAGGTTTTGTTTATCCTCATAATACCATATGGCATGGAAATTTGTAGTTACATTTGTACTTTTGTCTCCATTATTCTTATTTTTCGTCTTCATTATTCTTATTCTTTGATGATGGAGGAGGGAGACACTAGCATCCGGAAAATATACCTTTCTAGGTATAACACGATTAATTAAGAGATTTATAAATTCCCCTCTCTTTTCAGCTCAAGATGTTAGGTTAATGCTGGGTAATATTCCGGGTTTTTTGCGCTCTGCGTGGGTGTATCTCTGTCTCTGGAGAGAGAGAGAGAGAGAGAGAGAGAGAGAGAGAGAGAGAGAGAGAGAACCAGTGGCTGTGTTGGTCTTTTGTTTTGATTTTCCTTAATGGCATAATCTTGTATGTTGGTTTGTAAGCAGGTGGTCGTCACAGCTGAACTAACAGCAGATATTGTACTCATGTGAATCTTCGATGACCAATGCTTTTGCTACGCCAGCGAATGTTGTAAATCAGTTGAATATCAGGCATACCTGGGTTAAAGCCTAGTGCACTGGGATACGTTGACTTTGGTAAATTGATATTGTTACGGAAGTCGGTATGTTATTCATGTATTAGATTTTGAACCGGATTTCTGATTCTTTCTATCCTCTCGTAAGATAGCTGTAGAATTCTGGTGCTTTTTAATCAGCTATTTTATTGTCTGTTTCCGCTGCCTTTTAGTACTTTAAAGGATATTGATAGCCCGGACCATCTGGTGCTTAATGTTTGTTTATATGCGTTAGGTAAGTGATGATATATTAATAAGTAATGCTTACCTGATAGTTTTTTAGTTTTTTTTTTTTTACTTTTGTTTTTCATTTTCACTCCAGTTAGTTTCCTCGGTTGCACAATGCCATGTAAACACTATGGTATATGTAAGAGTACCCTCTTGTGTGTCTTAACTCCTCCCCTCTCATTCCCTCCCCCCATCCCTCCTCCCCTTCCACCCTTTCCACCCTTTGAACTGTAGGCTAATCCGTCTTTCAATCGTTTATGCTCCCCCTTCTCCCGCATCCCATCTTTTCTCGTTATTCTATTTGTTCTTGCTATTTCTATTATCTTCGTCTGAATCATGTTGGGGTGCTCCACCAGTGCTCTCTCTCTCTCTCTGATGTAGTTATCTTTTGACGTTGACACTTTTGACATTTAAGTTGATCCCAAAGGATGCACCAATAATATCCGGTTGAGTTGATAGCCAGCTCCTTTCTTGCCGCAAAAGCGAAGGCCAGGTGACATGTTTTAGATAAAAATACTTTGAAAGGAATGAAAGCGAATTGAAATACCACAAAGATAAGTTTTGACGTTGCCATTTTATTTTAGAAAACTACTAAATTTACTTGCTTGCGTTCATTCCACTAGCTCCCGAGCATCACCGGGAATTGTTGTGCCTTCGTATTCCAGTTCATTAGGGCCTTCAGGTTATTTCATTTAAGAGAAATGTAATATAATATTTGAAGGTCTTCGAATTTCTGTTCATCTCTTTGGTGACTACTCGTAATTATAGCATTTTCCACCAAACCTTAGGAAACCGATGTAGTTACATCGTGAACACCATATCCTTTAGAAGCTTGAATTTCAAGTCATTGGCCCCTGTGCTCTTGTTCCATATGAATAGGGTTCATCCTCTGATTAATAATAATAATAATAATAATAATAATAATAATAATAATAGTAATAATAATAATAACAATAATAATATTGTTATTATTATTATTATTATTATTATTATTATTATTATTATTATTATTATTATTATTATTATTATTGTGTCTTTGGTGCCCGGAATACGTGTGGAGTAAGTGATGCATTAAAAAGTTAATTTTCTCATTTATATTCTTCATTTGCTATTAATTCAGTCTGGAATAAATTAACCTTGAATAAATTCTTGTGTTGTTCTATGTCCGACCACTTATAAATTTGAAATTTTTTGAATGTATGTATTGATTTGAAATGTTTTGAATGTTTGTGTTAGCTTACTAGGACCGCTGTTGTAGCTTTTGGAAACGATGCTGAGTGTAGCCTGATAAATGAATTTTTCCCTTATCCTAGTGACAGTAAATGTATTTACCCTACTTTGTCTAGATTAATTTAATGAATTATTAGATAACTATATTATCCCTTTTTCCCCCGGCGGTTGGTTCCTTCCCTTTTTTGGGTTATTTCATATGATTAAGAAAGAAGAAAATTGGGAGTGGCGTTTTAGGGTAAAACGAAGTTGTCTTAGAGAAAAATATCAACATTGTCTTAGAAAAATATAGTTTTCTTATTTTCCTCATTGTAAAATAGTTGTCTCGGTAAGATATCAACTTCTTGTCGTGGAAAAATAAAGTTTTCGTGTTTTCCACATTGTAAATATAGTTGTCTCAGAAAGATATCAATCTTGTAGAAAATTGTCATTTTTTTTATTTGCCTCATTGTAGAATAGTTGTCTCAGAAAAGAATATCAACTTTTCGTCTTGGAAAAATGAAAGTTTTCTTATTTTCCTCATTGTAAAGTAAGTGCATCCGAAAAAGATATAAACTTCTTGTCGTAGAAAAGGAAAATTTTCTTATTTTCCTCATTGCAAGACTGACCTTGCTTGGTCCCATATCGGCAAGAAGTTTCGGTCTGTCATGTCTCTCTGTTGTGTGAAAAAGCTGACTTTTATTTAGGCTTGCGGTAGCTTGTTTTGCTTCGTCAGCTGTTGCTTGCCCTGCTGTCTCAAATCGGGCTTTCATTCGCCCTTGATTTAGGAGGTTGAGTCTTGCGTTTTGGTTTTCTTTTCAAGTTTTCCCTTGTTTTTTAAGTTCCTGGTGTATGGCTGTCGTCCGTTTATTGTTTTTATTCTTTCCTAAAACATTCAGCACTACATCAGACAATATTCCATCTGGTAAAACTAGAAATTTTGGTTTGTTTTTAAGCTTGTCGCTGGACGCTTTCACAATTCTGTCGTGAAATCGTACCCATTGCTTTTACGTATCCCGCGGAATCAGATGCATCGCTCTTGTATTTATCTTGGAAATTCGGTATATTGCTCTTGCTCCCTTAAATCGAAACCTGGCGAATTATTCTTGTATCTCTTGAAGCTGGACGTATTGAATTCGTGCCTTTGTTTTGAAGTTGGACACTTATATTTGTCTTGAAATTGGACGGATTTCTCTTGTGTCTTTGTAATTTATATATCTTTTCTCGAAATAGCCACATTGCTATTTTTGTGTTTTGAAATTGGACGCATTTCTCTTGTCTTTAGAATTGGATGCATTTTTTTTACATCTTGTCTTAAAATAGGCACATTGCTATTTTTTGTCTTGAAATTGGACGCATTTCTCTTGTGCATTTGGAATGGGATGCATTTTCTTTGTATATCTTGTCTTAAAATAGGCACATTGTCTTGAAATTGGACGCTTTACTATAGTTTCTCTCAAAATCACAATCAAAACATTGCATTTGTTGCCCGACGGGTTTGAGGTCGTTCATGTATTGGATATGAGCCATCCCCGGTAGTGTTGAGGGCAATTTTAAACGTAATGAAGATTAATTAAATTCATCTGACGTAATTAACGTTAATTTTACGAGAGGAAATTTCATTGGCAATTGTAATTGCGTCACAAATTACCGTGTAATGTCAGCTACTTTCGGCTTACTCTTTTATTAATATTGTCGCTATAACTTGAGTGTGTCTGTAAAATGCATACGTAATAAGTCTTATTATTCTAATTTGCTAAGAGTAATGAAGCTAATTTTTTTAATGTGACCAGAGTGACTAAATAAAAAGGTCATTTGGAAGAGTTTGTCATAATGAGGGTATGGTGTCGTTTTAGAATTTGAACCCTACATAGGGGTGTAGGCTTTACTTAAGGTTCTTTGCAGCGTCCCTTCGGCCCTTAGCTGCAACCCATGTCATTCCTTTTGCTTTACCTCCGTTTATATTCTCTTTCTTCCATCGTACTTTCCGCCCTCTCCTAACAAATTTTTCATAGCGCAGCTCCGAAGCTTTTCTCCTGTTGCACCTTAAAACCTTTTTATTGTCAATGTCTGTTTCAGCTCTGAATGACCTCAGCGGTCCGAGCGCTTGGTTTTTGGCCTAAATCCTATACTCTGTTCTATTTTACTCTATAATTTGATTCTTCCCTTTATAAAACCTGATGACATTGAATGTAATAAGAAATTGCATTTAATTGCATAGTAATTAACATTGCTGTGAATTATCGTAACCGGAAGTCTGTTTTACATTTGGGTGGGGAAGGATAATGGCAAAGTAATTAGTTTGGTGAAGCATTTGGGGGCATTTTACGTGTTCGTGAGTGAGTAATTTCTCGAATTTGTTACCTCCTTCGTCAGTGCTGAATGGCTGGAAATATATTCGGTGTTGAATCGTCTGCCAACATCCAGAACAAGAAATAAATAAATAAATAAGTAAAATAAAAATGACAAATTTTATTTTTATTTACTTCGAAATTCAGCGTCAGATTTTAGTGCTTTTATTTTACAGAGCGAAATAATTAAGATTGGCATGATGCTATTTTTGTTCCTTCATTAATTCATAGTGCTTATGAATAAAAAAAATATTTATACAATCAGTGAACTTGTCATCAGTCGTAGACCGTTAAACATTTTTTTAAGTTTTTACTCTTTCTCTAAGCACGTCTGTTAAAACCCCCTGCCCACTGAACCTTGAAAAAAAAATTTCATTCTCTACTCAAAATTCAAGAAGCAAATATGTCGATCGTTATTGCTCGCAGACCACCTTGTAATAATTAACGCGTTGAGAGACGCTACTGAATGCCGTGGCTTTCCAGTCCTAACGTGTTCTAACGAAAGTGTTGCCCTCCTCGGGTTGTCTCTGTAAATCTCGCTTTTTACGAGACCGGGAGTCCATTGACTCCCGACGTCTTTCTTCCTATTCGAAGGACGCATATATATATAAAACGAGAAGAAAGAAAAGGGGCGACTTTCACGGCGGAATGTCTTCTGAACTCAGTGAGGCCATTCGACGAACTAAAAAGACTCGAGGTAAATTCACTCCCAAGAACGAAGTGACCGTCGTCGTCACCTGACTTATTTCAACCGATTGCCTGCTGGCAGGGAAATGAACCCGGGTTGGTGGGGATGTGAACCCGAAGCAGAACCCGAACCCGAATTGGCGGGATTGTGAACCCCTCGATGGAGTGGGTGAGAGCCCAACTTGGCGAGTGTGCGTGTGTGTGTGAGATCATCCTAAGTTGGCCAGAATCTGAAGTTCTAGACACGAGTTTGTGTTAATTTGCGCCTCTGGAAGTCCTTAATGGAAGAACGAAAAGGAGAAAATAAAAAAAAATGAAGGAAAAAATGCCAAACTGAAATAACGTAAGGAGAGGCGGACGATGGCCTTTATTAAGTTCGTAAATGAAGGCGCTCCTTTGGAAATACTGCACCACGCATACTTAATTGAATGGAAAGGTGTTTTCGCTTCGCAGAGTGGCTGCAGTCTTAAATGTTTCCTCTAAATTTGGAAGTGATAGGAAATTTTGCAAGTCTCATATTTGAATATTCTTGAGTTCTATTTTGTGTGCCTCAGTTCTTTTGGAAAATTAGCTTTACATGCATTCTTTATATGTATATATACACACACACACACACACACACATATATATATATATATATATATATATATATATATATATATATATATATATATATATATATATATATATATAATTACATTTATAATTTGTATACACTCATGCAAATATATACGTACACATTCAAATCGCAATTTCAGACTGATTTGTTTTAGTATTAAACAGATCGTCCGTCGAATATCTCAGAATGCTCTATAATGAAAAATTCCAATTCGGTTTTCTGCCTCAAGGATCCCATTGTTCGAGGAAGAAATCCAGTTTTTTCTGTATACTACATTTCTTCCGTCACTTTAACCTCGCCCAATCAATGGCGAGGTATTGAAAGATAAAACTGATCTGTGATTGGCTCTTTGTGCTGGAGATGCACTGACCCAGTTAATGTGGGAGGGACTTGTCTTCAGTACACCACAGCTCCTCTCTCTCTCTCTCTCTCTCTCTCTCTCTCTCTCTCTCTCTCTCTCTCTCTCTCAACAGCAAGATAATTTTATAACATTTCAAGTTTTATGCACGTATATTTTCACCTTTCTTACTGTAAGGAAAAGAAGCTTTATCTAGTGAATATGTTAACTGTCGTAGGTTACCAGAGCAATAATAGTTTTCTGCAGTGGAGTGTGTGTATGTGTGTGATTATGTAACAACTATTTCCATGGTAATGAATTCTTGAAATCCATGATTTTGAACCTGAAGTTTATGAAAATGCGTTTCGTGTTGCTTTAGGGGTGTAGCATCAGTTGTTGCAGAATGTTGGGTATATCCTCTTTAGCTTATTTTTATTATTGCCATGTTTTGCAGAATAGCCTGACTTTTGAGAAATCTGCAAGTCCTGTAGCTTTCAGAACATCAGGGAATACACACACACACACACACACACATATATATATATATATAAAATATATTTATATATATATATACATACACAACGACAAATCGTTATGATGTGCGATGTCTTAAAATGACAATAGACTGGAAGTAAAAGGGAAGCATCATCCCAAGGTCGAGTGATACACAAATTCAGTTAGAATACAAAATAACCTCGGTGATGTTATGAGATCACCAGACAGTATAAAGCGAGCAACAATCTATTTAAAAGCTGATTATTCGACAATGGTATTTTACAAATTGTTCATCCAACATCTACGTGTTTAGGGCAGTGTCAAGTTCTTTACAGCTTTTCTTTATAATAAAAGATTTTGTGATGATATGATTCATAACGTATTCATTGTGTTTTAACTGTATTTTTGTATCATTCGACCCTGAGGAGGTGTAGAAACAAGAAACTGTTATTCCTCCCTTCGCTTACATTTTTCCTCGGCTTGCTCGATTTTCGATTATATATATGTATTATATATATATATATATATATATATATATATATATATATATTGTGATATATATATATATATTATGAGTATGTATGTATGTATGTATGTATGTATGGGGAATGTATTTGCGCATGTGTTTGTGAGGAAGGCCACTTTACCTTTAATGGGGCATTCATGCTTTATTTGCTGTATCTTGGATGAGACTACTACTTTAGTTACTTAATACACCTACACAAGAGGTTCATAAGCTAAGCGTCGAGCCCCCTACAAAATTAAACCATATACTTTATCTTGAAGGCACCATCTGTCCAGTCATTTCTAGGTCATTTTCTCGCCTCCCTCCTAAGTCTTCCATATCATTCAATCTTCACCGACCTTTTTGTCATTTCTTTCAGTTCAGTCATATATTCCTATCTTAACTACCCTGGAGTTCCAATTCTTATTTAGGGTGCTTATGAGCAGCCCAGGAAAGGGACAGTCAAGTGCCCAGAGACCAGAACATACACATACAGTATGTGCATCATAGTCCAAGTCCTTCTCCGCTCTACTGAGACCTTAATGTGCCACCGCAGACCCCCTCCCCCCAAACCTCCCCTCCACGCCATATTCCTAGAAAAAGTAAGGTTTTGTGCCTGTGAATACCTACCATGGGCTGACCGAGGCTTGAACTCCGACCCACTCGTTGAAATAAGTCAGTGGAAGCAATAGTGATCTCATCTTATAATGGAAGTTGGTTCCGGTATCACTGTCGTAAGTGTGATTGTGACTGGAGTTATCAGGAGAGCTCTTGCTGCTAGGGTAATAATGTCGTTGATGCAAGTCGAGTTGACATTTCTGTGGTAATGACAGCATGTATCTTTAAACGTCTGGATGACAGTTGGTTGGAATGTAGCTCTCATGTTGATTGCCAGATGTCGCTGGAGTTGTCATGGTATGATGACAGTGAAGCTGTCACCACTGGGATTTTGGCACAAGATACCGGTAGCAACAGGCAACAGTAGCTGTTAATAGATATATCACTACTTCAGTCATGTCAGTCATCTAGAACTAATGAAATATATCTCGATACAATGTCAGTAGGGCTTTTACTTTTATATTGACAGTAAAGCATTGGAGATAAAACAATAATCATACTATTACGGTTGCATGTCTCTACTATGGCGATGTCAATAGCTTTCCGCTGTTATGAATGAAAATATGAGTCCCTAAGGCTTGTAAGTAATGACAGTAAATACTGGTCAATATGTTATTATTGTGATTACCCTTGGATATTAGTAGGAATGCAATTCCCGCAGAGTGCCAGTACCTCTACTTATTGTGAATGGAATTAGACGGTAGCACAATTGTCTGTACAGCAATAATGACTGTAGATGCCATTGAGGTCTCAGTAAATGACAGGGTAGAATTTTGAGCATCATCCGATGCATAATCTCTCTGAGGGGAAAGTTTAAATGATGCAGGAATTTGCAAGCTTGTTATTGAATGATCATGTCAAATATTGGCTCTGAGTGCCGTTATGCAACGTTATGTATTACTGAGTACGCTAAGAAAGAACAGCTGGGGGGCCGATGAAGTCGCGGATCACACCATGTGATGTGGGTTATTTTTCGTCTTCGACTTGTGCGTTGTAAATCACCGTAAGGTGTAGCGGGACTTCTGATTGAATTAAAGCTTGAAAATCACCGGAACTGATGCTCGCCATTTTTTAATTTATGTTCGTGTGGGAAAAATGATTATACGGTAGGGGATGGATTTCAGTATCATTGCAATAAAGATAGTAATATGAAAATAATCCTATGGGTTACTGCTCATTTTTGGGGAGATCCAAGTACTTGGATATCATTAGTCTGTGTCCTCGAAATTCCTTTTTGAAGTTATTAGTGAATCATTCTTGGGTTAACTTGGGAGGCCCGGCCATGTTTATAAAATGATTGTCTCTTCCATCGTGATAGTGACCCTTTAGTTCGAAGGCCTTGGAGATATATTCTTCCAAACTGATATCCATCGAGACAGATGTCCTTTCAGTGAGGTTTCCGTCCTTAGAGATCATTGTAGTAGGGTGGCCTTAAGAGATCATTTCCTTTGAGCAGCGTCTTCGAGACAGATGCCCTTTGCAAATAGCGTCCTTCGTTACTGACGTCCTTTGACGCTGGTGAATTTCACCATTACTCCGCCTCGCCACTTCATACAACGAAAAGGAGACGCGAGAGACGGAAGGGCCGTGTGCCGTAGGGTGCAGGTGCTTTATGTCCGCCGGTGGATACGTGTTTGTGTGAGGAAGTCCATTAGGGGCATTCGGATGCTGACGCAACGAGGCGGAGAGAGAGAGAGAGAGAGAGAGAGAGAGAGAGAGAGAGAGAGAGAGAGAGAGAATATGTTATCTTCACAAGACCAAGCCTGCTCTGAGAGAGAGAGAGAAAAGAGACGGGGTCAGGTTGTTGCAGGAGACTCTGTTAATGATAAATAAGTGAAGAAACTAAGTCATGTTATCTTCCCAGAACACTCTTAGAGAGAGAGAGAGAGAGAGAGAGAGAGAGAGAAAACGAGGTCAGCTCGTCGCCGTCCTCCCAGGACACCGCCCACGGCGACTCGAGAGGTATATCTGGAAAAGGTAGCTTTTAGAATTCATGTGCAGTAATAGGGATCATTGTGAATGCCTGGAAGCGCGGTCGAGTCTGTGCTCCTCGCATCTCCCTTGTTGCTCCTTTTGTACAGACTTCTTGACGCTCTCGAGGAAAAGCCTTATATCGTTTTTAAGGAAAAAGAGGACAAAAAGTGTCGTATCATTTTAAAGAAACCTGGGGATAAAAGGAAAAGAATGGGACAAAGGCTCTGTTCCTGTTCTCACTTCCCTTTACTCACCTGGTTTATGGAGAAGTATTCATGGGGTTGGGGGTCTCTCTCTCTCTCTCTCTCTCTCTCTCTCTCTCTCATTTTACCTTAAGACATAAAGACAATTCTAAAGAAAGGGTTGACTGAATTGATATATATATATATATATATATATATATATATATATATATATATATATATATATATATATATATATATATATATATATATATATATATATATATAATATATATATATATATAATATATATATATATATATATATATATATATATGTATATATATATATATATATATATATATATATATATATATATATATATATATATATATATGTGTATGTATATATGTATATATATAATAAGGCTGTCTGTCTAACTCCTATTTTTATATAGCCTTTATAGTGTTCCTGTAGTATATTCGTTAGTGCCTTTTCAAGAGAAAATGTTCTTATGCTGAAATCAAATGTTTCAGGTTTTCGTTATAAGAAATAAAAAAGTGTGCCTGTGGGGCATTTGCCGTAAAATATCCTAGTGGTATTGGCATTTTGCAAGTGGAATTAAAGTTGGATATTTTGCATTAGCCAGTGACGGGAAATCAATGCAGTGGGGCTGGTTCCTTTCTCTTGGAGCCTTTCGTGCGTTTGACTTGCAGTTCGCTCTCTCGGGGATCTTTTATTGAATTCTTATTGAATGCATTGTGGAGTTCCTTCCCCACAGTGCTCTGTGTTTTCATCACCAGCATTATTGTTGTTGTTGTTGGTTGTTGTTGCTGATAAGGGCGCGAGGTATAAAAGTTCAGTAATCTTCAATGATTGGTTATGGATTTAAACTGATTTTGGTTTTTTCGTAATTATATTAATGATTTGCAACAATATTTAAATAGTTACAGGTATAGAATAGCCTATATTCACAGTGACGTATTGTCAAGAAAACATTTTCTTCGTAGAAGAGGTGGTGCCGTCAGAGGTGCACTGTAGGCATTATTTAAGGTTCTTTGCAGCGTCTCTTCGGCCCCTTTCATTCTTTTTACTGTTCCTCCGGTCATATTATCTTTCTTCCATCTTCCTTTCCACCCTCTCCCAACAATTGATTCATGGTGCAGCAGCGAGGTTTTTCCTCCTGTTGCGCCTTTCAAACCTTTTTACTGTCAATTTCCGTTTCAGCGCTGAATGACCTCATCGGTCCCAGGGCATGGCCTTTGGCCTAAATCCCATTCTAAGAAAGCATTGGAGAGCCCTGCTTCGTGATGATCATAGTCATGGTCATTATTATCATGAGTATAATTAAAATCCGAAGCAGGAAGCCGCCTTGGAATTTGACCACGATCATGCGGCCACGAAGTTTGCGTCGAATTTCACGGTTGGCGTCGCCGTGCTAACAGGTTTACGACAAGCAATTTCGCCTTGCCTTCATGCGATTACCGCTCTAAGGAAGGTCATTACTGTCGCCGCGTATTAAATTATTGTTAACGCGGAAGATGAAGGGCACTTGATGGGTGGACGGTGGGCGGGGGAGTTGGCGGTGGTGCAAATATCCCTGTTCTTGGAATACGGTGTTAAGAAGAGTGGTCGTCTTCAGTGCCTTGCTGTGATAGCACTGATGATGTATCTCTCTGTCAAGGGACCCATGTTCGATCCCCGAGCCGGACGAGGAAAGGAAAGGCCTGGGCTCATTTTCTTGAAAACCCAGTACGTCCTTTGTAGACACGGGCGGTTAATTATATACCTGTATATGGTGGTTATTCGTCTGCTCTGAATCGCAGCTAAGACAGAGAGAGAAAAAGAAATGAAGGGAAAATTGTTTACATTCTATAACTGCATTGAAACCATTCACGTTGTGTGTGGTGTATAGAATGCATTTTATCTAAAGTTCATGGAAGAGCTTCATCCTTGAGTCCACGAGGTATTATGATTTAAACAGTTTGGAGTCTAGCTTTCTATGAAACAGGCGTTAATTCTGAAAGGGGATGGATACTTGAATAAACATTGGGTGGTAGAACTTTGAACAAACTGTAGTTTGGTCAGATATTTTGGTAGAGTAAATTGCGAACGAAGCGCTGTTTGGATAATAAATTTTGAGTGAATTCATGGGGAACACTGAAACAACTATGAACATGTTTGTAGAGTGTGGTAGAGATGGGCTATCAAGCAAGAGACGAGATAGCAATATTATTTTTCTTGTTATAAATTCCATTATTTTTCTTGTTATTGTAAGTTCCAGTGTATGCCGACTTACATGGAACAAGTTGGTATGGGCTTTTTAACTTTTTGAACAAGGTTTCAAAGAAGCGTTACCATATATGAATAATCAGAAAAAAATAATGCCAACAGAGTCTTATTAAAATAATATTTACAAAGCGGATAATGTACAAAATGAAAGAGAAATCAAAGGAAATAGATTCGGATTGTTAAAAACGGATAATTCGTTACAAACCTGGTATGGTTATGATATATCTATGCAATTTAGCATCATGTTTTTGTAGCGCACAGATGAGATTTAGTGTTGTGACCTGATGCATTTATCAACGTTGAATAGGTCAAAGGAAACTTGCTAAGGTTTATAGATAATTCAAAGTAAGCTTAGGTAAAGCTTAATAATTAGCTGTTGGAATGTTAATTTTTATTGCGGAATTGTTTTTCCATCACATAGCATAAAAGCTTTTACGTGTGGCCTAATACTGAGCCAGTACACACACACACACACACACACACACACACACACACACACACTTCATTCCTAAGCAATGTAACCAGAGACGTTCTCTCTCCACCCGTTCATCTTGTGAACATAAGCGCTCTCTCTCTCTCTCTCTCCCTCTCTCTCTCCCTCTCTCTCTCTCTCTCTCTCTCTCTGATATACATATATATGAACTGCAAGAGCGGACGGAAGGGGAAGAGGAGCCGCCGCGCCTACAGAACGTCGGGCTGAGTAAACTTCGTTTTTATTTGAGCGTGAAGAAGACGGTCTTTATTGGCCTAAGCTCCGAAAGGGCTTAAAAATTGGGGTAAAAGGAGAAAAGCAGTTGGACACAACGAGGACAACGACGAGGACGACGCCTCAGCGGAATGAACCAAAGGAACTGAAGTGGAAATCACTGGGAATTGGGAGGAGGAGAATTTGCGTTCCGTCTTTTTCTGTCGTATTTTCTCATTGTCGCAAATATTACACGGGTTTATGGCGTCGCGGTTTTGGCCCCGGGGGAAGTGTGTGTGTCCTCGTTTGTGCGAGCATGTTTCGCTGAATTTGTGTGGGGGTGTTTTTATGCTTCGTTATTGGATGCTTGTGCTGGTGTGTTTGCTGCTCGATTATGGCATGGGTTTGGAGTGAAGACCTTTATACATTTTTGTGTATGTGTGTGTGTTTCGGTACCTGCATTAGGTAATTTATTAGCGCGATTGTTTCTGAAATTGGAATAGAATGGAATATAAAACTTAGGCCAGAGGCCAAGTGCTGCAACCCACGAGGTCATTCAGTGCTGAAAGGGAAATTGAGAGTAAAGGGGGTTTTAAAGATGTAACAGGAGGAAACCTCGCAGTTGCACTGTGAAATGATTGTTAGGAGAGGGTGGAAAGTAAGAAGGAAGAAAGAGAGTATGAACGGAGGAACAATTGAGGGGTAAAAGGGGTTGCAGCTAGGGCCTATGGGACGCTGCAAAGAACGTTAAGTAATGCTTACAGTGCACTATGCAAGGTGCTCTGACAGTATTACACAACGGTGTATGTCTGACATTCGTCTAAAACGTCGCTTGGCCCTGCTGAGAAAATTATACATTTGTGTGTGTGTGAATTTTTAGAAAAATGGCAACAGGCCCTAAGGGTGTGGGATGAGCTGCATTGGGTGATTACACTAATGCCCGAGATGTAAACATTGAGTGAAAGAATGTCCAGCAATAAGAAATTATGGCTACTTTTATATTCGCGAACTGAAGAAGTATTCCCAAGATCAGTCGCTTAACCATAACATGAATCCTGCATTTTACGTCCAGATTATGTTATGATATACTGGAGCTCATATCCGGTAAGCCTAATACTGCGTCAGTATATGAGGAAGAAACTCAAACAGATATTTCGGTTGTATAAGGAAGGTCTGGTGATACTGCAACACTTCGTACGGTAATATTAATAGTAGTATAGTAGCGGTGTGGCCTCTGCTAGCTTCCGCTTTCCTCCGTCTCTCTTTTCGTTCAAGCCCCGACTCCCCCTCCCCCTTCCCCTTCCTTCTTCCCTCTTCCCCTCCCCACTTCCCCTCCCCACTCCTCCCCGTCTCCAGAACGGAGAGTTGCATATGTATAAAAGTTGGTGACATATTGGCGAGAATATTACTCGAGTCCTAGTTGTACATTATTAGGTGCCTAGGAAAGTTTCTGATAAAAGATCAAAGAACGGAGAAGGCTTAAGATTTCTGAACGGAAACGGAGAGAGAGAGAGAGAGAGAGAGAGAGAGAGAGAGAGAGAGAGAGAGAGAGAGAGAGAGAGAGTCTGTATGAGAGTTTCACATGAATTTAAAAAAGTCCGGAATCATGTCGTGAGAAAAATAAAAGTACGGTAATAGAGACAGAGAAACCGAGTGAAAGTTTTTATTATTATTAAAAAAAAGACGCTGAAATATGACGATAAAAGAGCTGGAAGAACGGCGTAAGTTACAGGTTAATCTTGATAAGACACCCAAGAACCGGGAAAAGTAAAAACAACGGAAAGCAAACCGACAAGCAAAAAAAAAAAAAAAGTGTGAAACTGGAGCACAGAATGGCATCTTGAGATTCTATGGTTCCGCAAATGTGTAAAGAAATATCCTACTGGTTATTTTAAATTATTTTGTTTTGTGTATATGTAGATGGGCATGATTACTGTCTGTTTAAGTCCTGTACCGAATATTGAAAGCGTTTCTGTCCCTAAAGCGTGGTGGTTATTGCTAGTTGAGCTGTGTAGTGTGTTAGAGAAGCGTATGTTAATGCATACATAGTACGCAAGGCACTTTGGTTTATTGAGTGAGCGCTGTTTTTTTTTTTTTTTTTTTATACATACTTTACCCTTCGTGTATTCATTGTACAATTTTATGCCTTTTTGATATTTTAAGTTGTACGCAGGATATTTATAACAGTTAATTGCATAACTGCTTTGCATATATTTTATGGTAAATTACATAAATTTTTTTATATATTTCACAGTAAATTACGTAACTATTTGTATATTTACAGTAAATTACATAAGTATCTTGTATTATTTTGCAGTGAATTGCATAACTGTTTTGTATATATTTTACAATGGATTACAAAATTACATAACTTTTTGTTTATATTTTGCAGTAAATTACATAAGTATTTTTTTATATATTTTACAATAAATTACATAACTTTTTTTATATTTTACAGTAAATTACATAACTACTTTAGTATAGATTTTACCAAGAGCACTAAATTTAATTTCTCTTGAAACAAAAAGTTTCTCTCTCTCTCTCTCTCTCTCTCTCTCTCTCTCTCTCTACGCACAGAGATACACACCTACACACACACACACACACACTTATGAAAGATGACCCCAATTCAAGTGCCGTACGAGTTCATTTTTTTTTTTTCTCAGTACCGTTTCTTTACCTGGGGCCCGATGGAAAGATCTTGAAAAGCCTTCGGTCGTGATTGAAGTTCAAGATCTAAGGAGCTTCATTTCCCTCGCGTCGTGAATCTCTCTTCCTCTTTCTCTCTCTCTCTAGCCTGACTAAACCCTCGTTTCATGCCGAACGTCACGGACGCAGTGCATGATGAATGTGAGAGAGAGAGAGAGAGAGAGAGAGTGTTACTTTAGGTTTCAAACGAAAGTAAATTTAGTGCTCATGGTAAAGTATATACAAAAATAATTATGTAGTTTTTCTGTAAAATATACACAAAAATATTATGCAATTTACTGTAAAATATATACAAAATTATGCAATTTGCTGTTATAAATAAGCCAGATAACTTGGAAGAGTGAGGTGGTGGGTATGAACAAATAGTGGTTAAATTTCTGTAAGATTTGAGAGATACTCGAGTAAATACGTTGTTCGATTTGGGTGAATAAAGTAATGATGGACTTGCATGTTCATCAAATTTCATTGAGAGAGAGAGAGAGAGAGAGAGAGAGAGAGCTTGATCTGTAATGCTATACCGTTGCTTATCTTTTTCGTCTGGGAAGCCTTCGACAGTGATCTTATTTAATGAAGAACATGAGACAGATCACTGTGAGGAAGGTTTGACGGATGAAATTCGCTTTTAAAATGAGGATGCGTGATTGAACAGCAGTCCAATGATCTCATCTCTATTCCTAAACTTTTATTGGTATTGATGTCACCGTTTTTTTTTTTGCTTATAAGTCTGATCGTGATTCTGTTACGTTAGGCGTTGCAATTCTGCTTTTAGTAGCCCGACCGTGATCTAAGTTATGAAATTAAATCTATTCGTGTATTTTTCATCTTGATTTGAGGTTCTGCGGATAGAATAAAGCTAAAAGCTCCCTCTGATATGTATGGGTGCGGATTTGTACATTCGTATAATTTGTAGGTTTTCCAATAATAGCTGTCAATACCGACTAGGCTTGGTTAATTGGTACTAGAGCAGATGACAAGATGGGTGAGAAAAGTAGGTTAGGATCAGTATTGTGTGAAGTAATTTAAGGACAACACTGTCATAAAAGGAAGGGTAGGGGGATTTGGTAGGAAGGGTTCGGGATTGGAGGAAGGCGGGGGTAGGCATTCAAGAGACCTAGACACTAGTGTGCTAGAGTTGGTTTTTAGGAGGAGCGGGTCAGGAAGGGGGGAAGGAAGGGAAGGGGAGGAGGCTGTCACTGAGTTGGTGCCCGGGTTCTGGAACGATATTTCAAGAGTACCTCTGGAGAGGCTGCTGAAGTGAGTTTATGTAAGCTTTCATTAGATGTATCAATATTATTACCTCAGAGGGTTGGGTGGAGGGGCAGGGAGGGGATGGGGGTTACGAATAGGTCAGAATGGAGGTCGAGGCTACCTCAGTATGTCGTCATCTTCCTCCTTTTCTTTTTTCTTATTCGTCTCCTGCTTCGGGATCTGTTTTTATTTTCTGTTCCTTCCCCGCGAAAGGAGGTCAGTAGACCTGGTGCTTCTTCAGTTGTCCTAAAGAAACGAAGAAGAAAAAGTTTGAAAAATCCTGTAACCTCCCCGACCGCTCTCTATCTTCCGAGGCATCAAAGCAGTGGGCCTTGGCAGTTTGTGCTGATTTAAGGAAAACTTTAAAGAATATCTCTCTCTCTCTCTCTCTCTCTCTCTCTCTCTCTCTCTCTCTCTCTCTTTTTAAAGTTGATAACGCAGCGCAGCAGGGAAGTTCGTAACATCGGTTCGGTGCCTCGCTGGAAAGTTGACGCGATTCCTTTGTTATTCGATGCCGGATCCGAAGCGTTCGCGAGGTATCGGTTGCTGATTAGATTGTTTTTGATTTTTGATGTTGCGATTTTGTTTCGGCGCTCAGTTTGTTTGTTCAACGTGATCGGTGATTTATTCAGCTTCTGTTTAATTTGCTCTTGTTTTTCTATTTGCTTCGATTTTTGTTTAGAATTCTTTTTATTGGTCGTTTGATTCGGCGAGAAATTTATTTTGCTTAATTGTTAATTAGTAATGTATTCAACGCGAGATCTCGTTCCTTTCATCTTCATTGATTTGCATTGATTGTTACCTTTTGATTGTGGCTGTGTGTTTCAGTGAGAAGTGTGTTTTAATCTTGATAAAGTTTTTTTTTACCCCATGTGTTTTTTTCTATTGCCTTCATTGCCTTTCTTGGGTTTTTTCTTTTTAGAGTGTTTTGAATTTGTTACTCATTATTGGTTTTCATTTTGCTTTTGAATGTTATCGTTTTTATTCATTTTAGTACAGTTAGATTTTTTGTTATGCTGTTTATTTGTTTTGAACAAGGAATGATTTTATATGTTGAACCGAACTGTTGTTTACAGTGTATTAGCGCAGGCCGTTGCCCTGAACACGAAATATCAGTTGCTATTCAGATATGCTTTAGTTTGTATAATTCTCATTAGTTTTGTTGAAAGTGTTATATAGATTTTTTGTTTAGCTGCTTATGTGTAGGCTAATTGAACGGCATCGGGACGCTGGTTGCTTGTATACTGTATTACTCTGCCGTGATAAAATAAAAAAGAAATAGAAAATAAGTCTGATAACATCGTTGTCAAAATATTTGACTATCCCCTAAGCTCAAAACCACTGATTTTTCCTCAAATACAGAAAGTGCCTCACTCATTTTCATTCTGTTGATTGAAAGAGGTTACCTTTTGTTTGGCTGTTGTAGCAGCATGGGTAATACACAAAGAAAAACTCATTTAATAAATCCTTTTCAGTGATTATTGTGAAGACTTCCTCTTGTCATGTTTCATTGTGGTATCTTGTGAAATGGATATCTAACGTCTTCAAAGCTGCGCCATCTCATATTTTATTTATTGGATGTCAGCGGTCCCAACTCCCAAGATTGCTTTGTTTGGGGACTATCGGTGGTTGTTTTCTCCTGTGTAACTTTGACTTTCCTCTCTGCTTATGTATTCCTAGGTTCTTATTACCTTCCAGCTTTTTTGAGGTTGGTCCCTTGTATCATTTTGGGTTAGGTTTTATTGTAACTTTTTTCGTATTCCCTGTACTCTTCTATTTTGTATATTCTATTTGGTTCTTATTGTTTTCCGTTATTCCATTTGCCTCCAATTTCCATGTATCCCCCTTTTGTCTTATCCTCTTGTGTGTCCTTTATTCCCTTCCTTTTTTTCTCTTATCCTATTGTATTCCCTTTGGCCTGCTATTAACGTCTGTTGTGTTCTGCCATTTTTTTTCATCGGCTTTAGGCTATGTGAGCGCATTTAGTAGCTCCTCCCTTTGACGGTGAAAGAGCATAAAATAAAAATAGGCGGCAGACGGACTGCCTTCTGCATTTCCTGTCCCGAGGTCAGCAGTCCATAGAGTTGTACGGTTCAGTGACCACTTTTTTCTCTCCTTTAACGTGTATCGGAGCTTGTTTTTGCCCATCTGTCTCGAAGGTTTGGTTCCTTCACTGGTTCTGTAAAGTGTTTCTTGTGGAAGTTAATCGGAAGTCATTTTCTTTCTTAATCGTCAGCTGTTGTTTTTGTTTTCAGGTCCTTGGCAATTTAAATCTAGTTTTGCATTGGGCTCATATTAGGGATTTATAATTTCTTATTTGATTATTTGTTCAATTATTGATTTACTTCGTGGAGCAACACGAGGTAGCAAAATTCCTCTTGATGCAAGGGGATTAATTAGTTTTTCAAGCATAATTTTATTTACTTGTTAGTTTTTTAAACAGAATTTTATTTATTTTGGTTTTTAAACAATTTTATTTATTTGATTAATAATTAGTTTTGAACAGTTTTTATTTATATATTAGTTTTTTAACAGAATTTTATTAATTATTTATTAGTTTTTAAATAGAATTTTATTTAATTTTTTGTTTCTTAGTTTTTTAGAGAGAGTTATATTTATTTTCATTAATTTACTTTATTTATGTATTCATTTATGTATTTATCAGTGGGAGGATGAGTTCCTTTCATACTGAACTGGGATTCGTACCAGATTCACAGACAGGCCGGGGCAGGATGTATGGGAGTTGGCACTGCGGTGGAGGGAAATGGGAAGTACCCTGATGAAGGGATTCCTTCTTCCTTTGTAGGCGGAGCCGTATATTGACCAGGCGATAGACCGTTTTTGAGAACTGGTGAGAGAGAGAGAGAGAGAGAGAGAGAGAGAGAGAGAGAGAGAGAGAGAGAGAATGTCATTGATCGGAAATCTGTACCATCGTCATAAGCAGATTATTTCGTTAACGGCCACGAAAATGTTTTGTGCGCAGGATGGAGAGAGAGAGAGAGAGAGAGAGAGAGAGAGAGAGAGAGAGAGAGGTTTATGATCTATTGGGAAATTCGATCTCTTAAACAAGGACCAGATCTCTCTCTCTCTCTCTCTCTCTCTCTCTCTCTCTCTCTCTCTCTCTCTCTCTCTATTAGCATGAACTGTATCTGACTCTGTTATATTATTATTATATATTTCACTTGTGTTTTATGGCGGTGGGCTGAATGCTGGCAGTAGTTGCACTCCCGTATGTCTTTCGTTTCTGTTCCGTTACTGCTCCTGCAATTGTTGCTCAGTGCGTCGCAATAAAACTTCCCACGAAGGTATAGCAGCAGGAGCGGCAGCCGTACTGCTATTATCATGCCGGTAAAATAGCAACAACAGCGGCAAGTGCATCATGAAAGCACAGGAGCAAACCCATTTCTCGGATACAATAGTACAACGGTGGCTGCAGTAACAGCGGGATGGTGGTAATTACATATTCAAAGCTTTGAAGCCTGATTCTCTCTCTCTCTCTCTCTCTCTCTCTCTCTCTCTCTCTCTCTCCTCGCCAATTTTGTAAGCGAGAGGGTTATTCGTGTTTTTATTTGATATTTACCGAGTTATTTTTCTTTTGAATTTTTTCGTGTATATAGTTTTTGGCATTGGATATCGTGTATTTATTTTGACAGGGAGATTAAACCATTTAGTGTACAAAGTATAAGCACTCTTTTTACGTTCTCTAATTCTACCAGTCCAGCTTTACATTTTTCTATTTATGGAAAGCGAGCAGTGTTCTTTCGCCTGGTTCATATTAGGTCGATAGCTATTGTTTTCTTCATTAGCTTTACGGATTTTGGAAACTACATTAGTCGTAATGGATTTGTAGTAGGAAGAATTTTATATTCGACTGGTTTTTCTATTAGGGTTCTTGAGTAAAGAATTGTATGTGAAGAGTTTGTGTGTGAGGGTAGAAACCTCATCCTAGTATTACTGAGTAGCTTTCAACAAACCAGAGGAAGTAGAAGATGGTCGGCATTTGGTCAATATGTTAGGAAAGCTGAGAGGAACAGAACTTGCAACCGTAGATGGTGCAAACACTAAACTCCATATTCTTTGTGAGTTTGTTCAAGAAGGAACCAGTGGCAGTAACGTGGCTTTTCTTCTCTCAGTTGTCTTTATGAAGATGAATAAATTTACTTTCAAATAATTCCAAAGTCTGTGAATTTTACTCCATACAGCACCTTGTTTACCGCCTGGGATTTTTTTGTTTTCAATCTTTTTGATGTTCAACTCTCGACTCTTAGCTTCACTTTCCCCTTAGCGAGGCCCTTCGTTTGTCTCCTCCCTTCCTCCATCACCTCCTCCTTCCGAGTCCCTTCCCTAAGAAGCCCTAAATCGTGGACCTCTATATCCACCTTTGTATCCTATTTTCGAGTTTCATTTAAATGCCTACCTCTTGGTCCCTGGCGCTGCTCAAACTTCAGGAAGAGAAAATGGAATTTTCTGAACTGGAAGGCTCATACGCGTTCCCGCCGTGCAGGAGGAAGAAAAGCGACCCTTAATTATACCATACGTAAGGCCGAGATTTGAGCCCTACCCGTCGCATTAGCGGGAGCTACAAACTTTTAAATTACACTCTACTGGTATTTGGCTGTCCGGTGCAACGCAAACACTGTAAACAAATACCGTTGCTATTGCCTCCGGAGCTAAGGGTGATTATTCTCCAGCAGGTGCTCGTATTAATGCCATGCCCTCACAGGAGAAGATTTGAGCTTTTTATTTTATTTTATTTTTTTACTTTTCAAGGACGATGTTAACGATTTTATATTCGAGCCCTTTATGAGAATACGAGATTAGTTCATAATTGCTGCACAATTGTTAAGTTGGAATTGGTAATTAGTTGTTGCGGAAATATGTTCCGGATATTTTTTTTCTTTTACTTTGCGCTTGTAAGCTTTTTAATTAGCGGTTCCCAAGCGATTTGTAATTATGAAATACTTCATTAATTATTCAAATGTATGCTGGAATGTCTTTTATAAACCAGAAGGGATAAGGTAATACAATTTATTTTTTATTTGATGCCAGATGTGAAGTCGGGGAGGGAAGATTGATTCTTTGATTACTGTTCTTTTTATTATCCTTTTCAAGAGCATGCCGTTCATTTCGATGACTTTTATTGATGTGACGCCAGTTTACTGTAACTGTCATTGTGTTATGGAAGGACGGTCGTGTTTGACAGATTTTTGGTAGACTTAAGAACTTTAGAAAACAAAAGTTAAAAACGTTAATTTTATATATATATATATATATATATATATATATATATATATATATATATATATATAAATATATAGAAAATCATATTTTGGAAAGTTTTTTTTTATGATATAAAATTATTTTTCTTTTCTCGCCGGGCGATTGATTGACTTTGAATCATCTGGCGTAACTTTTATTTTTTGGATTCGCTGTCGGTCACTCAATCTTGTACCGACAAGATCCAACGTTGTTTTACATCACAGGTTGTAAAATCCTGTTGTCTTGTAGCTTATTTTTAATGAAAATATTAATTTTCTGTTCTAACGGTTCCCTCAGGTGAAAAGAATAATTTTTATTGATATCGATATGACCAATCGATTATTTATTTTTTACTCCAACCATGGCACAACAACCGTTACGGAGCATTTGTTGGCCTGAAGGTCGCAGCGACATTTCTGGTAATGGAAATGAAATATATAAGGAGACCTTTTATGTTCACGCCAAGGTCGTTGAAACAGGGAAGATACTGATGCCCTCATCTAGGTCAAGGTAAAGAGATAAATTTTGGAGAGCTGATTGATTTAGAGTAGCCTGGCGAGCAATGACTATTATCATAGACGCCGAGGCCCTTAGAACCGATGAGATTTTAGTGACGATGAAAGAGGGCTTGACACAACCCTGTAAGAAACAGTAGACACCTGTTAGAAGAGGGACGGATAAGTAGACAAGGTTCATTGCCTCTAAACCTTAGTAACAGAAATGAAAGAAAAAGGAAGTAGATGGGCATTCCATTACTGTGGCTGTGGCAAAACTAGGGATGAAAATCATTCGTAGTTTGTTGTAGAATGTTATTGAACTGTGGTTTATTAAGAGTCATCGATGACGTTTTGGAGTCTGATAATTACCGTATGCAATTGTGGATGATATATTAGTCACTGATATTTGGGGCCTGCCATATTTTTAAGTCATTAAACGATGATTTTGTAACTATTTTGGCAGTTTGGTGTTATGTCATTTTCCACTAGGATAATACATGCAGACCATTCAAACAGACGTTTTTTTGTGTTTACCAGTACTGTTCCCCGCTTTCTCTCTCTCTCTCTCTCTCTCTCTCTCTCTCTCTCTCTCTCTCTGTGGACACGCATACAGTCGCCAGAATCCTCTTGATGCTCTGTGGAGCTATTATATCAGACAACAGGTGGAACAAATTGAATGAACAATTTTTTTTCAGAGCCAAGCTGAAGTTTAACTTTTACTGTGTATTCACTATACGAATTAAAGCTTGTGCAAGATTATTAAAATATAAAGAATTGAGGATTGAGGTTAGGACAAAGAAGTGGATAATAGAGTTAAGAGAGCGTGTAACGCATGAATTTATCATGCAATAAATAATTTATTTGAACATTTGTAGAACGTTTGTATCATTTGGCTTTACCCCTCCCACTTTTATCTTCTTCTCCTTCTACGTTTCTTCTTTTTTTTTTAACCTCCTCCTCCTCCTCCTTTCACAGCAAGCTTCTGTCGTGGCGAAACCTGTAAGGAGGAGGGAAGAAGGCTGAGCTCCTCTGGTATTCATGAATTATACTACGAGCAATATTTTTGCACCGATTAATGAAGCTGATGGGACTCCCGCTTATTTTTTATGGGGACACCTCATTCATTTCTGGGAATTATGGGACTCGTAGGGTGGGGGGGAGGAAGGTTGAAACTCTCCCTGCTTGAGTCATGTTTTGTTTTAGGGAAGTAGGTTTTTGTTTGTGAGTTTTTCATTTAGTTTTCTTGATTGTCGATTTTATTGATTGGAATGGAGACTCTACTCATACAAGGGGGTTCGCTTTCTCTTAAAGTTTTTAATTTCAATCATTAAGAAAATTTTTTTAATTTCAATCATCATACCAGTCATTAATATCAATATATCAGTGTTTCCAAGTAACGGCCACACCTTTTGTGTACCCAGTAGTCAGTATACTGTGGTGATGCTGTCAGGTTAGAGACGAACATGGGGCTAGCAACCTTATCCCCAAAACTCTACTTGCATAACGCCAGAAGGTGAAAAGCCCTCTGGATCCAGCTCCTCTAAGGGTACATCGTTTGGCGCATGATTGATAGATATGTTGAATCCTCACAGCCCACAAGGTCACCCACCTGTAAATGGGTACCAGCATTTTATGACGTGAAGAGAAATTGCTTGAGCTAGCAACTTCACCTCTAAAGAATTATTGGAAAACAAGAAAGCAGTACCCTTCTGGCGTTGTACCCCTCCATAGGGACCAAAAGGCCCGTGAAAAAAAAAAAAAGAAAGAATTGTAACTGTGGTTCTTCCTGGGATGAAAATAAGGATTTCCGTTGCTTGCAAAAAGGAAATTGAAGTTAATGATAAAAAAAAAGTTGCTGCATGCACAGTGAATTTCATCAAACAGAATAATTCCAGATGTTATGATCCGCTGAGGAGCCCTCATTTTGCTTTCAGGAAATGAAGGTAAATTCCAGTGTTTGCCTCCATGATCTTTTGCTTGATTACTTTATTGTTTGTGTTTTTAGTCGAGTCGCACCAGAATGTTTTGAGTCGGTATTTATATACTTGGCTGGCTTTCAGCAAGCCTTTTTGTGATGAGGTTGATAGCCCCAGTCCTTCTCTACCATGGCTGTGACCCGTCACAGTTGACTTGCCACCGCTTCATAATTCACTGTTTCGTTCCACAGTGGCAAAAGCTGTATTGCCCCATGGGATCAATCTTGAGTTTCTCGGTGTTGGGTAATGCCAGACACTCCACGAATCTCATCAGTGTTTATGCTTTCTCTCTTCGTTTTTATTGCTTATTACTAACATCACCTTATCTTACGGATTGAAGGTCACTTGTCGATATTGCTGACGTGTTCCTCCCCACCAGTATTTTGTAATTCCCTTTCCATATGATGTCTTCTCTTTCCTATCTCGACCCTCCCCATTTTATTAGCCTCTACCACATCCCCTCTCGCTTCCATCGTCTTTTCCTTTAGGTAACCCATCAAGAGTTTCATTTCGGGTTGTAAGCTGTAGAGAGAGAGTCGATCCGGAGATGAACACTTCAAAGGAGTTATTCGAAGTTGTACCGATTTCTTTTGGGTGACTTTTAGTTTTCTGTTTTTTTTTTTTTATTTATTTCGTTTTCACCTTGATTCTTCATGTCTCGCTCGAGAGGAAAGATATTTTTCGATGATATCTCTTTTGCGTGTTTATCATTAGACTTTCGATATCTCTTTTGGTTTTTATGAATGTGTCGATATCTCTTGTTTTTATCATCAGTGTTTCGATATCTCATGGTTTTTATCAGTAGTCTATCAGTATATCTTTTGGTTTTTATCATTAGTCTTTCGATATCTGTTTAGGTGTTTATCATTAGTCTTTCGGTATCTCTTTTTGTTTATACCATTATCTTTTAATATCTTGGTTTTTATGAGTAGTGTATCAATATATCCTTGGTTTTTATCAGTAGTCTATCAGTATATCTTTTGGTGTTTCTCCTTAGTCTTCCGATATCTCTCTTGTTGTGTATCATTAGTCTTCCGATATCTCTTGGTGTTTATCGGTCTTCTTTATTTCTTCTGCCACTCGAGCGGAAATGAATCATTCGAATTTTTCTGACCAGATCAGTCTTCTTATTCTTCTGGGAGTTTTCTTCCAACCCTTTTTCACGCTCCTGATTCTTCTCACTTGAATTAGCCCGCGTTCTTGCCTTGCATAGCGCTGCGAGAGTCCGGAGAAAAATAGCTATCACCCTTTTCTTCCCGAAGAAGTCTTGTTGGGGGGGGGGAAGTCCGGAAAGCCCTGTCGTTCGCGGACTTTCAGGAAATCAGAACAAGGTGATACTGGGGTAGAGAGATGGGTCGTTTGAAGATGCTCTCTCTCTCTCTCTCTCTCTCTCTCTCTCTCTCTCTCTCTCTCTCTCTCTCTCTCTCTCTCTCTCTCTCTCTCTCTCTCTTCAGATATTATGACAACAATAGTTCTAGATGAAATAACAGAGTTGTGATTTGTGTATATATAACATACACACAAGCATATATTCAGTTTATATATATATATATATATATATATATATATATATATATATATATATATATATATATATCTGTTTGTGAGTTGTAACTTTAATTACATGTATAAGTAAATTTAGGAGAGAGAGAGAGAGAAGAGAGAGAGAGAGAGAGAGAGAGAGAGAGAGAGAGAGAGAGAGAGAGAGAAGAGACCTGTCCTTCATATCATGTTCATCCGCAGCATTCATATTAATAAACGTATGGTTATTTATAACCATCATTACGTGTTTATACGCGCGCGCGCATAGTGAGAGAGAGAGCGGGAGAGAGGGTCAGAAAGAGAGAGAGAGTTCGGGACGAGGAAGCTGCGAGAGTAAAATCAATATCACAGCTACTGCAGGTTATGGGAAAGCGAGAGAGAGAGAGAGAGAGAGAGAGAGAGAGAGAGAGAGAGAGAGAGAGAAGATGAGATGAGAGATTGAGAGAGAGAGAGGGAGAGAGAAGAGACAATGAGAGGAGAGATTGAGAGAGAGAGAGAAAGAGAGAAAGAGGTGAGAATGGGCAAAGCGAACGAGAGAATGTTTGCGTGGATGAAGAGTCTGATAGATAGACTCGTAGACTCTTAATATTGATACTTGTAGGGGAGCAGAGAAACTTAATGTTGTCGGTCAGTCGGACGAATGGTTGATGGAAGGGGAGGACTCGTCCTTGCAGGAGCCGCAGATCGTGTCTGTTTGTCTCTCTGATTTTGATTAGATTTAATGCCGGGAGACGGTGTCGCTGGAAAGGAAATCTTCGACGTCGATTTTCCCTCGACGGGATTGCCATCGCCAAAAATCACGCGTGGAAACTGAGTAACTGCTAAATGGAAATTAGAGATGATGTATTGAAATGAGCATGATTTGTGACTATTTAATGGAGGTGAATATGAAGTTACATGTCTATGGCACATATATTTAAATGCATATTATTGTATTATGTCATCTTGCCTCAGTACGTCTTACGTTTATATTATGTTTCTCAGAAAGAAGAAAGATATAAAAATAAAACATTCAAAGTTTTGTTTTCTGCTTGAAAGTGGCCTCACTATTTCTTTTTTTAATATTAGGGGCTCCTTGTCCCGTGTTACCCTCCACTTTTCAAGAGATGAGCCTTTTTTAGTTTCTTCTTAATCTTTCTTTTCCAAATTTCCTATGTGATCTGAGTCTATTTGCCCATCCCGTTGGCCTTTGAATAGACAGCGAAAAATTGGTTTCTGGACAAAATGCCAAAAGTATACCAAAGTTCAGAAACATACGTACAAATGGTAAATAATAATAATAATAATAATAATAATAATAATAATTTATACAGTATATTAATTGCAGTGTTATGTATGAGGCAACGATAATCGAGACTGATACGTGCTGGGTAGAGAGACTTCACTTGTCATCTTAACCCCTTTCATACTGTCATTTTCATACTGTCATTTTGACAGTATGGGTATGCATAATGATAATAATAGTAATAATAATAATAATACCGAATTCCGAAGCATTTCAAATTACTCCAGATATTAATATTACATTTCTTTTCATAATAATAATACAATATTGTTAAAAGCACAGCAATGAAGACTATCCTTGTCTCCAGAATAATAATAATAATAATAATAATAATAATAATAATAATAATAATATATATGCGAAGAAAGCCGCCACCAGACTGCCACAGAAGGAACGAGAAAATCCTGGCATACGAGAGATTCGGCTTCTTGTCTCACGTGGCAGGGCGGGCGGGCGGGCTGGCGGCTGGCGCATCCCACGTCATCAAGAAATTGGCCGAAAATGTTTAATTATGCTCGCGGAGGGAAGTTTTGGAATTTCCTGTTCCCTGGAAGTTTCATATTAGAATTTTCCGCTCTTCAAGACAATGGGGCAGTTGGCCGTTTGTTTTTCATTTAAAGAACAGTTTTCTGTTATTTTTATGTGTTGTGATTTGTGGGTGTTTAGAGATAAAAATTTATTTTAGTTGTTATATTAATAGAATTGAAATAAATTTAGCTTCTCTCTCTCTCTCTCTCTCTCTCTCTCTCTCTCTCTCTCTCTCTCTCTCTCTCTCTCTGTTACATAAGTTTTTATTAGTCTTGTAATGATATTAATAGTATTATAAAAATTTGGCCTTCCTTAGAGAGAGAGAGAGAGAGGCCAATTTTTTTTTACACTTAATAATATAACAGGACAAATAAAGATTTATGTAATAAAAATTTATGCAAGAGAGAGAGAGAGAGAGAGAGAGAGAGTCATTCTCAATGGAAAATTAATAGAATGGAGATATGCCTTATCACCCCGATATCGCAGAAACCTGGTCGCACGACTTGATTCCTTGGTCGCCCAGAAGTGTTGGGCTGTCGATAAGGTTGTCTAAACGGAACGGCCTGCGGGACAATTTAAATGGAAATAATTATCCTTTGAAAGATTTTGATGTTTCTCGCAGATGTGAGACGATGGTGTTTTTGAAGTCATACTCATACTCTTACGTTGCTGTCATTGTAATTGTTTATAACATCAGTTATATATATATATATATATATATATATATATATATATATATATATATATATATATATATATATATATATATATATATATATATACTACTCGTACGTTATGTCATTGTTATTGTTTTATAACATCAATTATTTATATATATATATATATATATATATATATATATATATATATATATATATATATATATATATATATATGTATATATATATATGTATATATATATATATATATATATATATACAGTATATACACACACCTTACATGCTCGTACGTTGCTGTCATTGTAATTGTTTTATAACATTAATTATATATATATATAATATATAATCACTATTTTTATGCTTATTGCTTCCATAAGATTAACATGAAACAATCAAAATATCATTGAGAAATGGTTGCTTATGAGTACCCTATTAAAAGCATAATATATTTCACGGGACCCTTATACTTGAAGACTTAAAATTTTCATATTCCAAATATTTTTCCCTGACAAAAGTGTTTCCTTGTTGTTAATGTAGTTTTGACACCTGTTTTCACCCAGTTTTTCAATGTCCGAAATTACCATTGACACGGGTCACGATACCTTTCATGGCCGACAAGTTTTTAAAATATGAAATATTAAAATTTCCATTGAACACGCTAAAAGTCTGGCGTCTCATGCAAGTGGGTGATTAGTCGGAGGTAATCCTCTTTCGCAAAGATTTTGGGGGAAATTTAGGGAATCGCCTCTGTAATCTCCTCTTTTCATGGTTCCGCGCCCTGGATGTCTTGAATATATTAACCTCAATTACGGTCTAGCCTCTTTGGAATAGGTTAATGAAATTGTGGCGTTGAGGTTCCTGATAACTATTATATAAATGTGTCAGTTAATATATTTGTTTATCTAGGTAACAAATTTTGTTTATATAACGTTTAGATTCTTTTAGTTGTCTTTGCTAGGCAAGGTCCAAGACTTAATCGCCGTAGTTATATAATTATATTTTGTATAAATAATCAGCTTCATCTCTCTCGGTGACGCCCTGATCCCAACCTTAAAAGTATTGGGTTTGATCCTGTGGTCAGGGTAAGCGGAGATCATTCATAATTAACTTTGGTCTCAAGTTATTTCGTAGGTGAAGTGAATTCGTTCTGAATGGGTTTTTTTGTGGAGTAATATTTGAAAGTATAAGATTGGCTTGTGAAGTGACATGCACATTTTAAATGAGTATGTATATATATATATATATATATATATATATATATATATATATATATATGTTTATTTATATATACATACATATATATGTTTATTTATATATACATACATACATATATATATATTATATATATATATATATATATATATATATATATATATATATATATATATATATATGTATATATATAATATAATGTTTTATTATTATTATTGCACAATGTTCATTCTTTCTTTTGTACCCCATCGGCGAATGACCAGCTTCAAATGGCCGCCACTACTTGGACTGTGCCATAATTCGCAGCCGACCATAACCATTCTCTCGTCGGCTCTTTTTCTTGAACGCCGGTGTTTATTAAACTCCAAACTTGGCATAAGTCGGCCATAACTGGGAGGATTTATTTGCATAATTGCGTGTCGCATTCCCTAGTGCCGCTGCCCCGAGTTGTCGCCGTTGTCCCAAGTTGCCGGAACGCTCTCCGGGGGGAGAAAGAGCCGCCAAAGTTGTTACGCTCGAGTTTAAAACGAGAAGTTAATAAAGTACGTGACAGCGGTCGGTTGTCCCAAGTTGGAATGGCCTCATTTGCATGTATGGCATAAGGATCGCCTTTTTTTTCTCTCTCTCTCTCTTTGTTTTTGTATCGTCCTCTGGGTTTTGGGGGGGGGAGATTGTTGCGTTCAAGTGTGGACGCGAGTGTTGTTGCCTGCTCATCCATTGAAGGTTTATGGGGAATTGATGGGGTGGGCGGTTTTGGGGGTTGGGGAGGGTGGCAGTAGATGGAATGGTATTGTCCCTTTTCTTTGCAATGACACATAGGCATTGTGTGTTCTTTATTGAGCTAAATATGTGAGAGGTACGTGTTATTATTATTATTATTGTGGCCTTTAACTGGATCAATGCTTCTTATAGTAGAAGGCCTAAGGTGTAGAAAAGAAATCGGCTACTACCACTACTACTGCTACTACAACTTCTACTACTACTACAACTTCTACTACTACTACAACTTCTACTACTACTACTGCTACTTCTACTAATGATAATAATAATAATAGTAATAATAATAAATTACCAACCAAATAGAAATTTGGTAATTTTGTTTCCAATCCTCAGTTTTTTTTATATCTGTCCTTGTTTTCTTTCCTTACTTATCTTTCCCAGCCTTCTCTCTCACACTTTCCTCCCCCTCCTCATTACCTCCTCTTCCGCAAGATGCTTGCATTTCCCCCGTTCCAGTGTGTACCAACACCGACACATTTCGAGATACGTACATCCAGCCATTTATTTGCGCAGTCTTAATTAGTTGGGCCACTTACGTGCTTGTCTGCTCCAAGTCCTTTCAACAAAATAATAGCATTGTTTATGGTGAATATGTAGTTAAGGTGTCGTATTCGTAAGGGATACTTAGTTAAACGGTGTTCAGGAAGTACAGCGGAATGTGTAGTTCATTGGCGATATTCGTGAAGGGTGTGAAATCTTGTGGCGTCAGTCTTTGGTTATTAAAATGTGGTTGTGACTTATTGTGGGAATGTGTACTTGGATGTTGTCAGCTGTGAGGAATGTGCGGTATGTTGTCATTTATGAAAATGTGTAGTTATGCATCAGAAATGTGAATAGGGTGTAGTTATAGGTTGCCCTATGAGGAATGTGTAACATTATGCCATCTATGGAAGCTGGTTCGTCGTGATTTCTCGTATCCAGTAATAATGGCGTCTATAGAAATTTTGGTGCTGGATGGGGAATTTACTACGCTTAAAAATGCTTTGGAAATAAAATAGTACTGATCGAATGACCGTACCCCCTCTCTCTCTCTCTCTCTCTCTCTCTCTCTCTCTCTCTCTCTCTCTCTCTCTCTCTCTCTCTCTCTTGTCATTTTTATTTTTCACCCCTGTTGCACTTAGAATACTCTGTTAGTTGTGGTGGCGTTTACCTTTAAGCCCCGCTTAGCACGCTCCGTCGTAATTCGCTGTGAAGTACTAGCCTTAGTTTACATTCCAGGACCAGGCTAGACCCTTGCATTCACGGGTAATTGCAAGCCCAGAAAACGATAAGGTGCGGTGCACTTGCACTTAATGACCTTGTTATCAAATCTCGTTTATTATTCACAAGTGAAAGATATCAAGCTCTATATTAGTGTGATGGGGTTAGGGGGTGTAGATGGAATAACCGATTCCCTTATAAATGCCTATCTCCTTTTGGTTTGTAGGCATGTTAATGGGAATCTGGTGTCAGATATGAATATAGAATATAGTGTCAGATATGGAATTTGATGTCCGATATGTTCCTCTGGTCACGGTTAAAAGAGAAGGGTTGTACGTAAGAATGACTCCCCCTTGTATAACCAAAGCTTTAATCTTGCAGACTTTTCTTTTGGGAGTAAGAGCCCGTGCTGGTTTAATGCCAGCTTAACTGTAAATAACATTACGCTTTAATGGAACTTGTAACTCTCTCTCTCTCTCTCTCTCTCTCTCTCTCTCTCTCTCTCTCTCTCTCACACACACACACACACACACACACACACACACACACACACACACACACACACACACACACACACACACACACAAACTGTTTAATTTATTTCCAGTTAAGGGCAGAGCTGCTTATATTAACATGCTATCAATGACCTATAGCATGTAACTTATTGAAGTCTACTAATGGCTGAAGCAGAGAGATGCTCTTTGCTTAATGGTGTTTCCTTGCCCTCTCACCCATTGTTTCTTAGTTTATGGGTTTGTTAAACTCTCTCTCTCTCTCTCTCTCTCTCTCTCTCTCTCTCTGTTCTCTCTCTCGTGAAGGCTGTTAGTAGTCTTACTTCTTGTTGGTTTTAACATTTCTTTCAGAGAGAGGGAGAGAGAGAGAGAGAGAGAGAGAGAAAACCAAGTGTTTGCACATCATTTCGTTCTTGTAAGGATGTGTCCTGTCCGTGTGGGTCCCCTGTTGACAGAATTCCCCTTTGCCGCTAAAGAGAGAAGGGGCTTATTTCTTTAGATGTAAATGGTGCCTTTGTGACGGCTCTCCCTTTCGAGAGTGGGTGGGGGCGGCACCCCGAGAAGTGTTGGATTTAATGAGAGACGAATTGCTCGATTTCTTTGCGAAAGGAGCGAGGAAAACCCCTCGGTTCTCCTCGTCTTTGTTTTCCTCTCGTTAGTGTGTTATGTTCTCTCTTCACTCGAAGAGGACGTGCAGGGGTGGGTATGAGGGGAGCGGTTGTTGAGTGGTAGAGGGGCTCTTTTATTTGTGAGAGCTTTGTCCTGAATTGGGGAAACAGGTTTGGGTGGCCTGTCCTTAATGGTAGACCGCGAGAGGTCTCGGCTTCGATGACACATTTTATTTCGTTATCGTGAGTTGAGAAGGAAGACATTTTCTTTACAAGCAGAATCAAAGTGGCCATTTACCTATCACAGTAATTAACCCCGGAGGGATCCTTCTTTAATTTTCATCACGATGTCGTTACATTTTCTTATTTTTTAATTGTATAAGATTACATGGATGGGTGTTTGACGTCATCTCTCTCTCTCTCTCTCTCTCTCTCTCTCTCTCTCGGATGAGAGAACAAGTGCAAATGACAACTTTACTGAAATTGCTTGCCATTTCTTTGGGTGATTTTGCAACTATTACTAATTTGGAAGTCTTCTTCTTCTTCTTCTTCTTCTTCTTCTTCTTCTTCTTCTTCTTCTTCTTCTTCTTCTTCTTCTTCTTCTTCTTATTATTATTATTATTATTATTATTATTATTATTATTATTATTATTAGTTACTGTTTAAAAGGAAGATGCAAGAGAGTTTAGTCAGTTTTCTAGTGATAATGCTGTAGTGATTCAGTTTATTTACTCAAGACCTTATAGAGGGGGTTTAGAGTCGTAATTCTTTTGTCGTCACAGTTCTTCTCCATTTTAGCTGTTCACTGTTTGACAGTGGAATAATTTCCTCAACATCTTCACTGTTCTATCTACGTAAATGACGTTTCTTATAGTTTTTCTTTCCCTTGATATAATCCAAATTTTGCGATCATTTAATTAATGCAAAGCTGAAGAGCCATTAAGTTGGAGAGTAAACATCCGCAGAATTGAAGCCTTAGAGTGAAAAAGTGAAAATCACAGCGAATAGGAGAGACATTAATAATGACGATAGTGAAGGGTAGCACGTGGTATTGAATCCGTCGAAATATCAAGTTGACTTAACCACAAGTGAAACTTTTCAACTGAAGAAAGATGGAAGTGTCTTAGAAAGATTGAAATGGGTTTCGCTGGACAGGAACGAAATGCTAAGCCGTGGTATTTTGAGGTTTCACCTTTTAAAGGTTGAGATAGTCATACCTTCAAGGTCCATTCGGAAGTTTTATCAAGGCTGAAGAATGGATTTTTGTTATAGAAAAAATAAAAATAGTTTAATGCAACCATCACAGTCCAGCCTGTAAATAAGATTACTACTTGATAAGAATGTAGATTTTGAGAAATTTCATATAAAAAAAAATAGGCAAAATGAATAGATAAATACAGTTTTGCTTCATGGCCGTTCTGTTTGATAACAACTGGCGGATTAATTTAAAAAACATTTCATGAAAAGCTAAGAAAAAGAGGAAGGTAAATGCGGTTTTTACTGAAGATTACGACGAGATTGAGAAAGGATTATACATACCGAATATGAAAAAGAAACAGTTTAACATGGTCATCACTGTCCGGTTTTTACTGAAGATTGCCACTGGTGAACTTTAGTTTAAAGTACGATTATATATATATATATATATATATATATATATATATATATATATATATATATATATATATATATAAAACACTAAGCAGGCATATCTCTGATTGTCAGTTAAAAATTACAAGTGGTAAACAAAAATGAAATTTAGATTACATACTGTGCTTTGGGAAGATAAAAGTTGACTGCAGCATTGCTGTGTCTGTTACTGGAGCTCCCAGTCGGCGAACGAAGATAAAAAAAAACACTATTTCAAAAATATTAAGAGGAAGCAAAGCGTAGCCGTCACTGTCTTCGCGTTCCTGAAGATTCCAGCTGGAGAACGAAGATTTATGAGCGTATGAAAGCATAAGGACTGCATTTAACACAACTAAGATTAACGTAGAGCCTATCTTAATGAACGAAGAAATTCTATAGTTTTTTTGAAAGAGAAAATTAAATTTAGCACCACTGTTTGTTCAGTATTGAGGGTTATAGTGGGTTACAACCACCGACGAACGAAGATTAAAAAAAAAAAACGAAATGAAATGCAACCATCCCTCTGTCGCACTGTAGGAGGCCAAGCCCTCTTTTGTCTTTTTTCAAGTCATGTCGCTCCAGCCATCGTCCAGCAGTTTCATTAGATTTCGTTCGCTCGTAAATGACATTTACACTCGTGTTGCAAATTGTCACACTTTGTGTTTTTCAGTGTTGCAGTGGACAAAAGCTACAGGGCTGTCAGTTAACGCTGGCGCTTTCAGTATGAAAGTTCATTAAAATGTGCAATGAATAACAAACTGGGGCAATTTTTTGTTTATTTTGAGTTTTGCGTCAATTTAGTTTCTGTTAAATTGTTCTGCCTATGTATAATTGCCCTTTTGCCTGAAGTGTTCATCTCGCTAACATGTTTCGAAATGTTGGCTGGCCTCCAGTAATTAATCTGATGTCCCCTTCCAATACGGCCTGTAATCATTTTCATTGTTGTTCATTGTTGCAGTCTCTCTTATTGCTGGTAATTACTACTAGCAGTCTGGTTTTCACGTTTTTTATGATCATGCATAGGTTCGATGTTGTATTATTATGGGTGTGAACTACTATACTTTTCTTATGATCTTCATTAGTGGTAACAAATTGTATCTAAACCACGTTTGTTTTTATTTTGTGTCAGCCACATCTAAATTTATTATTGTTAAATAGATTTTACACGTTTGCCATTTTCATGTAAATAATCTTCAAAGCTTCCCATTTGTTTTTGGTTTAAGTTTATCGCTTATTTAATGTGCAACATTTATTGTTATAAAAGTTTTTTTCGTCTTGCTTACTCGCTTGTCTGTATAGTGTATAATCCTTTGAAGTTTTGACATTCTCGACCTTTAAAACGCAATGGCTTATGGTCCAGGAACACTGAAGGAGGTAGGGATTTTAGTATTTTAGTCTACTGAATGTAGAGGTTACTTGAAGACTGCAGACATGTATTTCGGAGCTAGGCAGGGCATAAAGGTTTGCCTTTATCAGAAGATGGTTGTAGCGAAGGGAGCCATGTTTAACACTTCTTAAGAAGGCCTATAACAAGCAAACAAAATTCTAAATAGACCTTACTGCTATAGAAACGGTTTATTTTACATATGTTTCAAAGTAGTTTTTTCATGGTGACAAATATTGTTTAGTTTATTTTTAAAGGTTGTAATCACTAATTTATGGTCTCTTCATTTTTTATCTTTATATATTTTTCATTTTAAGTGTAACAAAATTCTCAGGACTAGTAGCATTTTGTGAGTAACTTTGCTGTGCAGCCTGTCAGTAAAACTTAAAATCCATCGATCTCCTTTTGCTTTTTAAGAAATTCGAAAACTTTTAATCGTTAGCCTTTGTTTCCAACCTTTTCATTTCACAGTATAGTTCATAAAAGTCATCTGGACGCTGTGTACAGTTTTCTGCCATGAAATTTGATCAACTCTTCACATACGAGCAACATCTACTAAAAAAGTGGCGGGTCGAGGGGACTGGCCCTTTTTAATGAAAAGAAAAGGGGATGTTTTGCTCTCGTATCTTAAAGTACTGAATGGCTAAGATTCGATTATACTGGTAGCGTTCGAGTTGGGCGACGCAGGAAGGCAGGCAGATTGAAGGATATAGCTTAGATTCTGTTGTTTGGGTTCATGTTAGAGATGGAAGGTTGTTTAAGATGAGATTAAGCAGGGTTTTAGGAGAGAGAGAGAGAGAGAGAGAGAGAGAGAGAGAGAGAGAGAGAGAGAGAGAGAGAGAGAGAGAGAGAATTTCCGACCAGATTCCGCCTCAACATCTGCATTGGTTGACACTCGGCCGAAGACAAGGATTGAATTTTCTGTCTTCGGGCTTAATTTGTTGGGAATGCAAAACCGTATCACTAGCTGGTACAATTCCACCCCCTTTTCTAAAGTAGAACTGGCCATTATTTCAACCTGATCGTAGCGACTTTTTACAACTCAATGATGCTTCTTGCTGTGGGCTTCTCGGAATCCATAGAACGATTGTATTTATTTTCGCAGTCTGCCCTGTTACGTGCATTTTCCTTATAGTAATAGTTGTGTTTATATAGCAAGTTTATCTTCAGACAGGTTTCTCTGGGCCTTATATAAAGAGGCCATAAAGGCAAGAGGATGATATCATTAGGATGGGGGACGGAGGGCTGTTGTGGTGAGCTTGTTTATGGTCTAGTAACGACCGACAGAATAGAGCTATCAATCCATCGTGTGACCAAGTAAACACTTCCGAAGCTGCCTTTTTTATAGTATTCCTCTGTCTCTCTTCTGTTTTTTGTTTTGTTTGTTTGTTTTTTGTTTATATCTTCTCTTCCTCTCGCGTCCGCTGGTAGCGTTGTTTCAACTTGCGTGGCTAAATTATAATAGTTTTTGGTATAAAAGGTATAAAGACTTTAATTCCCGAGGGGGCTGGCGCCGTCAGTGCACCTCATGCGGTACACTGTAGGCATTACTTAAGGTTCTTCGCAGCGTCCCTTCTCCCTCGAGCTGCAACCCCTTTTATTCCTTTTACTTACCTCCTTTCATATTGTCTTTCTTCCATCTTACATTTCACCCTCTCCTAACAATTGATTCATAGTGCAGATGCGAGGTTTTCCTCCTGTTACACCTTTCATACCTTTTTACTGTCAATTTCCGTTTGAGCGGTGAATGACCTCATATGTCCCAGCTTAAATTTCAAATTCTTTTCTATTCTACTTCATAAAGGACTTCCAGAATGGAATGTTATATCTTATTACTGAGTCTCGCATGATCTAATTTCCCTTTTCCTAAGATTTACGTCATCGTTCACCCTCGATTTTCACTTGATCTTGCATTTTCCTTTATTTTCGTAACGTCCTTTTCTGACGTTGACCTTTCTCGAAACTCCCTTCCTCTCTCTCTCTCTCTCTCTCTCTCTCTCTCTCTCTCTCTCTCTCTCTCTCTTCTTGACAGATTCCCGAAAGAGGCAAAGTGGAGAGACGTTATCAGGTTTGCCCTTCGCTTTTACCTGAAGAATTGAAGAAGATAAAAAAAAGGGTGCGAAAAAATTCTCATGATTTAATCCCTTTTCCAGCTGCGTACCTTTGATCTCTCTCTCTCTCTCTCTCTCTCTCTCTCTCTCTCTCTCTCTCTCTCTCTCTCGGTTAGGGAGCAGAGTACTTTCGTTATTTCTCTCTCTCTCTCTTTGTGAATGTTACTGCCGACTGTCAGTGGTTATGATGCAGCTTAAAGGGAATGTAATGTTGGCTGTGTGATCAGCTGATCCAGAAATACAAGAGTAATAATAAAGGGCATAAATGTAGGTTGTTCAGGCGGCAGTGGTTCACAGTTAGGCCCGAGAGTGATTGTTGTGGAAAGTCAGGGTTATTTTTTAATTTGCGTATCTGGTTCTGTGATATTCTACTCCTGCAACAGTTCTCTTTGACTGTTTTACACAAAGCATGAAGACCAACACGATGGTATCCTGTCATAGATTTGGGTGGGTGACCCAGTCGAAGCAAGACGACATTGACACAGGGGCGTGGGTATATGACGTGCCACGTTTAAAAAAAAAAAGTGCTTACAAACTTGCATGTTGCCCTTGGGAGTCTGGTGCCAGCAGCATTGAGTCAGTATAGCCGAATAAAACGCTAGAATTAATTTAACAGTCTAGAATTATTATAAGCATTTCAGTATTATTTGCCAATGATTGATTTTTTTAAAAGTAAAACTTAATTCTCTTGTTTAACGAACTACAAGCAGTGAGTAGCCTTGCTACCCCTGTGTCTAAGGTCAAAGGTCAGTAGGATGGGGCAGCCATATGCCCTTTACTAGCCCAGAAGAAAGGCAGTAATAATCAGAAATAACTAGAATAATAAAGTACAGGGTCTACAACTGGAGGCGGTAACCTTATCTTGATGCGAGTTGGATTCGCTCTCGCGGGGTCTCACAAGCCTCGGAAGATTTCTTGGCTTGTTTTTAGATATTTTAGCTTAAGCTGGGTACATTTCTCCCTCTCTTTCTCCCTCGGTGTGAAGGAGCACGAAACCTGGAAGTTTTTTTGCTTGCGTTTTCCTTCCTTTACTTCCTTATTCTTTTAAAGTCGTTTCTCTTTCATTCATTCTTCCGTTATCATCACCCCTATCCTCTTCCTATTTTCCAGTACATTTATTGTCCTTTCGTTTTCTTTTCTTTCATAACCCTTCTTTTGTTCGTTTTTTCCTTTACCTAACCTACCTTCCTTTCTGTCCTTTTATCTTTCTATCCTTTCCTCCTCCCTTCCTTCCTTCCTTCTTTCCTTTTCCTTTTAGTTTTTCCAGGTCCCCCCCCCATTCCTCGTTTCCCTCTCCTCCTCCTATGTGGTTGAAAGCCCGAGACAGGTACACATTGAAGGGATTCAGCGTGACATACAGGGAAAGCATTTTCCCAGTGTCAGATTCAGTCAGTCTTCGGCGAGTCTTATTTGGTCTTATCATTGGAGACACTTTGGCATCCGATTCCTGCTGTGTCGGACTGCCCTAATGCAAACTCAATATTTTTTTTTTTATTTGTGTTGATGCAAGCTCAGATTTCTTGCTCGACTGCAGCATTGCGAAATCAGTTTTTCGGTTGCCAACTCAAATTGCTTTTATGATTGCTAGTGACAGACTTCAGTTTCTGGAATCTCGATGCAGACGAAAATTACTTGTATGTTATTGTTGTGTCTGTGAAAACTCGAAGATTTCTTCTATGGATGTGGTAATGAAAATTGGATATTTGTATGTTTACACAAACTCAAGTTTTGCATGGTTATAGTAATGGAAACCCGGTTTTTTTATGATTGGTGCATAATGGAACTTTTAAGTGTGATAACACGCACTCAGATTTCTTGTTTGTGTCAATGCACACTCAGATTTCTTTTACGTTTTTATAAGGTAT
>NC_089796.1:12829301-12834301 GCF_040412425.1 Macrobrachium rosenbergii | reverse complement strand
ATATATATATATGCAGGATGGAAAAATGAAACACTTGAGCCTAAATTCTGACCGGTTTCTCCAAGGCTTTTTGGATATTAAAAATAAATAATAATAAAGGTGGAACCGGTCAGGAATTATACCTAGTGTTTCAATTTCCTAATGTATCCGCATATATATATATATATATATATATATATATATATATATATATATATATATATATATATATATATATATATATATATATATATATATATGTGTGTGTGTGTGTGTGTAATATATATGTGTGTATATATATATATATATATATATATATATATATATATATATATATATATATATATATATATATATTGTCTTCTTGATTTCATGCATAAAAACACGTATATATATTTTATTTTTTGTTATACATATACTGTATTTTCTTATTTTGAGACTTTCGCAGACATGAACAAAAGACGCGCACATGCACATTAGCAGCTACATATGTTGAGAGAGAGAGAGAGAGAGAGAGAGAGAGAGAGAGACCTATTTATATTTCGAGCGTGATAAAAACGAAGGGCCTCCGGCGTGAAAAATGTCGAGATTCCCCAAGTACGTGCTACCATCTTCAGAGCTCCTCTCATAAGTTACACAGGAGAGGATAAATCCCGGGGCATTTAATGTAGTAGAAGTTACGGTTATCATTCCTGATATGGAGAATCTCTGGTCTTGTCTCTGGGGGGATCCGAGGAAATTCTTCAGAAATGGAAACGATCTGGCAGTGTGTGTGGTTGTGTTTTCAGTTTTATTATTTTATATTGTTATTTTTGTTGTTGATGCTACTGTTGATTGTTATTGTTATTAATAGTATTCATGTTATAGTGTGCCTGTTGAGCTTTGTACACTCTTTTGTGATTGAGATATTTTATTCCACAATATTCACTCGCCTTTTGATAACAGATGAAAAGGGAAGAGCAGAGTGGGTTTAGGGAAGGACGAGGGTGTGGATCAAGTGGTCATTATGAACCAGTTGTGTGAGAAGTTGAAGAGCAAAGGGAAAAAGTTATTTGTGGCACATATATGGATCTGAAGCAGGTTTTGATCGCGTTGATAAAGTTGCACTTTCGAGGGTATTGAGAATGTATGGTGTAAAGGTAATTTGTTTCGAGCGTTGAAAAGCTTTGACGATGAAAACGATGAAGTTGTTTAACTATGCAGATGGGTGAATATAAAAAGTGAGACCACTTTGTGTTCTGTGCCCATGAGTGTTTGTGGTCAAGTTATTGAAGAGGAAATATTAGTGTTTCGGTATGTTCTCTGCGTGACGAGTGAGGTATAACTTGCCCTAGAAAATTTTGTCTGTTCTACAGACTTTCCGTAGGGGTTAAGCTCTCGCAGTTCTCTATTTATATGCAAGCTCCTCCCGTGTGTGACGCAGTTATATGATTCGTAAGAATAGTTCATCCGGAAGACTCCTGCGTGGAAAACTAAGAACTTGGCTTTATATGTATTTTTATATGAAGTTTGTCATTATTCATACCAAGGACAATAAGTTCTATGCTTTTTGTATCTTTAGATAGGAAGAGATTGGTATTGCCTGTCCACATATGGGAGTTAGTTGATATATAGAAGTCTCTCTCTCTCTCTCTCTCTCTCTCTCTCTCTCTCTCTCTCTCTCTCTCTCTCTCTCTCTCTTGGTAATGACTTGTTAAAGCATGAATACTGGTGTTTGCTTTCAGACTATCGGTATCAAAGTCCAGTAACTTGCTGACTGAATGACATGAGAATAAGAGTGAAGACAAGCACACCATAATACAGATTGTATCAACAAATTGATGAATTAATGCAGCGCTGTACATAGATCAGCAGCTGTTGAAAAATGGATGGAACGATGTACACATAACAGGTAGAACGTCTTAATCTTCCAGACTTCAGCATCCAGCGTAAGAGAGTAGCTCTTAGGGGCAAAAAAGTAAACAAACAAACATCACGTTCGTAACCTGATCTGTTTATTTGTGAGTGCCTTTGAGAGGAGGGAGGCGGCGATGCCTGCTAATTACACCCGAGATGGGCTAATTTAGGACCCGGGAAAGGAGTGGGTTGTTCACTCTCAAGTCTTCCAGAGGCCCATTTGAAAACCGTCCCGTAATTGCACTCCTAATGGGGATAATCCGCTCACGGGATCGTTTCACTTTGCCCTCTCTCTCTCTCTCTCTCTCTCTCTCTCTCTCTCTCTCTCTCTCTCTCTCTCTCTCTCTCTCTCGTGGGATTATAATTGTTGCTTTTAGAAGCTTTTAATGGCGTTTTGATGGGCTGGAAGTGCTTTGTGCCCCAGCTTGTTCCGTCTCGGTACTGGTTGTAGGATTTCGGCTTAGTGGAGAGAGAGAGAGAGAGGTAAATTGTCATGTATTATAGTGTCTGAATATGTGGCTTTCCTGAAAGAGTTACATTAACTTCCGTGTTGTGCATAATATGTAGGTGGTAGTTTGACGCATAGATATATTGTTATTGGAACTAATATAAATACACAGTAGAATATCTTACTTTCAAATACGTACAGAATTTTCTTGATAGCCTGCTCATTCTTCTTGATCAGTCTCAGATTTACAGAGCAAAGCAAGACCTCTCAAGTTCCGTATATAGAAGTTGATACATTTTAACAAATTTTGGGTCTCACGATTCCTCGCACTACTTATAATAATAATAATAATAATAATAATAATAATAATAATAATAATAATAATAGTAATAATAATAATAATAATAATAGTAAATTGACTCGCTACATAACGCCACATTGACTTTCATTATTTCACCGGTCATGTCGCTCCCATTTACATGTGGTTTGTGTCGATTCTTGTTAACGTAAACCTCATTATGGGGTAATTTTGTCTGTCGATTGGATTTTATTGCTCTATTTTTGTCGAAGTGAAGGTCATGGTATCTAAATAACTGAAATGTGGAAGAACATCCCGTGTTGAAAATTTACAGAATAAGATCCAGGCAAGAATAGACTTAAAATATCTCCTCATTTCAGAAAACTTGGAAACGCCTCATTCAAAAATACTCGAGTGCAGTGAAAAATATTCAGTGAAAAATGCAAACAACATGATACCGAACGCTTGCATACAGATTCAGTTTCCTTTGTTGCATCGTCCATCTTCGATTACTTGGCTTTTCCCTCCTTCTTTTCCCCCCCTCATTCTTCTCTTCCCTTCTTGTTATCCCCCGCGTCAGTCCTCTCGCGCGTTCCCTTTCTCTTGTGTTTCCGTCCTGAATCGGAATCGCTGGAATTGCGGTTATGTGCCGCAGCAACCCTCGTTGTTCCGCCATTTGTTGCTATTGTCCGGGAAGCTCTTGAAGGCATGAATGAACGAGTACGGGGGCGTGAATGAGTGAGTATGAGGCGGATGAGTGGGGTAGGTGAGGTGCTTGAGTGAGTGAGTGAGAGTGAGTGAGGGGTGGCGGATTCCCCTAACCTCCTTGCGGATTCCAGTCCGATGGCTATTTTGTGTGGGGGAGTCAAGGTTACCCGCGGGTGAAACCCCGCCCCATTCCCCCCCGGAAACCCTCCCCGCTATTGCGTAGATGTCATATTAGCTCCCTCGAGGACTTTTTAATTGCAGGTCCCTCGTAAGAGGACTTTAATTGTTGGTCCTTTTTTATTTAAGTGCTTTTTGAGTTTTGTTCCCTTGTAAAAAGTACTAGTTGCAGTTCCCTTTTTACAAAGGTAATTTTAATTGCTGTTTCCTTTAAAAAGGCTTGAATTGCTGTTCTGTTTTTAAAAAAGTTTTTAATTGGTTTCTCCTTTTTATGAAACTACTTGCAACGATCGCAGTTTGGTTTTTTTATGGGCAATTAAAGGGGTTCATGAATATAATTGATGGTTAGTTACAATAAACTTTTCGCATTTGTATTAAACATACAGATTAGAACCAACACATAAAAACTATAAGTGAAAAAATAATACACATTTTAACTCATGGGTGCCTTGTCATTTTCAAGAGAGTTGAACTCTTGCTGGGGAGAGAGAGAGAGAGAGAGAGAGAGAGAGAGAGAGAGAGAGAGAGAGAGCAGATTAATTTCGAGCTGTCCTTTTTCTTGAAGTTGCAAATGCAAATTCTTCCTACAACTCTCCATCGTTGTGAGCGAAGGGAATTTGTCACCCGGCAGTTCTCATAAGAGGTACAGAAACCTCCCGAATATTAAAGTGGAACTTTTCATGTCTAAATTTCTTTGTTTGTTTATTAAATGTTTTAAGGATATATTTATAAGATGTGCATAGATCGTATATTGTTTTATTAGGCGAGGACAGTGGAAGTGGACCGTTTATAGATTTTTAAAAATTATTTATATTAGATGATTTTCGTCAGAAAATAAGTACAATTTCAGATGTTGGATCATTTTTTAAATTCAAAACTTTTAATGATTTTCCCTTCCTTAAGGTAGCTCGGTATTCATTTAAAATTGAAGAAAAATAAAAATAATGGGAGACAAATACAAGTTGTTTAAGATAAGAAGAAAATGGGATATAAGTACTCTGAAGAAAGGGGCCAATAAAAGAGCAGAAAGTGAAAAAAATAGCGGTACTTAAAATGAGAAGAACTAGGACGATGGAATGATAAAAGTTGGATATAAAACAATGAAAACACTGCCAAAGAAGTGGAGAGCAAAAGATGAAAAAAAATGGATAATGACAATACCACAAACTTCACCGTAACGGGGTGCGTGCCTAGATTCCCACGGTGCATCGTATGTTCCCATGAGCTAATATGGTTAACTTAGCGCATAGATTGGGAGAGAGAGAGAGAGAGAGAGAGAGAGAGAGAGAGAGAGAGAGAGAGAGAGCATAGATTGGGAAGAGAAAGTTCTTTGGAGTAGGGCGGCTATAAGGATGGGGTTAATTTGGTGGTGAGGGAGAAAGGGGAGTAGGAAATGGTGTAGAAGATTGAGGAATGGAGTTTGAAAGCGAGGAAAATGAAGTGTGAGGAAGAACAAAGAAGCAAGTAAAGCGGAAGGAAGCGAAAAAAAATGTG
>NC_089796.1:12824301-12826801 GCF_040412425.1 Macrobrachium rosenbergii | reverse complement strand
CAAGTGGCCAGGTAGAATAACCTGCTTTTTATTTATAACAAAATAACAGAATATATTGGCGAGTCATTTCTGTTGATCACTAACGGTTCACCAGTTCAGCATAAAGGCAACTCCGGCAGATGTTATTGTAATGTGAATGACCGAGCAATGTGTTGCAGTCTCTTTAATAACTGGGCATATGCTCGTGTGTGTGTGTGTGTGCGTGTGTGTGTGTACTGTATGTGCGCGCGCTCGCACGGTGGCACCAGCTACGGAGAGTGGGGAATAGATCTAATTTTCTGAATGGCGAGATTCTGTGTGCCCACGGGGTTGTCTGCAAATGAAGTCTCTCTCTCTCTCTCTCTCTCTCTCTCTCTCTCTCTCTCTCTCTCTCTCTCTCTCTCTCTCAGAATGAGCAACGCAGTTGTCATATGATGAACCATAAAGCAATAAACACGTCGGGGAAGCAGAGTACGGTGCGAATAGACAAAAGCTCCCCCAGTTATTTACATCTGGATTGCGTCATTTGCATAATCATCCTTCGTCTTCTCAAGTTTTGAAATGGGGTTAATAGTCATTTTAAAAGAAAGGGAGGAATCGTGGGGCTGCCGTTAAAAAGAGGGGAGGCGACTATTATTTTAAGCAGAGAGAAAGAAAATTTATGATAAATGGTCTCCCCTTTGAATGGGGCTAGGGATTACCTCGTCGAGGTCGTCCAATTTTCATTAATGTAGTATAAACTGGTAGAGCACTGATTCCTCTCTCTCTCTCTCTCTCTCTCTCTCTCTCTCTCCTTTGGTGCAATCCACACCTGTCAGTTGATCATCAGGTACACAGTTAACTGGTTAATTTAATAGAGGTGCAAGGGGTTTAAGTAAACTTTGTTGTAGAGGTAGACAGAGGTCAAGCAAGACGTTTAACTGTGATATATATTTATAAAATGCGAAATTGATGAGTTTTCTTCGTGGTCTTGTTTATATAATATTGCTGCTGTTTTTATGTCTGGCCGAAAATTTTTATTTTTTCCTCTAACTTAAATGTCTTAATTTTTATTAAATTTGATATTTTTCTTTATAATTTTCATTTATTTATTATTAATTTTTTTTGGTCGTTCTATTTATGTCCTAATCGTTTTTGATCCAGTGTTTCCCTTTATAAAGCTATTTATCTGTCGATGTATTTATTTATTTGTTATGCCTTTTGTCATTTATTTGTTCATATATTTTTCATCAATACATTTCCAGTTCCTGGGGTTTCACATTGTTGATTTATTCGTCAAATCATGTTTTCATTCATTTCCCAGCCTTGGTTTTCCGGTCCAGTTGATGGATTTATGAAGCCCTTCATTTCCCTTATGTGTGCATTAGGATTTTCCTGCATTCTCCCAACCATGCTTTCCCTGCCCCTAGCGGCGAGTTCCTCGGTTCCCTGGTTCCTGCCTGGACCCGAAAATCGGGCCCGATTTTTGCTTTTCTGTGAAATTCTCCTCGCCCCGGAATTTGCATTGATGGGGCATTTGCCTCCCCAAGAGAATATATATTCATAGACCAGGCATCGAATATCTATGGAGAGAATAAACTCTCTCTCTCTCTCTCTCTCTCTCTCTCTCTCTCTCTCTCTCTCTCTCTCTCTCTCTCACAGTGCTTTTATTTGTATAGGGTGTTGCATTGAGCTCTTAGTTTTTCAAGGTTTAGTAAGGATTCAGTTTTTAAAGAGTGGCGTTGCTTTTTATTTAACATTACATTTTTCATATCGTTTTAATCCTTAATTTATCATATTTTGGAGAAGCTTCCTCTTCGTCATTTATGTTTTGTTATTGCTCGATGAGAAGTAATATTCATAGTATGCGCTAATTGGCCTAGATCTTCATAATGTATTCCAGTATTATCGGAAAGCGATATGTGTGTATGTATATATATATATATATATATATATATATATATATATATATATATATATATAATATATATATATATATATATATATATATATATATATATATATATATATATATATATATATATATATATATATAGATATATATATAGATATATATATATATATAGAGAGAGAGAGAGAGAGAGAGAGAGAGAGAGAGAGAGAGAGAGAGAGAGAGAGAAACTTCTCGTAACGTAAATGCCATTAAATCGAAGGGCAGAATGCTATGTAAAACAGTTTTTGTGAGAGGACAACAGAGCTCTGTAGGTGGGTTAAAATTCATAAAACAAAGTTGAAGTTTTCTGTGGGTATAACCTTGACCTACTCCTAAATCAAAAATGACGGATGGTATCCCAAACAGGTGATGCCTCGTAAGCCTCAAAAGTTACTGGGAACCTAAAGAACCCCCTATCCAGTGAAGCCGACGTCGGCAGCGCCATGGGTGTCACAAAAGCGCTAAGGTCATTCATCACAGCCAGGTAAAAAGATTAAACGGAGACGAAGAAAGTAACTCATAACGATAAATCAACAGAGATTTATCTTCGCTTGCATATTTTCTCAGAAGATGGAAATATACTGCGTA
>NC_089796.1:12816801-12819301 GCF_040412425.1 Macrobrachium rosenbergii | reverse complement strand
GGGCCTCATTGAAACCTGGTCATGGGAGCTTTTGTGCCGACAGCTTTTGGAATTGTTGCTGGTTTTTCATCCAAGTATTGATCAGAACCAGTTTAACTAAAATGCTGGTGTTTAAACCTTAAGTATCGTAAAAAAAAAAAAAAACAGACGGTTATAGAGATTGAAGATAAAAAAAATTGATAATGGATGATCTCACAGGAATCCAAAAGAACTCTCTCTCTCTCTCTCTCTCTCTCTCTCTCTCTCTCTCTCTCTCTCTCTCTCTCTCTCTCTCTCTCTCTCTCTCTCTCGCCGATTTATTTCTCAATTAACTTTTTTCGTCATTCTTACACTTGCTCACTTCGGAGTTCTGAAAATGTGTGCGGTGGCGTTTGGATTTTTGTTTTGGTAGTAATAGCCACGATTTTTCTGGCTTGAGATATAGCCCGTAATGTGGTAAAATCCTCAGATTTATGGCTCACGCTAGCTTATTTTTGCGTATGAGAGAGAGAGAGAGAGATATTATGTATCCGTATGCATATCCGTAGAGACCCCGGAGAAAGGTATAATTTATATAGAGGGAAAACAATATTGACAAGTAGGTGTTCATGCCTTAAGAAATTTGATTGTCTTTGAATTATTTGTAACTCCTATATGTATACAGACATTAAACAAAATAAGGGAGAAATGAAGGGGAAGGCAGATAGATTGATTTGGTTCTTGCTTCTGCTGTCATTTGCATGTTGGTCCATCCATGTTGTTCAGTTATTATGTTGTAGAATCCCCAATAAAACTATTATAGTTAAACCTTATGGTCGGGCAAATTCTAGGTAAATACCTCGTAATTTTGTGAAGCCAGCCCCCAACCCCAGTAGGGAAAACTGCTTTGCGTAATACCGGAAACGAAATAAATTATAGTCATCATCTTAAGGTCAGTTGCTCTGCCAAGACCCTGAGCGTATTTCCGGCGCAACACTCTTGAAATTCCAGGTGCTTTCGTAATGGAAAACGAGTCTCAAATGACGCTGATGGCTTCTGCAGTCTCATTGCGACTCTTTGCAGCAGACATCAAACTCCTAACGTTTGTTGCCATTGCTCTAGTTTTTTTAAATGATGTTGGTGGCCTTTTATTTTATTTTATTATTTTTAATTATATAAGTAGTACCAAGGTCATGCGCCAACAGATGCTCACGTAGTTCCTATATGACATTCATCGTCAGTCACCGATAAAAGCCGTGAGGTAACCCAATATTGCTTAATTTTCCTGATCCAGGAACCAATGTTTAACTCGTTGACGATGTTGCTGATGTTCTGTCGGTGTGCATGTGTGAAATTGGAGATTCTCTCTCTCTCTCTCTCTCTCTCTCTCTCTCTCTCTCTCTCTCTCTCTCTCTCTCTCTCTCTCTCTCTCTTAGTTATATTACCCTCATCTCTCTCTCTCTCTCTCTCTCTCTCTCTCTCTCTCTCTCTCTCTCTCTCTCTCTCTCTCTTTCTTCATTATCACCAGTCACATGCATACGCATACAAAAAATCTCTCCCACCTCGCCCTCTCTGACATTGTAACTCTGAAAATATATTTTTTCCTTGTTAACTGTATCGTCGAGCAATGACGTGCATCTTCTGCTTCACCGGAGGAAGAATGTGTCCGTGATTACTCCACGCACGGGTGACCGCGCTGATGGGTTGTGAATTTATATGATCGTTCTTGCGCTCTGCTTCCTTCGGTCGTTTCCAGTTTTGTCCGGACTCCTTTGTTCCCTAAGTATCGAATTAGCATTCTTTCTTCGGTTCTGAGAATTCGGGCTTCAGGAAGGTTGCGTTTCGTATTAACTGCGGCTGTGGTCTTATCGCTCTGTTAGTGTCATCTTCGTAATTGAGAGAGAGAGAGAGAGAGAGAGAGAGAGAGAGAGAGAGAGAGAGAGAGAGAGAGAATATAAATTATGGGTATGAGTCCAATTGTACGTTCCATTACTTCATACAGATTTTATTAAAGCCAGTGTATGCAAATCGTATACTGAATGAGGCTCTCTCTCTCTCTCTCTCTCTCTCTCTCTCTCTCTCTCTCTCTCTCTCTGGGTTTAAATGATTTTTTATGTGAATGGCATGAGAATAGTCGCAAATGAAACATGACATTGAATGCATTTTCCTGAAATTTATCATGCCGTAGGCGGAATTCAAAGAATCCCCTGAATGGATTTTGAGAGAGAGAGAGAGAGAGAGAGAGAGAGAGAGAGAGAGAGAGAGAATATGATTAATGATTTTTCATGGGCAGGATGAGGACACCTTGTCGAGGCCCTCCCTTGTTAAATTATGACACGGAGCTATATTTTGACGGAGCAATGATCACACACGTCCGAGATTATGGACGATGGGAGAGGGGTTAAAAAATAACACGGGTTCCGAAGAGCGTGTGTGAGTGAAGGAGGGGTGTAAAAGGTGTACGGATTTGAGGGAAGGAAGGAAGGGCGAAGGGGACTGCGAGATGAGGGTTGAGAGGGGAAACGGAGAGGAGTAAGGGATA
>NC_089796.1:12801801-12809301 GCF_040412425.1 Macrobrachium rosenbergii | reverse complement strand
CTTATTTGATCTTTTCCTTTTATGTCACTGTAAACTTTACTTTCAGTATTGCTAGCATGTGTATTACTTTTTCAGTAATACGTTTTAACTGGCGTTGATTGTTTGAGCGCGGGAAATTTGCGGGTGCAGAAGTTTGGCAATAGATATTTCAAGCGAGGCGCTCGCAATTAAAAGCCAATTATCTCGCATATGGGAGGGGAATGTTAGATATCAGTGGTTGCGACTTGCAACAGTGCCTTGATTTATTCCCTTTTATGCCTACTCCTCTTCCTCCTTTTTGTCGTCATTCTCGCTCTACTTCTCTTACTCTTTCTTCTCCTGCATCTGCTTTCCTTCCTTTCTCTTCCTCTTCCAATTTATCTTCCAATTTATCTGCCATGGATCATAAGAACACAGTGAATTTTTGAGGGAATTTATTGTGAGTGTAGATAACAAAACATAAAGAATGAAAAGAATTAGCTGCTTCTTCAAGCATATTTCTTTGTCGCTTGTTTGTGCTTATCGCTGATGCTGTCAGATTATGATTTATTTAAGATATATATCGGATGGTTTCTACAGTGATCTTATTCACAGCAGTGCCCCTGATGAAATCAACTCAGGTTTGTTGGTGTAAGTTTCAGTAACCTTTTGCTTATTTTATTTTATCAAGGGAGGGAGGGTCATGTACGGTCAGCCCTCCCATTTTTATCCGGGCCTGGGACTGGCAGAGTTGTTAAAACTTTTGTAACAATGTTATATTTAATTTTAGCTTTCTATATTAAAAGTTATTCTCTATGACTGACTGCAGGTTAGAGATTTCTCCGTGTGTAGAATGACCTTGCTGTTGTGACGCCAGTTTATCCCATAGAGAAATTAATCATTTATTTTTAGTGATCTTGAAATGGTTCCTCTTCCTTAATTCTATGTAAAATACCCAGCGCACGCCTAAAACTTATGTGAATTAAATATTTTACATGGGAACCTTAGCCTGAAAACATCTAAACAACATTTTAACCTGAATAAATTAAAGCAATATTGTACCTGCGGCAGGCTCTTAAAATTTTTGCTGTTAAAAGATTTCGACCTTGTAAAGCCTGCCTGTCACGCCCAGATGGTTTATGAGATATTTTTTTTTAGGAATATTGCTCAATAATTGCAAGGCTTGTTTTTCTTTCTGTCAAAGTGGTTTGTCTTCATCAGTTCTTATAAGTATTTTGATAAATTGAGTTTACTGGTTGATAATTACTAATCTAAGATTTACTTGTTACTAAAATTTGATATACTCTATGTAGGTTATATGTGTGTGTGTATATATATATATATATATAGTATATATATATATATATATATATATATATATATATATATATATATTCATATCTGCTGATGTGGTTTTCATTGAATGATTACGTGAAAACTGAGACGATTTTTAATGCCACTCAGTATTTTTAATTTCTTCTCACGGACTGTAATTGCCATGGTAAATTTTAGTTGAGATTTAGAGCGTGAAGGATCAGGTGTTATGTTTCAACTTTAAATAGAGAGCATATTGTAACCCCCTCTTAAAATTTCCCTTCAAACACGAGTTCTGGTCGGACGAACATGGAACGTACTCTGGGAATGGTTTGGTCAGTATAAAGTTTTTGTACGAAAATAAACTAGGAATGATTTGGTCTTTGGACAAGTTGGTGGTTGAAGTGAACGAAAAATTTCTTCGTGGAAGTTTAAACACATATAATATATATAATATATATACTGTAGATATATATATGTATATATTGGATATATATATATATATATATATTATATATATAAGGTTATATATGTATATATATATATATATATATATATATATAAAACGAATCCACAGAAAATGACAGGCAAGTTCCAGTACAAAGCGCCTGGCTTTGTAACCCTTTTCATGTGTCTCATTGGTGCCCAGACGATGCCTAATAAAAACGAAAGCGCTTAGTACTGAACTTCTGCTCCTGTCATTTTCTTGTGGATTCGCTTTACACAGTACAGTGAAGTCAGCGCATCTATTGTGATTCTTTGCCATATATATATATAAAGATATAACATATATATATATATATATATATATATATATATATATATATATATATATATATAAAGTATATATATACTATATATATATATATATATATATATATATATATATATATTTATATATATATAATATTGTGGAGGCATGGCTTCCATGGCAAGTATTTACATCTTAGTACACTATCTCTTCATGACTTCGTTTTAGGGGACGAATTATCATCCGCCTTGTATCTACGTGGTTTGTTTACTAAGCGAACGGCTCCTTTAAGTGGAGGGCGTAAGGAAATGCCTGAGAACAGACCGAGTCATTACAGATAAAAGAGGGGTCATTGTCGTGGGGGTTAAGGCCGGTTCGTTTGTGAATAATTTCTATCCGTTCTGAGACGTAAATTTGCATACATGAGTATTTTTGTGTATGTTTGAATTCTTGTTTATATAATTACATTTTTACTGAAGCTTTTGCCTTTTGTTTATTTTTAGAATACAGTTTAGTGTTCATATGGAAACATTCAGTGAATCAGACAAATTTATTTTTGCAGTTTAAAATCCTGGCTAATAGTATGTTTTTCTCTGTTGACTTCACAACAAATAAGTCACTATACACATCTTGCTTAATTGTCAATACATTTTCGTTCTTATTGAGTCCCGTCGGAGAGTCCTGATAATCTTTCATCAAATCTTACAAGGGCGTAAACCCCTCTCATAGCCCTCACCTCTTACCCGGCCATAGTGAGCCAGCATATGTGTACAAACAGTCTCAAAGCTTATTTTATGTAACTTCTGTTTGCATAAAAGGAGGGTGCCAGTGTCTGGTTCGTAGAAAAATAAAAGCATCTATATCGTAAACCGGCGTTTTAGCAACAAAGATCGTCGACCCCAACGCTGTCCGGTGACTCACTTGGGTAAAAAGGATTAACAATGATCCATCGTTATTGGCATGACTTGCGATCACACTATAACAACAGATTTACTGACCAGGTTGATGATGTCAGGTGTCTAGTAGTTACTGTCAAGCAACTGGTACCGTTTGTTCAATGATTGATTCATGATTAAGGAGGGAGAGGTAAAGTAAGCGATATTGAAGAGATAAGTTTATCCTTTTTATGTTTTTTACATTAATGAGGTCTACAGCCTCTCTCTCCCTCTCTCTCTCTCTCTCTCTCTCTCTCTAACTCGTTTGATATGATGCGTGTTTATCGTATTTTTCCAATTACGACATTTCCTGGATGCTTTCGAGAAGAAGAGAGTGAAGGTCAGCTTCATCACTGCCAAACTTCTTTTGGAGGTCACTGCTTGCAGGCTTTTGTTGTTTTGCAATCACGCATCCACGCAACAGTTGTTAAGGCACAAACAGGTGTTTCAAATTAGCAAATGATTCTGATGAAGTAACCGGCGGTTCTCAGACACATCCTCATCTGTCGTTTTGAAAATGTTTCCAGCATTCTGAAGATTTTGAATGTCAAATTTGTATTCATATATCAAAGATAAAAGATTTCTGATTGAAAATACCGGGTAGGGGGTGAGCTGTCGGCTACACCACGGCGCTGTAGAGCGACAGATGTCTTTTTAGCAAAATTCTTCAGCCCTAGCTGCAACCTTTCTCGCTTCTTTTACTGTATCTCAATTCATATTCTCTTTCTTCCATCTGACATTCCACCCTCACTAAAAAGTGTTTCCTAATGTAACTGCGATGTTTTCCTCCTTTTACACCTTTCAAACCTTCATGCTGTCTATTTCCCTTTCAGCGCTGAATGACCTCATAGGTCCTAGCGCTTGGCCTATTGCCTCAATTCTATATTCTATTCTGATTGAAAATAGCCCAGTCAGTATCTGTAGCGTTATATGTAAAATCTTTGCTTGCTATGATTATAATTTTATTCTACATCAGCCAATAAGGAAATATCTCAAAACTTGCAAGATTATTTACACATTAGATTGGGTTAAGCCATAAATCTTTGCAAATGAAATGTGTTTGAGATGTTAATATCCAAGTCACTGAAGATAATATTCTTGAGCATCGCCTAATGGAGAACACTCAGTGGGCCTAAGTATTCTGTCTCTGTGAATGAGCTTAAATAGACTGTAAAATTAATTCTTGGTAGCCTGACAAAAGATACCTTTATCTCCAATTACTGTAGCCTCTGGTTGAGTGTTACGACTATTATATAAGCAGTGTATAAATAGGTATATTCTGTCATATGAAGTGGGACGAGATATAAAAATATAAAGAGAATATAAAAATATAAAGAGAGTATATTGACACTAGGAAAGAAAAGACTGATTGGAATGTAATGCGTCGTAGGAAAGCCGAGTAAAGAAATCTCTTCTTGTAAATTCAGGCTAGAAATAGAAACAGGACGTGGTTTCCCATCCTTTAGATGTCATCAGGCGTGAAGCTTGTCATGTAAAAGTGAATGTATATAGAAAAGCAACAAAGAATTTGAAGTATGTAAATAATCATTATTTTTCAGGATTTCGTATTAGTATAAAAATCTATTTTTGGATTCACCTTCCTTGCCGTCGTAAATTCTTGAATGAATTAGAGAGCGCTGGAAAAATAGTCAGGGAATTATATTATCCTGCTCATATTTCAGGTGCTTAAAAAAAGAGTGAAGAAGATAACTTAACGGGTATTTTTTTAAAATAAATATTACGATTATATCATACTCCGGAGCCAATGATGAGACCCAAGGTCCTTTAAAATATACTCTGAAGACCTTGATGAGACCCATCTTTGCCGTATCGTGACGTAATAATACTGTAAATAGATCAAAGTGCTCGCCGTGCCTTGGCTTGTTCCACTCTTTGAACCTTGGGCCGAGGGCGCGGTTGTCGTTATGAATTTATGAAAGTGACGTCACAGGGAGCCGCAGACTACGTGTCTGTTCCCGCGTTATTTCTTTCATCCTTTTCTTTTATCCGCCACGCTATTCGTTTTCCGTCAGTTTTCTCTTCCTATTCGTTTCGTGTCAGTTCTCTATTCTTTTTTATCCTCCATGTTGATTCAGCATTTTTTTCTCTTTTAGCCCTTACCTCTCGTTTAAGTATTCAGTATGCTTGTTGGAGCTTTGCTGGTCTACAAGCTCTACAAACCTCTGTTGCAATTTAGTGATGGTTTTGTTCCGATATGAAAAGTAGGGTTTTTCTATTTTGTTATTACGAATGGTGGTTATGTGATTTATCGAATTTATTACTTTTTTCAGACTCCGTTTTTGAGTGAATTTGTATGTGAAAAGCAGTTTGCCTTTGAAAGTAAGATATAAGTCGTTTCTTACGAAAAAGAGAATAACATTATCTTGTATGTGATTGTTTCAGAAAAACGATTATCAGCCGGAAATTTCCGAAACTCATAACAATTAAAGAGAAGCTACATCCTAGACGAATTTTCCAGGTAAACCTTCACGGTAGAAAACGAGATCCGCATTTCTGTAATTTTGCCAAGTTTCTTTTCAGATGCAATATGGGATTTTTCAGTGGAATATGTCTTTAAATGGAATGGGATCTTATATATAAATTTATTTTTATATATACATATATATATATTGGTTGTTATATATATATATATATATATATATATATATATATATGTATGTGTGTATGTGTGTGTGTGTTTGTGTATGTATATATGTGTATAATATGTATGTATGTGACTGCAGTAATCACAACGCACTTATTCTAACTTCATATGTATATATATATATATATATATATATATATATATATATATATATAAGATATATATATATATATATATATATATATATATATATTCCTTTCTGATCACGATCTTCAAGTTCAGCGGTGGCAGCCGGAAATGTCACAGTCACCTGGAATACTCAACTTTTATTTCATTGACGTCATTCCAGTGACCTTTGCGTCGAGACTGACCGGAACGTAGTATCATGGGATCACCTTACATAGGTATTGCTGGAATTCGAACAGGGACTTGCACATGATTTGTTCTGGGTATGACACGAGATTTAGAATGAGCAGAGGCTGTAGTTTATAAGGGAGTAATAGCTCTCTCTCTCTCTCTCTCTCTCTCTCTCTCTCTCTCTCTCTCTCTCTCTCTCTCTCTCCCTGGGCGAAGGCGGGTCAACGGGCGCTTAAAAGAACAAAAAACAAAAAAAATTTGTGATAAAAAGAAAAAGAAAGCTGTGGTTTTGTTGCCCTAAGCAATGAATCACATGCGAGTATGGCGGTTACAACCAGTAAGATAAAAAAAAAAAAAAAAAGAAAAACATAACGCCAGGAACTTCATCCCAAAAGACTTTCCGAGAACTGAAGCGATATCACTTGGACCACGAATTCTTTTGAGGGGGATAAAGCTGCATTTTAAAGCAAAGCTATAAATAATTTCTCTCCGGGCGTTTTTCAGGTTTAAATTTAAAAGATCGTTCGCCAGATTTGCATTTAAAAGAATGAATGGCTTTACTGGAGAGGGTCGGGAATCGCCCCGTGGATCCTTCCTGTAAGCAGATTCGGTCATTGTTTGACCTGATTATTGGAAGTGTAATGTCAGCTCTGAATGTTTCAGAATAGGATGTATTTACTACCTGAACGATACTGAGGCAAGCTTCGCGGGGCTTGACAGCGTAGGATATGATCAGAGGTGTTAACCAGCGTTATAATTGATCAGAGGATTTAATAACTGCGACTACGCACGGAAATCGTCGTGATGCAATCAGTCATTGATATTAATGTAAATATTAATGTAAGGTGATCACGAGAGTTCACAGTGAAGCACGACCGTTGATAGTGATGCAAATGGTAAGATTTGATGACCATTCAAGTGGGCTTAGGACGTAAGTGATGAATTTTGATGTTGAAAGTGGTCACAGGATTTAGGTCTTATACGAACGGTAACGTGACCAGATTGTGATGCAATTTTTAACAGGATCTGATTGTGATACAAACTTTAGCAGGATTATGGTACAAACGTTACGAAATTTTGGTTGCGATACAAACGTTCACAGGATCTGATTATGATACAAACGTTACCGATATCCGATTGTGATACAAATGTTCACAGGATCTGGTTATGATACAAACGTTACCAAGATCCGGTTGTGATACAAACGTTCACAGGTTCTGATTATGATACAAACATTACCAAGATCTGAATGCGATACAGACGTCCACAGAATCTTATGGTGATTACAAATGGTCACATATTTCGATTCGGCAATGATATAGCAAGTGACGGATCTTATTAGTAATGCAAGCGACCAGAAGTGTTGTATTGTAATTAAAGATCCTGTAATTATTGTCGCTAAAATCGTAATTGAAACATGCGAAGTGTTGATTATTGATGTTGCTGTAATTGGAAGGTGTAAAAATGGTATGCGAGAGCTATCTATTATTAATAGTTATGTGGTTAGGTGACCTATAACCGCCTGTCAGTGCTAAAAAGGTATCGTGACCTATAAATCATTTTTATTATTGATTTGAGTC
>NC_089796.1:12786801-12799301 GCF_040412425.1 Macrobrachium rosenbergii | reverse complement strand
GTTTAACTCTCATGCTGGAGAGAGCGTTTTGTGTGCCTTCATGCTTATGGAATAAAAGGCGTATTGGACTTGTTACATGTGAGTACAATATAATTAAAAACAATATTAATCATGTTAATTAGCATATGATTGTTCCTACACGATATACAGACCATCGGTCCTTTACATTAGGAATTACTCTCAGCGAAGCTGGAAGTTATTCCTAATGTAAAGGACCTCAGGTTTGTATAGCTATGAAAAATACAATTTACTTTAAAAAACCGATTTTTTACAGTATTTTAATACACCCGTAAATAAAGAAATTAGAGAGAGACCTCAAACTTCTTGGATTTTTTTTTCCATCCTTTCCCCCAACCTCACGAATATCTATAGAGGTTTCTTCTCAGACCCCTTCTCTCACCTGGACCGTTAAAGATTAATTGATAGCGAACGTTAATGCACCGTATATAATTACCTTGCGGATGCTGCTCGCCGGTGTGAGCTAGTTTTTGATTTTTTTAAGAGGGAATGGGAAGAAGTCTGGCCACTGGCGTGGTTATTTTTAGCCCGTTAAAAACTCATTGTTATAAGTAGATTTATTTCCTTTCTGTGTATGTGTGTGTGTGTGTGTGAGAGAGAGAGAGAGAGAGAGAGAGAGAGAGAGAGAGAGAGAGAGAGAGAGAGAGAGAGATAGCTGTTCATTTTGTGGCAGTATTGCATGTTTTCAAGTAATTGATTTCTGTTGCGTGTGTTGATATGCTGCCACTGAAAGATCCATTGGTATATTCCCTTCGATTAGATAAATACTTTTGATTTAAATTGCTGTGTTTGTGTGTGTTTGAGAGAGAGAGTGAGTTTAGGTTGTAAGAAAAGAAAATTGTATATTTTTTTTTTATGTAGGACTATGCTTTTCAGTAATTAATGTACTTCACAATTTACGCGGAGCATACGACGCACGGCTATAGTTTTGAAAAAATAATCTTTCCAAGGCATGGTCATCGAGGTTATCACACTAGGATTTTAGTTAGAATAATTTTTCCTGTAGCGTTTTTGGCTTTAGTTTTTGAAGATATCGATGGAACAGCTGACGCAATATTGATGCTAATATATCGTGCCGAAAGTTTACTTATAATCGTTGTGAGATTTTTATGTTATCGTTAGGGTATATAGTAAAAGGCAACGATCGTGTTGTAAAACTTAATCCCATGTCTTGTATGGACCTCTGAACTCAAACAAACCAACCGCGAGACAATTTTGTCGTCTCGGCAGCCTCCTTTTTCTTCTTGATAAGCCCACCAGATTATCATTCTTAACCAAAGCTTCTTAAGAAGCGACTTTAATTAATGGCCAGGGTCTTTATGGGGACGGAATGGGAGCAGTCTGGAACCCATCATCTTGAGTAGCTTCCGTCATTATTGCGTTAACCTTTATTTCTCGCTTATTAAGTCGATAGCAGTAAAGTTTTGTCATTTTCTGTTTTTTTTTTCATATTCCTTTAAGGTTTATTTCTCGCTTCTTAAGTCGATTTTAATGCCCAGATAAATATTAAAATAGCAGTTTTATCTTTATCACTTATTTATATGCGCCCCATCCTTGCTGCAAATATACTAGATAAAGTAACTATCAAATTTTATTTTATTTGCGTCTACGTAGAATTGTGGCGCAAGAAATGTTGCTCTGGTTAAGAAAAATAAAAAAATGTGTACGTGATATATGTGATAAATGGATAGTTGTGTGAAAAATTATACACGTAACATCATTCAATGCACGAATTATTCCAATCAGTCACAAGTTCGTCACACGCATGAGCGAGCTGAAGCGTATAGACACTGTCTTAAAAAGTTTGGTCTCATGTGTGTGTGTATGTGTATATGTATATATATATATATATATATATATATATATATATATATATATATATATATATATATATATATATATATATATATATGTATGTATGGTTAATATATATATATATATGTGTGTGTGTGTGTAGACACTGGCTTAAAAGTTTGGTCTCGTGTGTGTGTGTGTGTGTGTGTGTGTGTGTGTATATATATATATATATATATATATATATATATATATATATATATATATAATAATATATATATATATATATATATATATAGTGTTATGTGTGTGTTTGTGTATAATGTATCTGTGTGCCATTTTCTGTAAGAGTCCCGGCTCTCAAAGACTATTAACCTTGCATTTCCCAGTAAGTCTTTTGGGGTTGAATCTGTTAGCTTTATACGCTTCTCCGCAGTGACCCACCACAATTGGCTAACTACCAGGCGCATAATTCACTGCTCAGGACAGCGGAGAGAGTATTGCATTTTCAGGAAAGGGATCAAAGTCAGCAAAGCACCAAGCGGGTTATTTTACTGAAAATTTCTCGAGATTTATAAGTATTATATATAAATGAATGAAAGAGGTATTTTTTCCCGGTAGAAGAGAAACTGTGGGGTTATGAAGAATGTACAGCATAAATTAGTATTATAAACGATGTATGAATAGCTTATCAAGATTTTTGTTATGTTTTATGAATGTTAAAATAGTATGTTAAATGACTTGAGCCCAGAAGAGCAACAAAAATCTAGCACAGTTAAAAATAAATACTCATAAACGAAAAAAGTATGGCGTAGCTCATTAAGAATTTTCCTGTTAATTAAAAAGTCAGTATACTATAAAACATTTGGGGTCACAAGGGCAAAAAATGTCCATAATAATTCCTCGAAAAACTATAAATGAGCCAAAAGTTCATCGTAGTTCATCATGATTTTTATATGAATTAGAAATAAAACAGTTTACGTTACTACAATGAGGTCAAAAGGGCACAAAAGCGTTAGCTTAATAATAAAGAAAAAAAAAATTTCTTGCAAATGGAGGAGGATGGATGACATCCACTTCTTTCTTATTAAGGTTACGATTGGGCAGCCAAGTGAGGTACCGGATGTGATATTGGCGTGTTTCCTGGTAACTGTAAAATGTTATGGTCTCCTTAAGGTTTTTTTTTTTTTTTCAATTCCGTTTCTTTGTAGCACTTCTGGATTTGTATTTTATTTTTTTCATGTGAAGGTTTTTTTTGTTTACTGTTATTGTTTTGTTGTTTTTTGTGAGTATAGATTTAAATTTAGCTTCATTTTTATGATTTTTCTTATTCTTTTGTTATGTCCCATGCACTTTAGTATTTAGTATTTATTATGTAATTGTTTATCTGTGTTTATACTTTTGTATATTATTGAAGAAGAAATCAAGACAAGGCGGGTTTATCGAGATGGAGGCAGCTTTGATATTTGTAGATTTACATGTAGATAGGTTTCATTCATCTTTGGGAGGGAGATTGCCTCGTCGAGGCATAATGAATACAGAGGGAGGCGAAGCGTTCCATATTTTGGAGCCAGATTGTTTGAGAGGATGGAGAACGACCTGGAACCTTTCATCTTGAGTGGGTTTCAGGAGAGTTTCCTTTTTTTTTTAATCTATAGGTTTCCTTTTAGCACATGAAGTATTATTTTTCGCTTTTTATGTAATTAATAATTTACTTACATCTAAGGAATCAAGAAATATTTCCATTTTTTTATATATATATATATATATATATATATATATATATATATATATATATATATATTATTACATATACATATATATATAATGTGTGTGTGTGTGTGTGTGTATATATATATATATATATATATATATATATATATATATATATATATATATATATATATATATATATATATATATATACATATATATATATATATATAATTTCCATTTGCACATAAAGTATTACTTTTTGCTTAATTAAATATTTACTTGCATAATAGGAATCAGGAGATTTTTCAATTTTTTGGATACATTTCCGTTAACACAAAGTATTACTTTTATTTTTACCTAATTAAATATTTCACTTACATCTAAGGAAGTACGCCATAAAATAACCGGTAAGATCCGTTATCTTCGAGCTGTTTGTTTTTATTGCTCCTTATATCACGCTAAGGATTGCTCTCCGTGTTTGTTTGTGGTCAAAGAAAATGACAAGAACGGGACCGACTATCGGTAATTGCAGTTTTCTTCTTCTTCTTTTTTTTTACATTGCTTTTCTTAACGCGGTTAAATGTTTCATCCGTCTGTTTCGTGATCTGAGGGAAAAATAAAACGCATCACTGCTACTGTCCATTACCGCATGTTTTCTTTTTTACTGTTTCCTTTTTTTCTGGTTTGCTTTTATATCTGTGGGTTTTACGCTTAACCTGCTCTCTTGCTCTTCACAGCGAAGTTTGCCCTCTCCCAATGTCAGTTGCTTTATCATCATTGTTGGCATTGTCATGCACAGTGTATCTTTTTTTCGACAGAGTCTCTCTCTCTCTCTCTCTCTCTCTCTCTCTCTCTCTTCTCTCTCTCTCTCTCTCTCTCTCTCTCTCTCTCTCTCTCTCTGGTCAGTTTTTCATTATTAATAACGGGATGACCTCGACGAGGATAATCACTTTCGTGTGAAACGAGAAAGGAAAGAAATGTCTGGGCATTGGATGGGACCAGAGAGAGAGAGAGAGAGAGAGAGAGAGAGAGAGAGAGAGAGAGAGAGAGAGAGGGCGGGCGGGCGACGCGGTCATTGCGTGTGGTATTTTATGAAGCCCTATGTAATCCTCTAGATATTTTCTCCCGTAATGAGATTTTAACAGCCATTGATTTGGTCCGTATTTGCATTTTTATTCCCTTTCTCTCCGTAAGGGAAACGGATGCTGGCTGGTGGGGTTGCCGGGTAATGGAAGGATTTTCCTCTGGCCTTATTATTATTATTATTATTATTATTATTATTATTATTATTATTATTATTATTATTATTATTATTATTATTATTATTAGCAGCAGCAACAGCGTATTAGTGGTGTTAATATTATGCCTGTTGTTTAGTCGTAATTACTTGATGAGAAAGTTTACCTCCATCTTTCTTCATCACTGTGATTATTATTTTTTCTAATTTTATATCCGTTGTTTATTCCCGTATTTATTTGAAAAGCTTCTCTTTGCTGTGCCCTTTGCTTGGTAACTTTCCTCAGAGAAAATTGTGTGTGTGTGTGTGTGTGTGTTTGTGTCCCTCTAGACGACGTCTATCAAGTGTCTTCTGATCTCCCGTCGAGGATTTATGGGGTTCACCAGCAGCTGTCGGTTTGGGGATTGTGGGGAATTTGTCCATGTGTGGGGTTTAGATCCCCTGGGTCGACACTCGGTTTTCACTATTTTACGTTTAGTTTTCGTTTTAGGTAAGCCAGTGGGATGAAAGAACATTAGGTTAAATTCTGTATGTATCCCTCTATATTAATTATCACTATCTGTCTACCTATAGTATAGTATATATATATATATATATATATATATATATATATATATATATATATATATATATATATATATATATATATATATATATATATAATGTGTGTGTGTGTGTGTGTTTGTGTGTGTGTGTATATAATGCAGGAATGTCTCTGGAAGTCAGTTAATTTTTAGCTCGTTTTACATTATAATGATAATTATTATAATAATAATGGTAACAGTAGTAGAATATAAGAATATTGGGGTAAATCTGAGTACTGTTATGACTTGACCGCACTACTGATGCCCTGAATGCCCTTGGCTTGAACATTTCCCGGAGGGTTACAGTGAGTCATTGGTGTAAATGGCCCTATACTGGGCAGCCGGAAGTGTATGAAGTCCGTTATTTCTCGTCTTGGTGGATGCCCACATTGGCATTTGCCGATAAGATGAATAACTGTTTTTGTACTGGTAGGTATATTGGTGGTGACGATGACACCGGGTTGCAGCAGTATTACAGTATTATTCACATTTTTCAAATGATGATTGTAGCAGTAGTTATAGTGACTAGCAAGCGGCAGTTTTTGAGTCAAGTAAGCGTTTTTGTTTGATGATTATAACAATGGACGATGCACCAGGGAACTCACCAGGTTATGCAATACTCTGGAGATGTCATAGTGTATTTGTATATGTGTATATGTGTGTGTGTGTGTGTATATATATATATATACATATATATATATATATATATATATATATATATATATATATATATATATATATATATATATCTACGGGGAATGTCTGTGGCCCTGAAAATTGTATGTATATTATTCTCACTGTCCAGTGCAATGGATAATTATATGAAGACAGTAATAGCGAAATAATAATTACGTCCAGAAAAATAGGATCTTCACGAAGAAATGCTTCATACAACAGTAAAATTAAAAGAATGCAAAAGAACATGTGAGTACTGCTTTTTTTTTATGAAAGTTTCTCCGGGAGACATTGGCCGGTATGTTGACAGTATCAAGCCTGAATGAGTTAGCAGCTTATGGAACAGAGGGGGGGAGGGAGAGAGGGAGAGAGAGAGTGGAGTGACCACTTCAATAAAAAGATGTTTGGGAAGGATGGTGGAATGACGAAGGTCAAGGAACTGCAGTAATCGCCATGTGGGGCGCTTCTGAGAACCGACTTTAATATCGTCAAAATCATCGTCATTTTCATCATCATCATCAGCAGCAGCAGTATCACGGCGTACTGGATAATGATCATCATCATTCAACACTGCAGCTGAATAACTAGTATCTTTACTTTCTTCTGTTTTGGATGTTGTAGTCTGCTGTCGATCTTGACAAAGGTATTTGGCGTTTAGTTTTATAGATACAGTAACGTGTTAACTTTACTTGATATAACCGCCATGAGGTGAACTTTTGGTTTAATTATGACTTCGCATCTTCTAGGGTTACCTAATTTTTCCTGCCATCAGAACCTTGCGGATCATCTGCAGTCTCTCTCTCTCTCTCTCTCTCTCTCTCTCTCTCTCTCTCTCTCTCTCTCTCTCTCTCTCTCTCTCTCTCACAGCACTTCTTTGGTCGCGAGATTTAAAAAAAATTATATGTAAGTCCCTTTTTTTTTTACCAGCTTTTTTAAACAGAGAGAGAGAGAGAGAGAGAGAGAGAGAGAGAGAGAGAGACTTATATTCATCAAGACTTAAAGTAATAACCCTTTAAGAAGCTGATAAAACTCAACACCTCCTCTTGTAAATGACTTTCCGTAAGACGAGAGGATCTGGTGGCATTCTCACCTTGAGGAAGGTGGAACTTGACACCGGACGCCGAAGAAGACGCCCTCACTCACTCACTCACTCACTGACAGGTGAAAGCGAAAGAGAAAAGAAGCCTTTTTTTTAACGGGTTTTGGCGTAAATTTTGCCCCCCCTCCCCTTTGTTTTTTTACTGGAGCGAAATTCCTTTGATTAAATTTTTTTCAGTATATCCTCAGCGGCCCAAGCTTTATTATTATTATTATTATTATTATTATTATTATTATTATTATTATTATTATTATTATTATTATTATTATTATTCAGAAGATGACAGCTATTCACATGGAACAAGCAGAGGCCCTTGACTTGAAATTCAAGCTTCCAAAGAGTATGGCCTCCATTAGGAAGAAGCAAGAGGAAGTAAAGGGAAATACAGAAAGAAGAGATCTCTTATTAAAAAAGAAAAAAATTAATTAATAAATAATAAATTCATAAATAGATAAAATGTATTAAAATGCAAGAATAGTATTAGGGAGAATAGTCTTAATGACGAATTCTAGGTAGGACATGCATTTTAGGTTGGGCTAGTCCAGGATTAATAGACTTGGGTAATATTTAGAATAACTGGAACTCCAAGAATCGCACTGAATTCTCGTCAAGTGTAACCGATAATGCTGCCTTCATGATTACTTTTTTCACATTTTCAACAGCGAAGTCAGTTGTGAATGTTTCATTAAGATTTTTACAGTGAAATATATTTGTATATTTTAGATCGATGGCTATAGTCGTTGGAACGCCAATTTTCCTGAGTCACTCAGTCGACTTTAACTTTAAATTGAGTCAATTGAGAGTGATTCCTGTTCATGTAGTTGGCATTTTTTTAAACTTTATTTCCCTATGTATCATCTTTTTGCCAGATTCTTCCCAAATAGTGTTTTTCCCAACTGCGGGTAGAACGTTTTAATACGACTCCACATACTATTGTCTGTCGACATTATTTTCTTTTTTTTGGTAAATATCGACCGATTTACAACAATCATTGGAATTCTCTAGTCAGGTTTCGGGAAACTCGGGATTTTTCAGAGTCCGATTAAATCAGATTCTGTTTGTAAATCGAAGCACTTAAAGTTACCTGCTTTGCCCTATTATTGTATAATTATTATTATTCAGTAGATAAAGCCTATTCATATGGAACAAGCCCACCAAAGGGGCCATTGACTTGAAATTCAAGCTTCCAAAGAATATAAGGTGTTCATTAGGAAGAATTAAAAGGAAGTAAAGTGAAATACAGAAAGAAGATATCCCACTTATAAAAAAAATGAAATAGATAAATAAGTAAAAAAGTATTAAAATGCAAGAAGAATAGCATTAGGGTAGTAATGCTTTGCATTTTCACTTGAACTTGTGAATTGCACGACATCCTCTGGGAGGCTGTTCCACAGTCCAACAGTGTCAGTTTTTGCAACAGAGGACAGACAGCTGCAGGCAAAACATGAAATGCAGTAAAAATATATAAACTGAAATTTGTTTAGACGGGGAGTATCCTGAATACTAATAACGGTGCAATAGTCGTGAAACTGCATGGAACTATAGGTAAAGTAATTTGACAGAGGATGAAAAAGAAGTGCTTCAAGTAATGGTGTATTTTGTTTCCCCCCCCCCCCTCCTCCACCCATCTCTCTCTCTCTCTCTCTCTCTCTCTCTCTCTCTCTCTCTCTCTCTCTCTCTCTCTCTCTCTCTTCTCATTTCTTAGTTGATCCCTTGTTCCTATTTTCCTTTCCTTGTATATATATATATATATATATATATATATATATATATATATATATATATATATATATATATATATATATATATATATATATATATATATATATATATACACATATATATATATATATATATATACATATATATATATATATATATATATATATATATATATATATATACACACACACACACACATATATATAAAGAAAGTATTGATATACATAAGATATGGTTATTAAGAAACATACATACATACACAATAATAACACACACATACGTATTATTGCACACAGTATATATATATATATATATATATATATAAGGTTGTTGTTATATTCTTTTTCATGTACAGTTTTTTGTTCCAGATATTTTAACTCTCTCTCTCTCTCTCTTCTCCATAGCTTCTCATTCTGTTTTTCCTTCTTATCACGCCCTCTGGAGCCAATCTCGGTCTCTGTACGACTGTTGCTGATGAAAATCTTTCGTCATTGCCATTAAGTGTATTGCCTCGGGGGTTTTAGGGGAGTGACAATATGAACTAGCCTTTCTTATAATTCTCTTTTTCCTTTTCCTCCCTTCTTTACACATGTCAAAAGCACATTAATATTCTTTTCGACTGCGTCCTTCTTTCCTTTATTTCTTCCTTGCTACGTCCCTCAATCTTTACATGTTATTCGTGGCTCATTTTTCTTTTTCAACTATCACTGTTCCTTGTTTTTCTTCTTTCTTCGTTACGTCATTCATTCTGGAATTTCCTCTGTTCTTTATGTTTTAGACTTTATCATTATTTGTCCTTTATCATTATTTCTTTTTGAGTGATGCTTCGTTATGTTCTACTTTAACTTTCACTACGCTACATTTTCCTTTCCACTTTGCCATAATTTTTTTTATCTTTTTCTTTTGGGCCCGCCTGTTTCTGTAACCTACATTCTTCTGTCTAGCCAGTTCGTTAATGTTACTTATGTTAATCTTTTTCCTTTTTTCCTATTTACGTTCCGACGACGTTCATGGGAATAAACAGAAATGTTTACCGTTGGTTGTTACTGAAATAGTCAAATTCTTTATAAATTTTTTTTACTTAAATGCATAATAGTTTTCTTTGAAACTGACCACAACTTAAAAAATAAATTCATTGTAATATTTTAGGTATCCTCATAAAATCTTAACCTCAATTCCTCGCTCAGCGGAGCAGACTTGTGACAACCTCGGATTCCTGAGATGACGAGGAGATAGAAGGGGGATAGGCTTATTATACGGAAATTGAATTGCTAGGCCTAGTGAGGTAACGAAAGGGAGTTTGGGACATTTTTGGATATTAATGTAAGGTTAAAGTGAGGAGCTTTAGATGACTGTCAGGAAGTACGTATGTATGCAACGGAAAATGGTTTAATAGATCATTCATTCCGAAATATGTAATTTGTTTTTCTTTCCTATGTTTCATAAAATTGTTATTTGCTGGGTGCAAATTTATGTCACTTTAGTTGTTGGTCTCTCTTCATGGATTATATAATGAAAAAGTGGTCGAAAATGGAAGAGTAGGTTTAGACTGGAATAACGATAGAAAATTGACAGAATTACAGTGTGCATATATGGTACTGCTGTTTTTAACCAGTTATCTAGAAACGCAGTAACACTAGAAGAAGAAAGAATGAGTAAATCTAAAGCATTTTGTCGATGTCACATAAAACCATGAGAAGAAAATTAGCCCTAGTCAGGTGACAGATTAGAGTAAGGAATAATATAGCATAAGGAAAACTGGAAGTTTTATATGTGAACGAGATATGACTGAGGGAAGGGAGATGCAGAGGGCTTGGACGTGCCCCAAACATGTAGGGTAGAATTGTACGTGTAGGATCCCCTAAGACCTTAGTGGGTTTTTGATGGTGACAGTGTCAGCTGGAATCCTGTGGGCACCAGTAGAGTTGGGAAACCTAGGTATACCGGATGAGAACTAGGAAGGTGAGGAGGGACTGGGGATGAGTGGAGATTTGTGGAAGATAAAGCACAGGAAAAGTAAAGCACAGAAAAAAATAATACTCATTGGAGGCAATGCATATTTTTTCCAATACCAGGAACTCAAATTCTCCGTTGAGAAAACAATGTTAATGACTAGGAAATTGTCCCGAGGCGACGGTGCGTTTTATGTCAAATTACTGGGAGCTTGCCTAGCCGCATAAGCATAGAACAGTAGATATTTCCAGAGCTGTTATGAACAAATACGTGTAACGGCAAATGAAGGTCAGAAAGACATAATTAAAGCTGGTTTCACTATAAAGGCATTGCTGACTGAAGGTCATAGCGCGAGCCTTTATTAAGTGTCATTTAAGATTGTCCTTGAATGTCACTAGTTATTTGTTTGTGTCCTGTAATGTATGTATGTATGTATGTGTGTGTGTGTATATATATATATATATATATATATATATATATATATATATATATATGTGTGTGTGTGTAATGTGTGTGTGTGTGTGTGTGTGTCAAATGTATTATATATATATAGAAATGTAAAATATATAAATATATATATATATAAAAATGTGTAAAAATTATGCATCCGCGCTGGTGTTATTTCACTTATATGTTTGTCATAACATGTTTGGGGCTTGCTATTTACAGTAGCGACATTGTATAGTTATTTACTTCTCGTGAATACGACCTGGTTTTGACGACCTTTCGGAACAATACTTAATGACGAGGACCTTCCAAATGGATAGGAATGCTTCGGGTTAATTAACCTCCCGTGATAATGACATGGCCGTTAATTAGGGTACACGGTCACATCTGATTATTTTGTATGTGATGTATATGATCCGGATTATTCCCCAGAGTTGACAAATAAGGATGGGATGTGTCCGATCCGCCTAACGTCTGTTTTCATCAGCGACTGCTGTTGTTCAGGACTTTATTGTTGCTGCTATTCAAGGTTTAGTCTTTAATCGTTGTTGCCGCTGTCAAAAGAATATGTCTGTGCAAATGCGGTGTTGTTGTTGCTTTCAACTCCGTCTTTCTCATTGAGTTCACTTGTGCGTTTGCAACGCGAGTTGCGTGAATCATTTAGTTGATGCATTCCACTTCAAGTTCAATTTAAGTAACTGCCAAGTCATCTTTGCCTCTCCAGTCGCGTTTTTCAGAGATGAAGCTAAACTAAGGCCTTCTCTTTTGTTTCGACCTTGGTATATAGTTATAAATGCACTTAAAATTCTTAAGCTTTATAAGTACAGTAGTTCTCGGAAAACTTAAAGATTTATACTGTATTTTTTACAGTGTACCGAGATATAATGACAAGAAAAGGGTCTCTTCTTCAAAAAATGTTATTTGTAGCTTCAACGACAGTGTTAAGTGATCCTGAATAATCACTTAGATTTGTTTCTAATCGCTTATTTCAAGGCAGCGGATTCGGGTCCAGTAGGGATAGGATACTGAATGGTGAGTGAAAGTAGGGAAAGAATTAGTAGTAATTATGAAAGAAAGAAGTAGAACGAAAAACATCAATAACACTTTCAAAATTGTTGGAAGATAGAGATTTATTTATATTTTCATTGAGCATTTATTTTTCCGATGAGACCCCGTAAGTGTTCATAATCACTAGAATAAGTTTATAGATGACTGCTATTAATATCTATATAGTTGGATTCAAATTGAAATTAAA
>NC_089796.1:12754301-12781801 GCF_040412425.1 Macrobrachium rosenbergii | reverse complement strand
TTCCTTATTCCGGATTTTCAATACATAGTATTTGACAGCATTCATAAAATCTGTGAGGCTCTTTTGATCTGCAATCAAATAAGTTTTACTTTGATATCTCTCACGTTTTCCTTATTCATCTTATTACACAGCTGATATGTTAGACTGACAATTATATTCTAATATTTTCACTAGTACCCAGTCAAACTGGGATACCAAGATGTTTTTGTTCTGTTGCACGTCTAAAACGTTGCAATCTAGGTAACCAGGTACATTGATATAATTGTGACACAAATTTTACGGACAGTGTTACGATGCATTCTAGTTTATTTACGATTTATACTCACAAGCTGGGTTACTGCTTATAATTATAGTTTGGACCCGTTACGTACGTCGGACTGTTATGATTTATTTTTGCTTGATAACAAATCTCAATTGTTACGGATTACGATATCACATCAATTTATAGTTTCGTTTTAAATTCAGAAAACGTTACGAACTCGGCTACCGCGTATGTTTAATTTTTTCCCCTTGTTACGCTTGTGAAAAGTTACGTAACAACATTAATTAAAATGTGCTGAAGTACCCCGTTGACCTCAGGCACGAGTGGCCTCTCTAAGGCTCTCTCTTTGGAAGTTTTACGTCAGAAAATGGGGATATGTATTCATGGCCAGTGCCCGAGATAGAGTAGCTATTTTGTTAAAGACCACTTTGTGCTTGGAACTTTGCTTTTTACTCGGGTAGAGGGTGGTTGGGGATAAGAAGGAAGAAGGCAGAAATATATATACATATATATATATATATAGATATATATATATATATATATATATATATATATATATATATATATATATATATATATATATATATATATATATATATATGTGTAACTTATTTTCTCTTCATAACCAAATAAGTATACTGTATATTTCCCTTCATAGAAATAAGTCTGAAGGTCTACCTCTTCTAATCCGAAATTTCTCAGGCAGATTGCACTTGTCATTTATAATTTCCTCTATATGTAAGTTATTTCTAAGGCAAAGTAAATTCGACAGTCTGTGGTATTTGTTCCTTGATATTTGTGGTTCCAGAAGTTGTTAACCTCCCGGATCTTAGCAAGTCATTTGGCATAAAGGTACCAACCCCACGCCCTTCTCACTTACTACCATCCACAGTCGTTCTACCATCAAGTACATCGTTCACTATTTAGGTGTACAAACCCAATGAGATGTAAGTCTGTGACTAAAAGTTTCTGCCTCTCTCTAGAATCGATCCTGGGGAATTATTTATTTATTATGCAAATTGCAGAAAGTAAATAAAGGGTTGGCTAGGCTCCTTAAAATCGTAGGTATCGTCTTTCATTTCATTGCTTGTGTTTTTCTCTCGTATGATAATCAGTATGCTTTTAGCACCATTTATTTTTCCTTATTTAAATTACATTGTTTACTTTTATATAAATGCAGGTTTTTTCTTATCATTCGTATCATCAACATTGCTCAAGTTATGGAAACGAAAAACTAGCTATTGGATTAATTGTTCTTCAATAATTTTTCATTAAAAAAAAAAGAATGACCTCTTTTGTTGTCATTATTATCTACAAATGTACCATTTTATGTCTTTCATTGCAGCGTTCTACCATCTTTTCTTCACTTTATTATTCTCCTCCTCTGTGTAAAGCTTTCTTTCGTCCGAACTCTTTCGTTTACCTTGGCATTCTACTACCAATACCTTTTCGTCAACGACATGCACGTCATGGGGTCGCCTTTTTCCGCCGACTGTTATTGTGTCTCGGCCGTGAACCTCGGGGATGTGAAAGGGGTGGGGTTGGAATGGTCTTGGGGTCCAAGATGCACTCCTTAGCCGTAATAGCAGGTCATACGTAACGGTTCCTCGTGTATTCATACGAAGGTTGGAACTCTTCCCGACGAGTTGCCGTCTCTTTGACTCTTTATTTAATGTTGATTTCATTGTATTGTCTTTGGGCATGTTTTTAATTGTGTATGTGTATATATGTATTTATGTATTTCAGACCTGATTATATATATATATATATAATATATATATATATATATATATATATATATATATATATATATATATATATATATATATATATATATATATATATATTTATATATATATATATTTATTTATACAATATAATATAATATATAAATTATATATATGTATATAATATATTATATATACTCTATATAATATATATATATATATATATATATATATATATATATATATATATATATATATATATATATATATATATATATATATATATATATATATAATATATATATATCCCTCGTTACCTGTAAGTCATGAGAATAACGGATGGCAGGATGACTGACGATGTAATAGTCTTTTAAGTGACGTGCTGTGTCATTTTAATTACTGTCTAACGTTCCTCTCACCCATTTGAGACAGACGTAAAGGGTGACACCACGTCATACGAATGGACAGACCAGTATTTCCAGAGTGATCCTTCTGATTATGAGGAAGCACCATACCGGTCGCCATATTTCCACTCCCCGTTCATTCGGTAATGGATGCTGTTGAAAATGCAAAAGTAAAAAGCAATTTGTGCTGAAGGATCTTCGGATTATTCGAGTTGTTTGCATGGCGCGGATTAAATCTCTCTCTCTCTCTCTCTCTCTCTCTCTCTCTCTCTCTCTCTCTCTCTGCTTGATAAAGCTTCAGAATATCGATGTGTGCGTTTGGAGTGATTCTCTCCAATTAGGGAGTTGAGGATTCGAGTCTGTATGTGCGCTTGTGTGGGCGCGGGCTGCTCGTCATATACATTTCCACCCTAGCTTGTGTAAATTGCTAATTTGAAGTTACGTATGTATATTTGTATGCATGTGAATGTATGTTTTTCATATTCTTCCATACGCATGAATTTGATTTGATTATCGAGCTCTTCCACATCACATGGCTGTTCAGAATGAAATCGTTTTTTATTTTTAGTGAAATTAAAATTTAGTTAACTGAACCAAGGAAAGCTCCAGAGAGGAATAGACACGTTTTGGTCTTTATGCTGTCCATATGCAAGTACTTCACTTTTGTTTTATTGCTTTGCGTTAACCGTAGGCTTCAAAGGCTTTCTTGATGTTTTATGCACTGAAGAATTAAATTTACCTTCTTGTTTGAAATGTTAGCCCCTAATGTGTGTTAACGATAATAGTAAGGAATTTGTATTCTTAGATTTAGAATTGGATGCGAATACTGTATAATTATTATTATTATTATTTTTATTATTATTATTATTATTATTATTATTATTATTAATAGCAAAAATAATAAACAATTGTTATATATGTACACATATATTTAAAGATAAACTATACAGTGTTATCTTTAAATATATGTACATATACATAACTGTGGATTTAGCTCCATTTTAAGACTCATGGCACTATGAGTATTTTTAATAATAATAATAATAATAATAATAATAATAATAATAATAATAATAAAATACAAGTTTTCGCATAGCTTTCTTATACCTGCTTGGTTCCCATAATAATATTAGTATTAACGTTATTGCAATCATCGATAATTCCGTCAAATTTGAAGTGTAATATTTTTTTATAAGTTAGATTACTTAATCGAGTTTAATACCTGGAAACACTAAAAGCATTAATTTGGATAATGGTGTGGTTGGTTCCCTCTCATAATAAGTATTGATGTTCCATTATTTATTCTGTATTCTGTTTCGTTTGTTAACTTTTACATATATTACTTCTCTTTTCTATGTATATGCCTTACTATGTTAGTGCTTTTTTTATAGAACTACTGTATTATATAAAACGGTCTTTTCTAAATTTCTTCTCCATTACTTAAAAATGGATAAATGCCAGATGGGATCTGTGGCAGCCTTCCACAAAACCAGAAGTTTCCATGAAATTCGTAGCGCACAACCAAAAGCTGCAAAAAAAAAAAAAACTCCTTGGCATGCATCCAGAATTTGTCGAAAATTTCTTATCTGCAGCCGTAAAACGTCGGGGTTTTCATAGCGCCAAACGAAAAGTCGCTAACATTTCTTATTGTAAGTAATGTATTGTTTCATAAAAAAATTATTTTAGTAAATTTCCATCATTATTATTTGTGGTGTTCGAACTTTTGTTTTTTTTATCCTTCGCTTCCTCGCTTGTGAGTTCTATCCCTCGTTCCAGTTTCTCGCTGACTTAGAAATAGAAATTTTTCCAGTCCGCAGTCTCTTTCCCCCGATCTTCGTGTTTCCTTCAGGTAGATAAAGAGATTAGATTCCCCCCCCTGGCCTTTACAGGAAACAATAAATGCTTACATTGAAAACCAATTATGATGGGACATAACCAGTGTCCGTGTGAAATTTTCAAACCCAGTTAGGTCATGAAGAATTTCTTTCTTCAGTGATGATGTATTACACAGTCACTTCTGCTGTTCTTGTAGTGGAGGGCAGATATGTACAATTTTCTGTAGGTAGTGAATCCTCTAGATTTTAAAATTATGCCTAGATTTCAAAATGAATCCGTACCCAAGATATACGAGTATTTGCAAGTCATTTGTTCTAACCTTATGAAATTTAATCCTTGCGTGGTCAGACCACAGATATAATATTCTGAGATAATGTTTGTTATCGCCAACTAAGTCTGGTATTAGTTTTTGTCTCAGCCTAAAATAATTCATGCGGATCTCAACAATTAACCGGATGATAGTGGATAAAACAATCAGTTAATTTTGTTGGCATTGTGGATGGATGCGCTCTCTTGATTGTTTTCTAGTTGATGAATTGAAGGTTGAAGAATTGAAGGACATGTCGCGTCTTTCAATGTCCAGTATCCCTCTAAAAATCGAGGCCCATAACCGTGACCGACATACTTAGGCCAAAACTCATTCTTCGTCTGCAGAGTTCAGCAGAGCAAATAACAACAACAGCAATCATACAACCACAACCTCAACAACAACAACAACAACAACTTCTTATCCGTCACCACTAGACCTGTGATGACAGGCGTGCGTAGGTTGCATGTCTTGGGGAAGTTGCTGTGCTCACAGGAAATCACGTGACCTTTCCCAAGGTAATTAATTGATACCTTCTCCCCTGAGTGTGGTCGATATCAGTTCTGCAGGAAAGGAATTTTAGTTTTTGTTTGATTTAGTCAAGTTTTTTAATTGTATTTAGCGTCTGGTCTTTAGTTTTATTGTGGATTCTTACGGCATTGTTTAGGATTATTTGCTTGATAATATTGTCATTAATTTCTCTGTATGACAGTTCGTAGTTTTTGTCTTTTCCTCCACAGAGTTTGTTATGATATACACAGGCATTTTCTCGTGGAGTACGATACCTAACAGCATGAGCAAATCAGTACTTCATCGGTAAGCCATTTCTCTTATTTTGAAATGGCTCCGGGAAACTGCATTACGGCAGTTTCTCCTACTGTCTTGCTGTAACCGCTAATTTGAGAATGAACGCACTTTGCACAAGATTTCCATCATGGAAAATACAGTCAGAAACGGGAACTGTGTCAAGTTTATGAATGACTGTATCAGATATGAAAATTAAAACATTTGCGCTATATGCGCTTATAGGTATAACAGAATGTTAACTCCATCATGCACTTCTCTTATACGTATGTATGTATGTATATATATATATATATATATATATATATATATATATATATATATATATATAGATATATATAGAAAGAGAGAGAGAGAGAGAGAGAGAGAGAGAGAGAGAGAGAGAGAGAGAGAGAGAGAGAGAGAGTGGAGGCTGATGTTTGGAAAAGGTAAAGGGGAATTTCAAATTTTAAGAGCTTATATGCTGTAAAGCGTGTTTTTCTTATGTAAAAGTGATTTTAACATATATGGATTCTTTGTACGGGCCTGACACTTTATTTACGTACTTGATATATGCGTGTGTCGTGGGCCGATGTTTTATCTGTTTGTAACACCTACACTTTGTTTATTTACCTCAAAGATTTTATGTCATTTACTGTCGTGGTGCATCGCAAAATGCACATGTATGTTCCTACGCTTGTTTCTTTGCGCTTCGAAAACGCCCCTGATTACTGCTGTCACCTTGGAAATTTGACCTTTTGTTTGTTATTAGAATATCCAGACATCAGCTTTGCGATTTGCTCTGCAACCAACCTTATCGTTGATTTTCCATGATCGTCCTCACCTTCATTTCCTTCTTTTTGGTTCCATATATATTTATATATATATATATATATATATATATATATATATATATATATATATATATATATATATATATATATTTACATGTACTGTAATTTGTATATATATAATTATATATTTACTATATGTACTGTGTATATAATTTTTCATATTCTATATACTTGCCTGAAGTAAAGAAGTCTATGTACTAATTCATTTTCCCTTATTCCTGGAATTGCCTGAAGAGTAAAAGAAGTGCAAAGACTAATTCAGTCTAAATAAAAGATTGTTTCTAAAACAATGCTATGACTTCAGTAGAAATATTTGTATAATATGTATATATATATGTGTGTGTGTGTGTGTTGTGTGTGTGCGTGCGCAAGTGTGTGAGGGGATATGAAAATAAACCACCTTACAGAGTTGCTCTCATAACATTATTTAATTACGGTAGCTTCCCGCGAAGTAATGTTAATTACATAGCAGACACCTACGGTACCCATCACAGCCTGGGACAAATGATGTCATCGCCCAGCGTCATCTCATTCTCCCAGCGGTCGTTGACCACCTTCCATTGGAGAAGGCTATACAGTTTGTCACTTTGGTTTTTTCTACCTCCTCTTGGGCCTTCCTTCCGATAAGGTCTTCCCAAGATGAGTTCTTGCTTCGTTGTGTAGTTTAGCGCGTTCAGCGTTCGATTCCCGAAAAGGACGAGGAGGGACGGTATGAGTTCCTTCCCTAAAATTCAGTTTGCCTGTGCTGACCTTAGTAGTGAATCGACGTTTAGTAGTTAGTCAACCTATGTGGAGAGAGAGGGAGAGAGTGAGAGATTGGTTCTATGCCATCAAAATGGGGGACTTCGACGCGGTAATTCTTACCCAGGTAACCATCACAGGACATTCATTAGTCCATTCCTAGGTGATGCTGACGACCGCATTTAATTAATGAAGTTACTGAAATTTTGTTAAAACTTGGAATTGTATATTTAAATTTTCTTACGTCAGTTTTTTTTTAACACGTTCATTCTCCTATTTAAAATTCCCCTACCTCACCTACCCCCGTCTCTTATACCTTCATTTTATTTTATTGTTGCGCTGAACGACTTTGATGCTCCCATATCCCGGAATCACCTCTAATGCCATATATCCGTCGAAGATATATGCGTGTCCATCGGCGACGGTACTGTGGTCAGCAGGTAGGGTCAAGGATCTCCCCCCTTTTGTTAACGCTTGGATGCTCCAGAAAAGTTGGATAATTTCAGGCCTTGGTTTGGGTGCAATGTCTTCTGGGTTTTTCGTATTGTCAGTATTATCTTTTGTAGTTTTGTGCTTCGCTGTTTGACCATATTTTTGAGCGCCCCCCCCCCACCTCTCTCTCTCTCTCTGTCGTGCAGATCTGTATTATGTGAGCAATATAACAATTGCCGTTGCAATGTTTTGTTCTTTTGTTCTCCATATGTTTTTTCGTCATGGCATACATTCCTCTCACCTGAAGCTGTGGAAATTGGAATTTGTCAACGTAATGTGGATTTATCTAATTTCTATATTTTTGTGGATCGTACTTTATCGGTGTGGTCGTGATATAAGGAAAAGGCCCTATATTAAGAAATCTTTGTTTTAATGTGAAGAAAAGATATCAGATTTTAATGAAAACGCTTCTTTTGAAAAATGATACGATATTCGAAAGAGGTTTCGTTGTGTAGATCAAGGAAAATATTGTTTGAAGAGAAGGTCCCATTTTAGAAAATAAGGCCTAAGTAGAAGATAAAAATAATCATAAGAGAATGTAAGGTGAAGGCGCCGTGAAAAGAAAAAGGTCCCGTTATAAAGATAAGTGTTCCGCTGCATGAAAAATGCGCCGTTACTCGTATTTATGACTGTTACACCAGACTACAAGCCGCACATACATATGAACCTTCGGTAATAAGCCGTTGACATTCGCTTCGTCGTCTCAAGTTGTGGCCGTGAATTTTCAATCCGTAATTATCAGCGCCTGTGACGAATTCGTCTTGGGTTGGGCCACATTCATTGTGGGATTTTTCGATGTGCCTTGTTTTTTATCATTTTCATTATCTGTGTTAGATGGCTCCGCACTTGTGGTAGGGTGTACTTTATTGTGTATCTGCTTTAGTCGTACTTTGTTGTCGCAGTTATACAGTATATTTGGGTGTTATGCTTTTATTTTTTTGTGGCATATTATAACTGCATTTATTGTCTGATGACGTTGTGATGATTTTTGTGCTTTGTTAGTTTCACAAAGGATGTTACTAGTTGCTGGTGATTTATTGTACCTGATATGTTTATGTGGTTGAAGAATGGTAATTGTAAGGTTTGTAATTTCCTATGGTGGTAGGCCAGGTGTGTGTATGTATGTGTATATATGTATGTATATACGTGTATATATATTATGTATATACATGCAAATATATATTAAATATGTGTGTATGTATGTATGTATGTATATACATGCATATATAAATGCATGTAAAAATGCAAGTAAAAAAGGGTGTCTCTTCGGACAAATATGGAATTCCTCTCTGTTTTCTAAGATAAAAAAAATAATTTATATACAGTATATATATATATATATATATATATATATATATATATATATATACATATATATATATATATATATATATATATATATATATATATATATATATATATATATATATATATATATACATATATATATATATTCCATATTTGTCTGAAGGGACACCCTTTTTACTTTCTAAATTAGGCTGTCACCTCGCCAGCACTGGCTCTTGCTTAGAACATATCCTGCACTGAGAAGGTGTAAATAACACTGTGTAACGACACAAGCTGTGACCTAACGCAGGGCGTAAAGGGGATGTGTTGACCTTCGCTCTGCTATGGGGAATGTTGCATTGTATGTGATGAGTGATGAACAGCTGCTCTTATTTACCTTCTCGGTATTTTTGAGTGATTTTGTATGCGAGTTGATGGGTTTTTATAACTGATGATTATAATAGGTAAAGAGCACAGGTATAGATAGACAGATAGACGGAGTGTCTTGTAACTAACTGGCATATGTAATATGTATAACGTAAGTTTGGTGCACTCACACGGCTTGTTGAAGATGAAGGTAAATGTGTGTGTGTGTGTATATATATATTATATATATATATATATACATATATATATTACATATATATTTATATGTACATATATACACATACATGCATACATACACATATATCTCTATACACATATGTTGAAGAGTATATGCTGTAAATTAGTATACACACAGTTTGTTGAAGAGAGTATATATATATATATATATATATATATATATTATATATATATATATATATATATATATATATATATATATATATATAGAGAGAGAGAGAGAGAGAGAGAGAGAGAGAGAGAGAGAGAGAGAGAGAGAGAGAGAGAGAGAGTCACTGACGTAACGCTGCCGTAGATTTTATGATCGCTGTATGCAGGTCGCGTCCTGACCTGATGACCTTCGCAAAGTTATGGAAAAAGGCCGGTTTTTATCCGCCGAGTTATTAAGCCGAAGGGGTTAGGGCAAGTCCTTCACAGGCTCTTGCTAGAAAAAACGAAATGGGGGCCGTATGTGGAGTGCTTAGCTAACACAGCTGCAGTGTATGTCCAATTTGGGAAATCAAATAACTCGGAGGACTGGTTTGCACAGCCATTTTTCATGTTTCCCCTTTTTTGCCCACTCCCTCTCTCACCCTTTATATTTTATTCTATATTTTTTTTTATTTCTGGAACAAAAGTTTCCTCCCCCCGCTGATCTCTTTGTTCCAAGGGCCCTTGATTCGTTCATTGTCATTTAGGGGAAATGAACGAAGGGGACAGCGGTAGTTCACTTGTCGTAATGGCCGAACAACACTTGACTTCCTTTCAGATTTAATTGATGTACATATTGACGCCGGTGTCAATTGCGTGGGGTGTACTGAAAAAAGAGGGCGACATTGACGGTCTATTGTTAATGATATATATGAATATATATACAATATATGTATATATATACATACATATACACATATACCTACATAGAGACACACACATTTATATATTACATATACATATACATACACTCAGACATACATACCGATACCAACTATTTATGTAAGGCTTCGGTAAGACGGGATGGTTTAGATGCCAGGTTCTTTAAATTACAAAATTAAAGAATTTGGCAAAATACAGTTTACCAAAATAATTTTACCAAGTATACTAGCTTTCGAAGACTCTAAGTCTTCTTCATCAGGTACCGATGGAATCTAAACCATCACGTCTTACTGAAGCTTAATCACGAGTAATATATATATATATATATATATATATATATATATATATATATATATATATATATATATATATATATATAATATATATATATATATATATATATATATATATATATATTGTATATATATATATATATATATTGTGGGTATTACACACATGTCTGCAATGTGCTGTTAGAGAAGATGGCGTCAGAACGGAAGCCCCTTCCTATTTCTTAGCAAGCGTTTGGTGATGGAAGATACATTTTCTTATCTTCATCCCTTGATGGTAGACTACCCATTCACATGAATACCCATTTGCATTCCTTATATATTCGCAAATTTTAATGAAATACAGCGAAATGACTTGTTAATTTGAGATAGAAGATAATTTAAAATAAATTCATCTGCATAGTGACCATTAGTAAGGCTCATTAATTTACCCGAACTCCGATTTATTACCGGTGAATGCAATGCTTTGTTGTAATTAGAATATGATATATTTCATTTAATGCATATTTATTGGAATAAATGAAGATGCTGATGATAATGGCGGTAGATTAACCCATCCCTCTTACTCCCTTCTTCGTACAGGTACGTGTGCGTGGGCGGTCGCCATGGCAACCCCTTTGAGGCTGAGATGAGTACCTGGTTTGTTGCTTAAAGCTGTATATACTATCTCCGTTAACCTGCCTCTCTCTCTCTCTCTCTCTCTCTCTTATTGGCTCTCTTGCATTGGCCTCTTGCATTTAAACACATCATGACCGTGGCCTACTTTATGGTGTAATTGTTCAGGGAATACATCTGTATGAAAGAAGAAATCAACTAAGTGTCTTTCTGTGTGCGCGTGTGTATGTTGAAGCTGGACCTTTTCATTACTAGTAATGACGTAATGCATTCATGCATCCGTTGGTAGGAATGACGATCGAATCGGCATGCCACAATTTTCGAGCTATTTTGTCTCATACATTATCCTACCCGCCTTCTGTGGAAAAGTTTGTATAGATTATCTACTGATCCGGGATTTTGGTGTTGGCGTATTGGAAGGATTCTATAGACTTCTAGGAAGGACTATATGCAAAGAATAATATAGTCATTTGTATAACGTGGTATAGGTCTCTAGTGAGGTATGTCTCACAAAAGGATGATGTGGGTCTCCAGAAAAGAAGGTACAGTTATCAGTAAAGGGTGTCAAATTTAGTCAAAGCTATGCCCTAGATGCCGGGGAAAAAGTAAGTTGAAGGTTGATAAAGTGAATGATAAAAGATATCATTAGTAAAGGATGATATAGCATTACGGGAAATATGTTTACCATCAGAGTGATTTATTCTAGAAAAGGTGATGTAAGTGGAGGTATTCTTTAGACCTTGATGTAAGTGATATATGGTTTTAAAGAAAAGGTGATATATAATTATTAAGAGAAGATGATATAGCCTTCTTAAAGGTGATACAGACATGGCGAAGGTTGCTATCGTTTTCTAGAGAAAGTGGCTGAGGCTTTCTTAAAGGATAGTACGGTACAGTCATCTGGAAAGTATAAAAAGGCCCCCAAAGCTCAGCATATCATTCGGAATGGTAGTTGGTCACCGAGAATAGGATAGCCTATATGGGTTTCCCTAAGGGAAGAAATTATTTACACAAAGATTGGTACACAGAAATTCATTAGAATAATTGTATTTCTAGAAAGGATGAACTCGTCACCTATCAAGAAAGTCATTTAAAGAGAATGCCATCGCTCGAAAAGTGTGTTATAAGCTTTGGAAAGGTTATGTTCATAATGCGTAAGTTAGTCATTTGTAAAAGATGATACACGCCTCCCAATAGCAAGATTGTCAATGAGAAAGTGTTTTAGGGTTTCTCAGAGTAAGATAATTTACATGTTATTTCCATATGGTTTTTATATTTATATATATATATATATATATATATATATATATATATATATATATATATATATATATATATATATATATATATATATCGCTGTCTGAGTGAAGAAGGAATGTGTCCATAACCTTCCCAGAGAAGAGAATCAATATCTCGGTTAAATAACTCAACGCTGGAAGGGTCCCCTCATCATCGGAATGGCTCTGCTGCCGCCGCCGCTGCTGATGCAAACGTCCATATTTCACGTGGAAGTCCATCTGAAAAGAAAACTGAATTATGCTCTGGGGGTGTTTATGATGAAAGTTAAATTGAAATAGAAACTCCCCACTCACACTTGCTCTGGCAGCGTTGCCAGCGTTTGCTGCCCATGATGTTTCTCCTCCTTTCCATTTCCAGGTCCTTCGGTTTTGTGCCAGTGGCAAAAGCTCTCTGCTGGAAGTTGGGCAACCGGCTTATTCTCATGGAATAGGTGATACCTCTCTCTCTCTCTCTCTCTCTCTCTCTCTCTCTCTCTCTCTCTCTCTCTCTCTCTCTCTCTCTGTTCAAACTTTGCTGTTTTGGGAGTAAAGAACGCCTCCGGGGAAAGTTTTCTTAACTTGGTTTTCGATTTAGTGGTACTTTTTGGCGTAGGCATGACCAGGGGTGTAAGTTTGCACTGGATGCAACGAGAGGCATGGTAGCTTGCTGTTGGGGGAATGTGGACAATACTATTTCGACAAAGTTGTTTTTGCTCACCAACAAAATGTTTCTCCTAGAAGGAATGACTCCAGTGGAAAAGGAATCAACAGTTTTTTCCATGTTAATGAAATACCTTTTATATGGGTTTTCAAAGATGAACTACCTGTACAGAAAGTTGTATACACACACACACACACACACATGCTCATATATATATATATATATATATATATATATATATATATATATATATATATATATATATATATATATATATATATATGTGTGTGTGTGTGTGTGTGTGTGTGTGTGTGTGTGTGTGTGTTGTGTGTGTGTGTGTATATTATTTTATTAACTTGCTTGTTTTCCCATTTGTATGGGGTAGGCCGTGGCCACCGAGAGATTGAAATCTCTCGGTGGCCACGGGTAAACACGATGCCTTCTCTTGAAGGACTTTGATTTGGCTTTTGGGGTAGACTGTAGTCTCGATCGGCTACCCTACCTGTCATCGCTTAGACCCCGGTAGCATATGTACATGTCTTGTACCAGTCACCAGCGCCCTTTCTCCCAGCAGCGCGGAGGCGTTGCGCGGTTAGGTCGACAGTCGAGACGTGTGAGGTGTCTGTTGTTTTTAGAAGATGGAGTGGCTTTGTTTGTGCGTGTATTAGTCTGTAAACACACACACACACACACACACACACACACACACACACACACACACACACACACACATATATATATATATATATATATATATATATATATATATATATATATTATAATGTAATACACACACATATACAGTATATATATGTATATCACGTTACAGCATACTTAATCACACACACACACTGACTTTTTAATACTGAGTTGGTCATCAAACCCTGACCCACGCTATCGTCTATCCATGTAACCCCTGTTTGTAATATAGTCCAGGTGATCATCTTTTCTGTGGTGTGATATTTGGCAGTGTTCCAAAGGTCACGTCCGCCTTTCGTGAGGTTAGCAGCCTTAGCAGTGGCCATAATTGGTACTCTTTCTCGGTTTGTAGTGTGGTTTGAAACGATAGGTTTATGGTGCTCTAATCACAGACCGAAATAAGAACGATCTCCTTTTGTCTTCTATTTCTTTATATACGGAGATTTTTCGTCTTCATTTTGGTAATTTTTACTGTTCTTACCGAAAGTATATTTTTACTGTTATATTATATATATATATATATATATATATATATATATATATATATATATATATATATATATATATATATATATATATATATATCTAATAGAAAGAGCATAAAAAACGCCAAAATTTAGAAAATTATTGCTACATTTCAGAGATCAAACCGTCTCCCTCTACTGGCAAGTATAATAATGGGCCCTTCTATTAGATGGATTTGTTTTAACAGAAAATATATCATATATATATATATATATATATATATATATATATATATATATATATATATATATATATATATATATATATATATATATATATATATACCCTGTTTGTTTCATGCTTAATATCCCTTGCCTTTATCGCGGGTATTGAATTAATTCAGGAACTTGGAACGCAGAGATTTCGAATCTTATTCTCAAAGTTTTGATACATCACCCCTGATATTTTGATTATCATCTCTCATCTTTGAAGACGCTTTGATGTTTATATTATAAAGTCCTGCTGTTTTGATGTAGCGACCCATTGAGTTTTATGGATTCCTTTGATGTTTTTATTAACAAATTTGAGGTTCTGAGAAGCCTGAATTAGCTTTCGACATGTTTTGGAAAGCTTTTGACAAAGCATTTCAGTCGTTTTGAATGGTGAATTTAGCTCCGCTTCAAGGTAATGAATTTGAAATAGCTTAGTTATTGGTGTCTTGAAGGTTTTGAAGCGAGGTCTCCGAAGTTCTGAAAAACCTTTTACATTGCTCCTATCAATTTGAGGAGAGTTTGGAATCGTATTTTTTTATATTTAAGCTTTTGCTTAACCATGCAGGTTCTGACGAGCTTTCTGACCTTCCGGTCTTATGGTTATGGTAGTAAATCTCTCTCTCTCTCTCTCTCTCTCTCTCTCTCTCTCTCTCTCTCTCTCTCTCTCTCGTGTCCTAGTGGCGTAAGCATCAGCACGTCAATTCACTATGAAGAGGTTTCGGGAGAGGAGGAACTCTCGGGGCATGTCGTCCTGAATCCATAGTTCTTCTCTTGGCCTAAACGGTGAATTGGGTCAGTAGAGTGTACGGGGTCGCAGCCCTGGGTTTACTGTTAAGATATCACCTTAGCGTGAATATGAACGGAGGACGTAGATGAGGTAATAGTCATCCCCAGCTATGTGGAAATGACGCTGAAAGTTGAAGATATATCTTGTAGGAGTAAGTAGGCTTACCGTCTTTTTTCACAGCCACCACCCCCTCCCCAACTCCCCAACACACACACAAAACACTAGCCCTCCCCCCTCTCCCATCTCCCATCTCCCTGGTGGTCTTTGATTAAAATCTCGGAGGACGCGTCCTGGTTGCGGGTGCTCCTTTTGGCCCATATTGATCTGCCACCTAGTTGCCAGGATTTTGAAGAAAAGGGGTTTAGCACGTTTGCTTGTTCGTGCGAGGAAAGTGTTGGGGGAGGCTCGGCTCTTCGTTGAGTTTGTCTGTTCTCGTCTTGTTTGTACTTACTCCTTTTGTCATTTTATTTACTCCTTTTGTTATTATATTTCCCGACTACTGTATTTACCAAGTTTTTCTTATCACTGTCTTTATATTTCCCTCACACTTCGTTGAATTTGTCTTTTCTTGTCTTGTCTGTACGTATTGCTCTTGTTATTTTATTTTCCGGTTATCGTATTTTATCTAGTTTTTATTCTTTCCGTTGTTTTTATATTTCAACGTACTGTGATTTTGTGCTGTCTGATCGTATCCTTAATTTTGTGTTTACTGTCCCCGTCTGAGGATTGTATTTTTCAAAACTGCTTTATTTCATATATGCAGAGAGAGAAATTCCAAGCTAGAATATGATTCAGTGTATAATTTTTTCGTAAATTAGCCCATCCTTGAGAGGAAAAAAATAGGTGGGAGGGCATGAGGAGAGGAGCGTGTAATTGCCTTATTTCCCATCTAAAAATTACAGTTTTTTTTTTTTAGCAATGAAATGAAAATTTGTATCCTTGAAACTGGACGTCTATGTAGACGAACGGGAGTCACGCATGCGCAGAATAGTTCAGATTTCTTCTTTGATAAATTACCTTAGTAAATATTTGTTATATTGAATAGTGTGTTGTGACAAACACCAGCATATACCCTCTTCATGCCAATAGTATTAATAATTATTTCCACATTTATCAAGGTTTAAAGATTGGTAAAAGGAAAACAAATTAGTAGCCTATTATCATGTTTTTTTCATATAGTCAAGTTCTTAAAGAAATGAAAAAAAATGGTTACCATATATAAGGCTTCTCACCGGATTCCTTCAAAGTGGAGGCGAGGAGAAGAAAAAATAATATAGGTTACAAAATTTTATATTTCGCAAGAGATTCCCTTTGTAGAGAGAGAGAGAGCCAGCGATCGCCAGCCGCCGGCGATCAAAAACAGCCGCGATGCGCTGGAAGCTGTAGAGATGAGATTTCGTAAAAGCGGAGGAGGGGTGAAGGATGTGTGTGACCCAGTTTCTTCGGAACAAGATGCCGTGTGATATCGGTTATTTATGGCCGAGATTGAGTGTATATTCCTTGCCTACGCTAGGGGTGTTGGCGCGGGGTGTAGGGGGACAGACCTGGGACCCTCCAACGATGTATATAGCTTCGTCGTTTTGTTCTACATTTGTTCGGAAAGGATTTTCTGGGATTTATCAAAGGAATATTTCTGAGTGGGTAATTCTGTGGCTAGGATTAAAAAAAGTTATATATATATATATATATATATATATATATATATATATATATATATATATATATATATATATATATATATATATATATATAATATATATATATATAGTGTGTGTGTATGTTTATAACACATATATATGTAGACCGGTTGTGGTTTTTAAACCACCTCCGTCTTTTACTATTTTTTTTTTAAGTATACACACCAAATCCCCTTTTGCCTCATGTTGCCTTTTTAATCCAGGTATAAACAGATCTTGGCAGGTATTGTTAATGTTAGTGATGTGTTGTAATTTCTTGCTTTTTTTATCATTCAACATCAGGAGGCGCAACTCTGTGCCCAGATGTAGCAAGTAAAAGAGGGCGCAAGTAAGGTGACTGTTGGAAAGGAAATGATAGATACTCCTCTTAAATTTCTGAAGGTTGTGGTTTATCTGGGAACACAAAAGAATGAGGGAAACATTATTTTTAAAAGCTGATCTACTCTATTTTCCTCAGAGAGCTCTGCCCTTCTGTCTCTTGGTTGGCAAGATATGTCTGAGTGGCCACCCATCTCCGATTAATAATTTGTTGTTCTGCATCTTCTAATAGCTTTCGTTTGAGGAGAAAATCTCCTAGTATTTCTCTTCAGTTGTTTCAATCTTCATTTATGACAGGATTTCAGCAGAAAGGTAATTTACACTAGAAATCCTCTCTTTTAATCCGTCATCATTTTTTTGATAAAGGGGTCACAGTGGAGTAGGATTTATGAAATGAGATTTTTAATTGAAATCCTTTTCATCTTAATCTCTTGTAATCGTCCGCTATAAATCCTATTTTATTAATAGGATTGAGAATACTTCTCGAACTTCCCCCCCTTTCACTGGGATTCTGGGGAGAGCCATTTCCCCTCTGTAAATAATGCCAAGCTCCCAGGCTTCCTCCCTTTTGTGCCAAGAACGAGGCCTGGCGTTTGATTGGCTGGTCGAACTGGAAATAATCCAGACTTAACATTCGTGTGTCCTTCGGGAGATGTCTCGGGGTGCAGGCGTCCTTCTTGTCAGAGGGCCGCCGGCTAGGAGTCGATATCCTTTATTACCCGAATGGATCCTTCGGTGAATGCGCCGATGGCCTTGGCAGCTGCGACGCCGGACTGTTGTAATGAAATCAATCAGTCAGTCCTTCTCTGGATTTTCATGTTTTCCCGCTGGATATTTCTTCATATGAAGGTCTGTTGGACTGACTAGTTGATGTCCTTCTCTAGTCAGTGTTTAATAAATGAAAAGAAGCACAAATAAATGTTATGCTCTAATGTACAGAGCCGCTTCGTAAGGGTAGGAAGGTTATAATTGTACCTAGACTAGACATTTTGAAAAAGAGACTAGGAAGGTTATAATTGTACCTATACTAGACATTTTGAAAAAGAGACTTGGTTAATTTACAAAGACTCGACAGAACCGCCTCTTCAAAAAAAAAAAAAAAATCGAATCATAATGACATAAATACTGCCGTAAACACGCGGATGGAAATGGAGACGTCGAATTCACTAAACGGATCGCGGTTGATTGATAGATTGACAGAGTGTCGTGCGTTTGCACCGAAAGTGGGTCCTGTCTTGTTTCTCCTGAAATGGCTTCCATGAACGCCATTTGATTATGGAATTAATGTTAGCTTTTTATCAAGTTATCTTTTGTTCTGGCCAGGGCTAGAAGAGGATATTAGGATATCTGTCCCATTGGCATTCGTTCGTATAACTCTTCATTACAACAGTTACGATGGACATGGTTTGACGTATTGTCAACGGAAAAGAATGTACGAATCGAAAAAATGCATGGATTTATACAGTAGGTTTGTCATTAAGTGTAACTTCCTATTTGGCATAAGTCAAAAGTAAAAGTAAGTTATGCTCCACCAATGAAGCCGTTGTACAGCAGTGCTTATTGAATCCGTCAAGGTCATGCCTAGTGGTCAGAGGTCAAATGTGAATTTACCCCCACACGACGGTGCATTATGTTTTACCAGTACGTGTTGTTTATCCTATTTTGAAGGAAATTAATTACAAACGGGTAAATTCACATTTAAAACTCAGGTTGATGTTGGTGGATGTTTATTTTAGCTTTTTACTATGTGTTCTCGTTTCTAAATATAGGATATTATGATACATAATGATATATGAATGTCTTTTCCTGTATATATATATATATATATATATATATATATATATATATATGTATATATATATATATATATATATATATATATATATATATATATTGACCAGTGTTGTTTTGTTTATCCTGTTTTGAAGGAAATTAATTTCAAACGGGTAATTTCACATTTAAAACTCAGGTTGATGTTGGTGGATGTTTATTTTAGCTTTTTAATGTGTTCTCGTTTTTGTATACAGGATATTATGATGCATAATGTTATACATAATTTATATATATATATATATATATATATATATATATATATATATATATATATATATATATATATATTATATATTATATATATATATATATATATATATATATATATATACGATATATATATATATATATATATATATATATATGTATATATCCGCTGTATACACAAACGAGTGCACATAGTAAAAAGATAAAATAAACACACGCGCACGCACACACACACACACACTCGCTTATACATTTATACGGTGGCCGAACCTCTTGCGTTTGTCATTGTTCCTCCAACACAAGCAGACAAAGAGAGGGAGACGGCGAATTTTTTCCGTCGCCTCGACACCATCCATGTTAATAGAAGGGAAAGAGCTGCAATAAATCACTCGGTCAGCTCCAGTTTATGCAGTGAGGAAATTGTTGCAGCTGAGGGAAATCCTCAAGTAGTGAAATATGAGGAGACTATTTCAGCTGAAGTAAAACCCTCAAGGGAAGTATAGTTTTTTAACTGATGAAGGAGGAGGTATATCGGCTATGGAATTATTCTCAGTTGAAGACTATTTTTCATTAATTAAATATTATTCATGAGGAGGGAGATGCTTTCGACTAGGAAATTCCATAACGAAGAAAAGTTTGCAAGAGGAATTGTTATCAAATTAGTAATATCCGTTAACTGAGGACATTTTCCAAAATGTAAAATTTTTTCTTAGTAGCGGAGGAAACGCTATAATTTCAAATAAAGAAAATTTTCCAGTCTACAAAGTATTCTGAATTGTAAAAAGAATCTCTTCACATTGGAAATAAGTAAGAGTAATTAAAATGTTTAAACCAAGAAAATGTCCAACTACTCAATGCAGGAAAATGTTAAAGTGAAAAATGTTTCACTCGTGCAAATGTTCTTGAGCTAAATTCATTCGAGCGAAGGAAGTTTTTCAGCTTTGATAAATATCTGCAAGTAAAATGGTTCAGCCGAGTGATTAATAGCGAGGATATTATTTTCAGCTAAGAGGAAATTCCTCGGGTGAGGAAAATTCCTAAAGATGGGCACGGCGCTCCCCAGATATTTTTCCTTGCATTGTAAAAAGCGGAACTTCCCCGGGAGATGGGATGCATGGATACAAAATGAGAACGGATGGGAACAGAATCGCCTTTTATAAGAAAATGGAATAGGAAACGAGGGGCTGAGAGAGAATGCGCCGATGCGAAAACAGTAAATGTGGGAAAATGAGAATAAAACAGGAGTGAGAGAAAGAGAGGTGAGGAGAAAGAATTGTCATGGAAAGGGAAATGTAAATGAAAGTTAATGGAATAGAAATAGGCAGTAAGAAGAGAATGGGGAGAAATACTGATAGAGTGCAAGGTCAGTGCAAAGCTAATAAGAAGGGGGATAAGTTATGGCCGTAAAACTAAAGTTATGGAGAATGGATGAGAAAAGAGGAATGTATTTGGCGATAAGTGGTAATGTAAATGGATATGAATGGAGATTGAAATAAAACCTAAAGCTAAGGAAGAGAAACGGGAAAACTAAAACAATGAGCCATGATAAAACACTAGAGTAAACCTAATAAACGACTGAAAAAGATATGTAGGAAACTTTGATAAGTGTGAAAGGAAATAAGAGAAATTTTACAAAAAGAATAAATCAACGATAAGTAAGAGAAAATTGTGATGTCGGTGTAAAAGGATGATAAAAAAAAAAACCTGAAATAACTTTGAAAAAGAAAAAGAAGTTCACAGAAAAGTATAAACCGGTGAACAGAATGAGAACACGAGAATAAATCGGGGAGAAATGCCTTGTTCCCTTCCGCTTAGTCAACTAAAAATGCCAGTCTCGACATCAGCATCTCCTCGGCCTTATTCATCATCATCGACCTGCTTCTCTATCTCTCTATTTTTTCATTTCTTTCATCTTCTTTATGGAGATTATTGGGGCCACTCCTATGCTTGTGCGGAAGGAAGGAAAGGAAGAGATAGAGAGAGAGAGAGAGAGAATTTTTGGAGAGGCAGATGTGAGAAAAGGATTGTTTGTACGTTTGAAGGGAAAAAGCATAAAAGATCTTTTGATGATACAGTAAGCACGAAAGAAGAAAGTTTGTGTTTGTTTTGGAGAGAGAGAGAGAGAGAGAGAGAAATTTTGGACAGACAGATGTGAGAAAAGTATTGTGTATGTATGAAGGAAAAAGCATAAAATATCTTTTGAAGAGACAGAAAGCACGAAGGAAAGTTTGTTTTTGTTTGAGAGAGAGAGAGAGAGAGTCTTTGGGAGAGATGAGGGAAACTTAAGTCTTTGAGGAGAGACACAGGGAGATCGTGAAAGACTGTTGGGAGAGACAAAGAGACTGGGGAAAATTAAGACTATATTTTTAAGAGAGAGAGAGAGCGTATAGAAAAGATCTTTTGGAGGGACGAATAGTTCAGGGAAAGGAAATGTCTGTGTGTGTGTGAAGAGATGTACAGAAAACTTTTGCACCAACAGACCATCTCTTATTCAGCCCAAGATGGAACCAAACAGGGTCGTGTCCTCGTCTTGCTCTCGCCAAAATTCTGGCCCCCTGAAATGGTCGGGCGACGTTGTAAAAGGTTCAGTCTTGCAATTGCTTTCGCAAAGACGCAATATACCGCCCATGAAACCCGGCAGAGAGGGCGTGTTCAGAGATGTCGAGTGGGCGGGTAAACGGTCCTAGTACCTGCTTAAATGTATTTGCGTCTTTAGTGTCCGTGTTAAGTTTGGTCGTAGCTGTTGCAGTGAGAGTTCTTTATTGGAGAGAATGAATAGAGATTGCTCTTCATTGTTACTGATAGACGCGCGTGTGTACACGCACTAAACTTGTAATTGTAGTTAGTGAAATATATATATATATATATATATATATATATATATATATATATATATATATATATATATATATATATATATGTGACTAAGATATTTTCTGTTAAAACAGAATTCCATCTAATAAAGGCTAGACTTTAAAGCGTTATATTTCGGAGACAACTGTCTCCTGACAGTTGAGGGAGACAGTTGTCTCCGAAATATAACGCTTTCAAATCTACCCTTTTGGTTGTTTTTATGGGCTACCTTTATTAGACATATATATATATATATATATATATATATATATATATATATATATATATAAATCTCGCAGGAGGGCCTGAATGAAATTCAACCATTTATGTCTTTCCTTTGTTTTAACTTGCACATAACTCCACTCATCTCAAGGCTCCCAATTCAGTTATCATCCAAGTACAGCAGATGTGGGCCTACTAACTCTTTTGCTCCCCAAAGGAGCTCAGCTGATACTGATACAACTATTCTCTCTCTCGGATGAAGTTTACACACACACACACACACACATATATATATATATATATATATATATATATATATATATATATATATATATATATATATATATATATATATATTATATATATAACGTGTATATAGATTTCTTAATCTGTTGTTCAGTTCTACCTGGAGGGAAAACAGGCTGAACATTCTTGGTTAAGGTCTTACTACTTGGCTATTCACTGAAATGGTTAATTTTCTCTCCTAGTCAGTATGTCACTACGAAAGTCTGTCAGACCTTTATCTGGGTTGAAGTCTGAAGGCCTTCATGTCATATCCTTTTCAAACTGGTCGTTCTGTTAAAGTCAAGAGGGTTCATTTGTTTCTTGGGAAAGATTTTTCTTGTTTGGGATGTTCATTTGGTCCGAAGCCGTTCAGGTTTTTCAATGTGAGAAACAATATGCAAGCCAGAATATTGTTACATTAAAATTTTAATACTTTGATCACCTGTCCATCCGATGGATGACGTATTCATTGATTAATTTACTATTTGCAAACGTACTATTAGCTAACTTCCTTATGAAAATCAGACTTGAGTAATTGATGATTTTCCTCGACACACGCGGTCACGTAAGAAAACAGAGAGAGAGAGAGAGAGAGAGAGAGAGAGAGAGATTTACATGTTGGTTTCTTCAAATCCAGAACTCCGCGAACGGCAAACGTCAGCAAGTATTGAGTGTGAAGCTCAGTCATCGTTTTTCTCCTCGGGAACGCTATTTCGTGGCGCTCTTTCTGCAATAACAAAGGCTTCTTCCTTGTCCTTCTGCAAAGAGAGAGAGAGAGAGAGAGAGAGAGAGAGAGAGAGAGAGAGAGAGAGGACGGACGGACGGACGGTGATGGGTTGCCGAGATAGTTTCCTCTGTTTATCTTGTCTCTTTTGTTCCTTTCAATCGATTGATTGAGAGGGTTCTCTAGGTCTCAGGTTATGAAATGGAGAGGGATGCGAGGTTGTCTTCGTAACTATTATTATTATTATTATTATTATTATTATTATTATTATTATTATATCAGTAGCAGCAGCAGCAGTAGTAGTATTTCTGTATGTTGTTTTAGATGTAGCTGGCCTTGTGCCAGCACGGGCTGTTGCTCCTCGAGCAGCCCGTAAAAGTACTGTAGTAGTAGCAGTAGTAGTAATTGTGTACGGTCACAAAATGACAAGCGTTGCGAGGTGGTCGTAGTCGCTATTTAGTATTATTATTATTATTATTATTATTATTATTATTATTATTATTATTATTATTATTATTCCCAGAATGTTTTGCGTAAATTTACAAGAAATTTTTCAACAAAAATTGGCATCAGCTTTTGGGAGAGGTTGGAATGTAACTTTTGGGGAGAAGAGACCTTGTGTGGATCGTTCAGCTTTGGCGGAGGTATGAGGACGACGACGTTCTTGCAGTTAACTAGTATTACCTTTCAGGTAAAATAAATGGGGCCTAAACTTGAAAAAAGTGATAATCACCGTTTTTTTTTCAAGCCATAGGTTTGATTATAATTATCATTATTCAGAAGATGAATCCTAGTCGTATGGATCAAGCCAATAGGAGCCACTTTACTTTATGAAATTCAGGCTTCCAAAGAATGTGATGTTCATACGAAAGAAGTAACAGAAGGCAATTGGAAACAGAAAGAGGATATCAGTATTAGAAAAAGATAAAGTAACAAATTAGTAAATAAATAAAAATGTAAATGGCTATTCTAATTTTGATAAGTTAAAATATAATATAATTTCAGCTATAATGGAAAAGCTTTCTGTTGGTTTGGTAATGATTCTTAACGTTTCACAGAGATTCACTTATTACCATCATATCATCTAAACGCGTTCTTGTTTGTTTTGCGGTTCTTATGACGGAGTGGGATTTTATCCTCACTCTTCTTTCAGACCCCAGAACCGGTTGTCATCACCATTCCCCGAAGTCTGTCTGTTTTATGCGTCCGATGTGAAATGAGACAGAAGTTAATTGAAGTGGAGGAAAGCCAAAAGAGAGTCGCTTGGATGTCCGTGATTTATATCCACATTCGTAAGCCTCTCTCTCTCTCTCTCATCCCCAGGCCTCATCAGATTCATCGTCAGATCCAGTCACTGATAGTTATTGACTTGGACCGCCCTTGGGGGATTGTGAATTGAAAATTCATCGCCGTGATGACCAGGGAAGGAGACGAAGTTTGTTGACGTTGGGGGATTCGGATGTTAGGTGATGGTGGTGGTGTTGGAGGGGCCAAGGAGGAGGGAAAGATTATAGGATAAAAGTAATTTGAATATCTGGAACATGTACGGAGGATATCAGTTTTTTGGAAGTATGTCCAGACTTAATGAGGAAGTAATTTCCGTGGGTTGTATTCTGTTGTATTTGCGTTACTTTATTTTTACGATATATATATGTATTTGCTTAACTATTGGTGCTTATTTGTTTTCACAGTATTGCGCAATTGCTTAATTCATTTACGTTTCAGTTGATGTTTTCTGAGTCGTGTGTGTAGTTTTTCGCTTATAGTTGTGTGTACGTGTACGAACTGCAGATGATTTCCCCCTAACCGTAACACTGACATCCATATTCATCTAATCTTCTCCTTTCGCTGTGTGATGCAAATTGGACGGCCAAAGGCCCCTTTCCAATACAGAGAACCCCGCAGTGATCACACGGGCAAGAAACGTCTCCATTTCCTTGCCCTACTTTGGGTCCATGTTGCGATTTTCGTCGCCCGTTTGGTTCTAGGCGCGCGTTAGGTGGAAACTATTTTAATAGAGCCAGGACTCCGCATTGTCATTTGCTTTTCGGTGTATCTAACTCCTCGCGGTTTTACACACGAACGCACGCACATACACACACACACACACACACACACACACACATAACCTGTGGTTCAGTAGGTAGCACACTGGTCTTTCATTTGAGAGAACGGCGTTCGATCCCGACGTGAGTCAGAAGTTTATATGTGCCCGTTCTATTATAACGCTGTTTTTGTATTTTTTCGTACAACCTTTTGATTATGTAAGTGCACATGTCAGTCGGTGTGTGTAGATGAGCGAATGAAAGATATTTTTTTTGACGCCTTGAATAAATGTCAGTCAACAAGAGGGGATACGATTTCTGAAATGTCATGTGGGATTGTGCTTGAATATTTTATGCTGACCTCTCTCTCTCTCTCTCTCTCTCTCTCTCTCTCTCTCTCTCTCTCAATTGTTGTTAGCCGCCAGAAATATTCTTACTTTTTAGCTTTTTTCAAATTATAACCTTGGTATTAGCAGTGCGGATTAAGTTGTTTAAAGAAAAGTTAGTGGTAACAAGGCAGTGCTCTCTCTCTCTCTCTCTCTCTCTCTCTCTCTCTCATATTGAATTAATTTTCTTCCCAAGGAGAAAGATCATAACATTACAAGCGTAATGAGTTATTTCTAGGGGTAATACTGGTCAACTGCCTCTACTTTTCATGATGAGAATTTATGACGTTATTTATCATCGCTCTTATATATTTGTTGAATAATGTTTTTAAAATTATTTCTTTATCGTGTATTTAAATAAGAAATAATTAATAGTTTTTATTTTTTACTTTTTGTGTTTTTAACACAGCGAATTGGTGTCTAGAATACCAGTTATATGAATCATATTTATTTGTCTGTTTACTTATTTTGAGAGCCACTGTGTCCCTCCTCGTAAATGTATTGTAAAGTAGCTTGTATTATCAGTTTGTCATCTTAGTGTTTTACTTATAGATTTTCATTCCAGCTGTCGCACGAGTTGTGATTGTATGAAATTTATTTTGCCGTACACTGTATCCGTTAGGTGCCAGTGTTGTAGTTACATTATTTTCCATTATTTGACCTTTAAAGTTGTTGAGGGTAAAGAAAATGTCTAATATTTTTCATATGTTGCCTTGATTTTTGTTTGATCTGGTTGATTTTCCTGACGAGCGCTGCATTTTACAAAGGGTAAAACTGCTGATGATGCGGATTTCATTCTTTTTTTTTTTTACTGCACTATGTTATGGTAGTCATTGGTATTCAGCTGAGGATTTAACTATTTTAATCTTTTGTATATTAAATCTCCATTTCTTTGTCGTTGTTTGTTAAGTGTTGATTCAACATATAACAAAGGTTTTATCGGACACTCTAACACTTTACCAATTCATGTTGCCATGAATAATGTTCATGTTTTAAAGGAATAAACCCTCAAAATTAGTTCCTTCCGTTTTTCTCCATTGTCTTACGTTTCATTCCGCTGTCAGACAGAGTGCTGTCTATCGCCTTTAAAGCGCCGCAGGGAAGGATTTGAACTGTTGTTGAAAGAAATCGAGGATAATTTGTTCAACCTGTTTTCCTTTTCAATGAAGTATAGCGTTATGCGTTGTCAGGTCCTGAGGCTGTGTGGAACCATATTTTTATTTTGTTTTGGCTTCGTCTTTCTTTTTTTTTTTATAAATTCCTGTTTTCATGTTTCTGTTGGTAAGTTGAGGTTGTAAACATACATGTAATATACATATATATATATATATATATATATATATATATATATATATATGTGTGTGTGTATTAACCAATGTGTGTGTGTGTGATGTGTATGTATGGTAAGAATTAAATATTTCTGATGTAGATTATAATCTCAAACAGTTGAATTGTTGTTTGATGAATGTTCAATTCAGCCTTAACGTTTCTGAAATTGGATCAGGAGACACTGGTTTGTGGAAACTTTTTGGTTGGTAAGATCTGTGCCCTTGATAGGAACAAATGGTTGGAAAATATTTGTAGAAAATCACAAGTTCTCTCTCTCTCTCTCTCTCTCTCTCTCTCTCTCTCTCTCTCTCTCTCTCTCTCTCTCTCTCTCTCTCGCTAGATACAAGCCAAATATATGTTGTGATT
>NC_089796.1:12739301-12749301 GCF_040412425.1 Macrobrachium rosenbergii | reverse complement strand
TCCAGATTCGCTTTCAGTCCATGTCTATTTTCAAAAACGCAAATTTTGTCGAGCTAAAAATATTGAGCGGAAACGTTCGAGCCCCTAGAAGAAAATGAGATGAGTTTCTTGTGTTATTGTCGTTTATGTCCGGAGGCACGACGACGTTTGTAATCAGCTGATCCTCTCTCTCTTTCTCCCTCTGCCTGATGTATGGAATGGATCGTTAGAACTTGGAACCCAATTTTGATTTTGGGCGAAGATACTGGGTCATAACCGCCGTTAAGGCGATCCCAAAGTCCAGCCGAGCAGGCAGTCGGCCGCCTCTGGGTTGGAATGAGGTTAGGTCATAATTCTGGAACCCTGGAGTCCCGCCAAATTCTCTCTCTCTCTCTCTCTCTCTCTCTCTATCTATATATCTAGGAATCTGTCAATCTATCTGTATTGAAGTGGTCGTTTCAACCGTTCCCTCTCCCCATCACCCCCATGAAAGCTCTCTCTCTCTCTCTCTCTCTCTCTCTCTCTCTCTCTCTCTCTCTCTCTCTCTCTCTCCATAGCCGTTTCCCTTTCCCTCATATATACAGTATATCTAGGAATCTGCCAATTTATTTGTGTATTGAGGGGGTCGTTTCAACCTACCTCTCTCTCTCTCTCTCTCTCTCTCTCTCTCTCTCTCTCTCTCTCTCTCTCTCTCTCTCTCTCTCTCACACACACACACACACACACACACACACACACACACACACACACACACACACACCTGCCTCCTCCTTGTAGAATTTTGGAGCATCATTCGTCTTTCCAACTGACAGAGAGAGATTTTCAGGGTAATTTCTGTAGTTTTTGTACATTATGATATTCATCTCTCGAAAAATTGTGTCATTCGAAAAATTCTACCAGACGCGATTCTTGATATATCAGAATGGGAACATACTCGTTGCGGCGCTAGAATACAGAACGTTTAGAAGTTTAAAAAAATTTATAAAATAGAATTAGCGATAAATGAGTTATGTATAAAGCGTTTTGTCGGTATGGAATTATTCTGGTGTCACGACATTGAAACCAGATCAAGATAGTGGACGTGTAATGAACACAAGTAGATGAAACTTTGTTAGAGAGGCAGACAGACAGACAAATAAAAATAATACTCTTTCTTAAATGAATTACAACATCCAAATATTCTACCATAACTAGTATTTTACGAAAAAAATGTGAAATTATGTGTGTGCGCGCATATTCCGTCTTATGTTCTCTTTCACACGATAAAGCCTAAAAAGTTGCCATCAGAATCAACTGGTGTGTTCGTTCAGTAAAAGAAAATGTATTGCATTATTTAATAATAGCGAGCTTTCTAAGAAAATAAATGGCCGAATGTGTTTTTTTTATAAATATTTTTTAACAAATCTTGCATTTAGGAATAATTCAACACTTAATTGAACTTATTGAAATAGTCCGGTTTGATAACGAAAATATTTGCTTATGAAAGAACTCCTCAGAAGCTTCAAGTCTCTTAAGGCAAAGGTTAGTGAATTTTGAACAGTTGCATAGCATTGAATACTCGCGCGCCCACACACACACACACACACACACACACACACACACACACACACACACACACACAGAATTATTAACATACTGTATCACTGAAGCTCTCAATGATGGAGGTTATGAATGACAGATGTAAAATCTGAATACGTGATTGTCACAAAACATCAGTTTACGATCGTGCCACCCCGATGAGGAGTTAGAGAGAGAGAGAGAGAGAGAGAGAGAGAGAGAGAGAGAGAGAGAGAATTTGGTAACCTCTGAAACAGAGACATTTACATGTTGATGGACCTGCCAAATCCAATAGATGACATCAGTCATTATAACTGACAAGGGAGAGGAGGCGCGGGGGCTTTCAAATGGCTCACCATTTAGGAGTAATTTACTTTTATTTCTCTTTGAGCTGGTTTAATATGCTTTCATTATACCACAAACAGCATATTTTAGTCATTATCTGCTCTGCCACCACCATCAGTGCAACATTAGTCAGCCCCATGGTAATCTCGAAAGTTTTCTTATTAGTATGTACAATTTTTTTTTTTTTGTATTTTTTTTTTCTATCACAGAAGGCAGTGGGCAGGTAACTGGCCCCTCTGTAAACAAATCTGAACGAAACAATTCAAGGAGAAAATGCAAAATTGGAAAGAAGTCCACCAAACTGAGGTATCCATGGTTGCTAATTTCTCAGAGGGCAAGTTGTGCATAGATGAGTTATATTCGATGGACTTTTTGCATAGTAATGATATCAAGTTTATCGATATATTTTAGATGATGATTCGTGTCTTTTTTTGTCCTCATCTCAGTTCCTCTTAATCTATCGTACGTCTAAAAGTGCCACTGCTTCTTGAAGTATTGCTGTTTCATCATTTCCTTGGTCTGTATAGGGATTATTTGATATCCAAACTTTTTTTTTTTTTTTTTTTTTTTTTTTTTTTTTTTTTTTCAAACCAAAATTCCTATAACTTACGTTAGTTTCGGGTAAAAAATGTAACTGTACAAGAAAGTTACAGTCGTTTTGATGATAACTTTTATTTAAAATCATTAATATTGCATCAAGGTTCATTCTTGAAATGCCGATAATTTTATTGTTAGGTTTATAGAGAATAATTGTTTAATACACAATTCTTCCTACTCCAAAGTCATCTCAAAGAACTACAAATGATGTTACTTGGAATCATAGCTTCATCGTCACTCTTAGTCACGTTCTTATGGTGTCCTTTCCCTAACGTGCAAATATCAAGGTATCCTTGGACGGTCTCCAGTTGTACTGAGAGAAAACCAGTTAGTAATAAGACTGGAAGGTTATGGAAAAAAATCACGCACTGGAAAGAGGAAGGACACCACATGGATATGAGAACATTTTCTGTCTTTGTGGTTTCCTTTATATTTGGTGAATTGTGTTTGTGTGTTGTGTTTTGTGCATACACCCAGAAAGCTGATGTTAAGATTATTTAAAGGTTAGTCAATTTCTATAAATTGATACAACAAATCGTTGTTTATTTTTCTTTCTATATCGATTTTGCGGTGGTAAGTGATTTCATTAAATGAATCGTTGATTTGCGCATATTTTGATCTAATTACGATAGTGCATTATTTTATTTAGGTAGATATTACAATGTGATGCTGATATTTTTTAAAAATTAATTTCCGATACTAAAATGGAATTTACCAACGTGTTTTTTTTTGTCACTTTAATTGCCGTGTTTTCTTGTTAAAATATTTTTATGGTGGGTATGAATTTATATGCTAATGCTAGACTGCGATGATATTTGGTATTCTTTTTATTTACGTTTCAGGAGAATGCCCCCATCAGCATTGCGTAGTCTTAATTTAGACGCTTCCTTGCAAAAATAGCTGACAGGCCGCTAATGCCAGATGAAGACTTATCCCAAGTATCGCTGAGAGACATTAATTGGGTTGAGACTGGATCTCTGCATACCGGATGAATAAGCGGATGAATAACCGGAGACTGCGGAAAACATGATAACCGCAAAGCCCAATGCATAAATGAATGGGTAATGAATAAGACACGGCAGCCTCAGAATGAAGACAAATGTATATGCAAATGTCGGGAAGGCCAAATGCCATCTCTCCACGTTTCCTTCCCTCCCCTGCCTTTCCCTCTGATGACGGTCCGGATTGTAGGATACCCTCTTTTTTTGCCACCATCTCCAGCTGTCTGTGTCCTTTCGGACTGCAGGATAACTCGCCTCGTTTTTCCCTCTGTCGTTTTTCCCAACTCCTTTATCGTATTTCCCTATCCTTTTTTTCTGACGGCGAACTCTAGGATCCTCCTCCTCCTCCTCCTCCCTCCTCCTCCTCCCTATCTACTCCCCCCAATGGTTAGGGGCTAAAAGATCCCATTCCTTTTCCGTATATCCATCCTTCCGTATTCCCCCAATCCTTTCCTTCCGACGATACTATCCCTCCTCCTACCTCCTCCTCCTCCTGCTCCTCCTCCTCCTTGAATTTATTCCCATATGCCGTAGATCCCACTAGAAAGGGACGTGGTCAATAAAGTGCTTCAAAAGGGATTTATTAAAAGAAGAGACGAATAAAAGAAAGGTTTTTAACTAATCCTCAGATTGGATTCGCAAATGTTTTCAAAGGTTTAAATGGTTTCTCATTCACTGTTAATGGGAAGTAATCAGTCCATTTTACCCCATTTGGGAGGTTTTAGTGGGCTTGGCAGAGGATGGGATAATTCGTTATTCAGAAGCTGGGAGAAGGCACTTAGGCATAATTAGTAGTCCCATTCTACAGCGTTTGTCTTGTTTGATATCTCGCATTTCAGTTTGATTTCATCGTAAACGATTTCATTTTGATTCATTCTAAGTTTCTCTATATATTTCCAGTATTTTGGGTGTATCTTACATTTTTCTGTGTTTATTTCGACTGAATCTGTGCAATGTTTAAAGAATATTTGAGAGAGGGAACGAACATTGTATTTTCTAGAGCGTTTGTACTTGGGATAGCCTCTCCTTGTAAATATCAAGTTCGTGCTTGCACTTATACGTAAATGCAGCGCACGTACGTGAAAATTAAGAACGCCGTGTAAAAGCCAAGCCATTAAAGAACACCTGAAGCTACCGGCTGTTCAGACCTTCTTCACACTTGGATGAAGAAGTTTCCAGTGTAAGAAAGATAACAGTTTGAAGGAAGTTCACCGACTTAGCCAGACTCTCACTCTCCTCCTTGATGGAAGACCAAAGGTAAGCGAAGCAGCACTTTAGCGATAACAAGAATGCATTAATTCCCCCCAGAAAGTTTTCTTATCGGGAAACTTGCTGGGCCGTAGGATCAAAGTTTTTTCCAACGTACCTGCTATCCCAAAAGTACCTACAAAAAAAAAAAAATTATAATTGCACTTTTATTTCTTGACTTTTTTGAACTTGGCAGGATGTTTTATATATCATCTGCAAAATAGAACATTTTTTACGGTACATTTACGTCATACACAACTGCTTTTATGTACAAGAGTTTTTAAAATAAAATCACTATCAGATTGAGAATGAATATGGCGAAACTATTAAATGTAATGATTGAGTAAAGATTTGAATAAAAGAAAAATTATGACCTGAACACGTAGGAACTAGAATCTCCCTCTCCCTGCTACCGAGTAACTAATCACACCATCCTGCTAAGCCTCCTTAAGCCTTTCAGATGGGGTGAAACGGACTGATCACCAACATTACAAGTGAATGCGAAGCCATTAACCCTTCGGAAAACATTTGTCAATAAATTTTTAGGTGAATAAAGAAAGATCCTTCTGTCAGTTAAGCCTGTTTGGAAGGACTTTGATGACGATGTCTCACTTGAATAGGGCGTAGAGGAGTGCCATTAATGAGGAGAAAAAAAAATGATGATGGCGATGAGGAGAAAAGACGAGGCAATGAATCCTGTAATCCTGTACCGTCAGAAGGAAATAGAGAAGGTGGAGGTAAAGGGTAAGAAGTGAAAGGATCCAAGAATCCCACATTTTCAGAAGTTGTCCCCGTAGGAGAGTAGCGCCATCAGTACACCTTACGCGGTGCGCTGTAAGCATTACTTAAGGTTTCTTTGCAACGTCCCCTAGCTGCAAGCCCTTTCATTCCTTTTACTGTCCCTCCATTCATACTGTCTTTCTTCCATCTTACTTTCCACCCTCTTAATTTTTTCATAGTGCAACTGCGAAGTTTTCCTCCTGTTACATCTTTAAAGCGTTTTTAGTGTCAGTTTCGCTTTCAGCGTTGAATGACCTCATAGGTCTCGGCGCTGGACCTTTGGCCTAAATTTTATATTCCATTCCATTCCATTCCAGAAGCAAAGGATAGGGGGTGGGGGTGGGAGAGGAGTTAAGGAGGGATGGCATTTGGCCTTCTTGGACGTTTGCATATCCATTTGGTCTTCATTCCGAGGCTGCCGAGTCTTATTCATTGACCATTCATTTATGCATTGGTCCTTGGGGCTATCACGCTTTCTTTAGTCTACCATCATTCATCTGTTTATTTATCCCATTAAATGTCTGTCAGCGGTACGTGTGACGAGTCTAAATTTTGCCTGAGAGGACTCTTAAACATCCAGGAATATTTTTACGCTTAAGGAAACACCCGGATAGACGTCCTTGAGTAAATAGGTTTGCATTTTTTAAAAATCAGAATGGCAGCTCTGCATTAACATACAGATTACGAGTCTGAGTAAAGGGGAAAAATAACGCATGTTCAGCTATCGTCGGTATTGTATAGTATACTATTTCAGAATCGTTGCAGCATTGCTCAAATGTATCTTCCTATATGCAATTAATTAGAAGTCTTAAAAAAATGCCGTAGTGGGTAGTGCCGTCAGTGCACCTCATGCTGTGCACTGTAGGCATTACCTAAGGTTCTTTGCAGCGTGGCTTCGGCCCCTAGCTGCAACCTCTTTCGTTCCTTTTATTGTACCTCCTTTCATATTCTCTTCTTCCATCTTACTCTCCACCCTCTCCTAACAGTTGATTCATAGTGCAACTGCGAGGTTTTCCTCTTGTTACATCTTTCAGACCTTTTACTGTCAGTTTCCGTTTTAGCGCGGAATGACCTCATAGGTCCCAGTGCTTGGCCTTTGGCCTAAATAGTATGTTCATTTGTTAAAGGAAAAATACGAACATGGAAACCTCCTCCACACTACTGAAGTCGGTCGAGGGAAGTCAACCTGAAATGAGACCAGACCATATGAACATGACTCAACCGGGTGTTGAAAATATTGAAACTTCGACGAAACTGAGCTGACAACCATCACTATAACCGTTACTTGAAGTGGATTGTGGTATGATGCTACTTCTAATAAACTACACAGGTGAATCAACTTGATAAAAAATTCAGTGATTGTGCTTACCTTGTTTAGTAGATTTTTAAATTTTTTTAATCAGACCCTAAGTACTTGCATTTTAGGTATTTTGGCGAAGATGCAGTGCATTACTACCCTAATTCTCCTCTCGCATTTAATACATTTTTATCTATTTGTTAATTTAGGATTTCTTTTTGATAAGTGAGATCTCTTCTTTCTGTATTTCCCTTTACCTTCTCTTACTTCCAAATTAACACCATATTCTTTGGTAGCTTGAATTTCAAGTCGGTGGCTTGTTCTATATGAATATTGTTCATCTTCTGATTAATAATAATAATAATAATAATAATAATAATATATACTCTTGAATCATGAAAGAGAACAGACCTTTTTATCCGGACTAGTATATTTTTGTTCCACTTTAGTCTTTAGTTTTCATATCCATGCAACAGAGAGAGAGAGAGAGAGAGAGAGAGAGAGATGTTGTTCTATATTGATTCTGGTGTTATTGTATATTGGTTTGGTGGACTGGCACCCGACCAACCAACCTTCCAACAACGTCGGTAGGAGCATCCACCAAGCAGGTCATTCTAGGGAGAGCGTAACTTCAACATTTCTTCTTCCAACTCATCTTTCCTTCGCTTAGCCTTTTTTTTTTTTATTATTATTGTTTTTTGTTTGTTTTATGTTGCTTCTCTTGCTGTTATGTAATAGGATCCTCATGGCACATGTCTGCCGCCGCGTCTGTCTGGTTTATACCCTTTTTCTTACTTGATCTGAAATTAGGGCGTCTGCGTTTGTTGTGATATGCCTTCTATTATAATGGAGTGTGAGTTTTGCTTTCATCATGAGACAACTTGCACAGAAATTTATATATAATCTTATGCTGTCATAATCATTCATGTTTGTGTGCGTTCGTGCTTGCTTGTGCTATAATAATGGTAATGATATGGTCAAGAAATTAAGAGTTGTTTTGAAGTCCAGCCGAATAAATAAAAATAAGCAATTGCGTCTTGTTTATGCCATACGCGTACCATATTCGTACATATTCTAGAGTTCCAGCGCTGTCAGTGTTCCTTCCTCTCATCCACATAGCTTTAGGAATCTCTCTCTGCTTCCGTTTTCCCGTTTTCCTATTTGCCTTTGAATGACTTATTCAGTGGTAAATTAAATTTTAAAATTTAATTGTGACAGTTCTTTTGGTAGTGATTCATCTGCGCCCTGCTAATTTATACTTGTTACTTCTTGCTAAAGGAACCAGCCTGAGTAATTTGTTTATATTTTTTAAATATGTCGTTGATTTACGTTGATTTGTTGCGTTTTAAAGATTTTTAAAATTGTATTTATAGTAATTTTTAGTAGCCTGTCTTGGAGTAGACACCATTCCCAAGCAACGTCCGCTTAATGAATGATTTATTTCTCTGTATATTTCTTTAAAAAATAATTGCCTCTTGACACAGGCAACGTTCCCAAACAGCGTCTGCATATTTGTATTGCCACTCAAACTGGCCCTTTGTCCATCTCGCACCCCTGGGGCATCCGAGCGAATTGCGGACTCCCATTTTATGGAGGTCTAATACCTGAACTTTCTTCGAATTGACGGCGAATGTTACTGCTGTGTTTTGCTTTTTACGATGACTCTTATCTGCTGCTGCGTTGTCTGAAGCATCAAGATGATGTTTGAGATATTCGGGAAGGTATTATATTAGTTTTGTTTTAAGTTTTTAAATGTCTTAACTTTGATTACTTTTTATTTTTATGCTCTGTTATATGAGCGTATTTTGTTAACGTAGAAGTTGAGAGTTCATTAGGTTTATGTGTATATATAAAAGGTATGTATATGTATATATATATATATATATATATATATATATATATATATATATATATATATATATATATGTATATGTGTGTGTGTGTGTGTGTGTGTGTAATTTAAAGGAAGAGTTAGGTTGAAAATGACTAGGTATTTCTGTAAGATAAAGCACAAGAAAGAGAAGCGTAGTGGAATTTCACAGAGGCTCTTTACATCACACGGATTTGGAAGTGATGAAGATAGTCCCAACTTTCTCTACACAATATTTTTTTTATATTTCTTAGTATTTTCTGGAACTGCGTTGGATTTTATGCTGGTAAAGAACAGTAACATTATTCTTGTTTTGTAAGTGACACAGTATAAAAAGTAGATTTTACTTTTTTCTGCTCTTGCTGTAGCCCATTGTCAGTTACATTTATAAATGATCTTGGGTCGCTGCAACTTGATCGTCAATATTCCATCTCATCTGGACGCTCTCACTGAGTATCTTTCAGAGGTTTTCATCAGAATGTTGTCATTTCATGAACAGTACTGGCTTTCCTTCGCGCTTCGACATTAGGTCCAACTAGATAAGCGACTTTCCTTCAAATTGATATTCTATTCCTTGCTCTCGTAATTTTAAAAATAATTATTACTTAACAATTATTTGAATGCAAACTTGCGTCTCCATTCAAGACAACGGTTTTCCAAGATCTGATCAAGAGACATCACGTGACATATTCTAATATGTCGTCACACGAGCGATTCTTCCCTTATTGCAGTTCTTCCCTTTACTGCTAAAATTAGAGAGACCAATGCGGATTTTATTCGTTGTGGGACTTCCGGTTTGCAATTTATTAACTTCTGTGTTTAAAGTTTTCTGCTTCCTACAGGATACAGAAAATCACGAACATCCTTTTTCTTTTTTTCCTTTCCTCACTTTATTTCCGTAATCGCAATGAATTGGTAAAGGACGTACCGACTGAAACTTTTAATTATATTTCCTTGAATTTCTCTTTGCTTTAGGACGTTAATTTTGTGTATTACCTCATGCATCATTTAGAAAACTGTTTATGAAAAGCTTGAAGAGTTAACACTCTTTAAATTTTATTTGTTGCCAGTATTTCCATTCGACACCAACAGCCGATTATTTGATTTTTTTTTTTTTTTATCTTGACTACCTGTGGTTTTCCCAAGAATTTTTTTCTTAAACTTATATATTTCCATAGAAATTTTGTTGTGAAAAAAATTTTTTTTTCAGTCATCCTACAAATGCCAATATACTGAAATAGCCCATTCTATTATGAGTTCAGTGACGCATTTTTTATATGCATGATGTTCATAACTGTTTTGAACACTGTCCAGTTATTTTTGAAT